>NC_087458.1:7592511-7895541 GCF_036321535.1 Camelus dromedarius | reverse complement strand
GTTCTTCCAGAATTCTCTTCAGAGGGGGTCTCCAGCTCCCTAGTACCCTCAGGGGCCCGTGTGACTGGAAGCAAGGAAGGGGCATCCTCGGAGCTCCCTGTCTCCTCGCTCTCTCCTCGGGGGACCCCAGACAGCTCAGGACCCCCAGGCTCCTCCCCCATATCTCTCTTCCCAACTGGAGTAGATGGTGGTGGGGATGCCATGTTCCCCTCCCTGGGCGTGGGCTGAGTCTCAGCGGGTGGTCCAAGGACACTTGGAGGTCTGGGAGACTCTGGCTCTCCATAGGAAGCTGGTGATGCACCAGGCTGTAGGACTGCCCTTGCTGGTGGGGATGCCTGGGAGACTGACTCCTCTAGGGCCAGCTCAGTGGGGAGAAGGGCCTCTAGGTCCAGGCTGCTGAGCTCGCTGGGCCAGGCCCACAGGGCCTCATCTTCCACCTCCTCCTCTTCTTCTTCCTCTTCTTTCTCTTCATCATCTTTGTATTCCTCTTCTTCCTCCAACACCTTGCCTTCCTCTTCTGAGGACCCCAGGGGAGGTACAATAGATTGGGTTTCGAATTCTAGGCAAAGCATAGATGATTCAGCACCAGGGACAGTACCCGCCAGAGGATAGGAAGAAGGAAGAGGAAGGGGAGAGACGCCAGGCTGGGGAGGGTGAACCCTAGGGGACAGGGGAGAGCTTGCCCTGAGGAGGAGTTTTCTTTGCTCCACACCAGAGGAATTTCAACTGGAGCTACAATATTGAGGCAAAACTTGAGAAGGCTCTGTGAGCTGTCATTAGCCCAGGAAAATATGATGGTTGCATCTCCCTCTCCCAGTCTGTTAAAATTTTCTCATCTATTTTGGGTAGGTGAGGGGGAGGAGAGATCAAAGAAAGGAGAGCCTTTCTTCCCAGAGTGTAACTCCTTGGTCCAAGCATCTCCAAACCCAGCTAGTTGGGAGTGGAATTTTCTGGAAAGGCAAAAGTTAGGAAAGCTACAAGAGAGATGCCTTGCACTACTTTGCTGCTGAGAGAGGACAGGGCTGAGTCACAGTGGCCACAACCCTAGCCTCAACCTGGACTTGCCCCTCTCAAGTGGAGACATCCCCAGGAAAAGGGATTTGAGTTACCTAGGAGGGTCCTAGGGGCCTCTGCTGGGTCTTCTGGAGTGGAGCTTCCACCTCCTCCATCCTCCACGATGGGAATGGAGTAGATGGCTCCTCGAGACTCACTCTCCACAGCTTCCTGAGGCAGCTGCAGTTCCTCCAGGGTCTCTGTCACTGTGACAATGGCTTCCAGTGCATCAGAAGCCAGATCAGAGGCTGGGTTGGAGGCCTCAGGGATGGCAGAGGGCTGGGCAGAGTCTGCAGCAGGAGGAAAGTGCCAACGTGAGGTTAAAGAAGTGACTCTGCCCTCCCAGGTCACAGCCTGCACATGAGGGTTCTGGGTTAGAATCAGAGACCATGGAATTCTCTTCCCTCTTATCTTCCCTGTGGAGCACCCATGGGGCCCTTGGAGCACCCCAGGACTTCAGCACTCATTCCTCAAGCATTAATCAAGTACCCACTATGTGTCACGCCAAGCAGTCTCCTAGCCACTGAGGATACAGTGCAGAGCAAAACAGCAAGTTTCCTGCCCTCAAGGGAATTTATATTCTAGGTACAGATAAATAAACATATATTAAAATGTTACCAGATAAAGAACAATTAAGTGGAGTAAGGAGATGGAAAGTACTGCTTTAGACAGAATGGTAGCGGGGAGGGTATATAGCTCAGTGGTAGAGCACATGCTTAGCATGCACGAGATCCTGGGTTCAATCCCTGGTACCTCCAATTAAAAATATAAGTAAATAATCCTAATTACCACCCCCCTCAGAAGAAAAACATGAAAAATACAATGGATAAAATGGCAAAGAAAGGCTCAGGAGAGAAAATAATTTTTTTTCAAGGCTCGAGAGAGGTTTTTCCTTGAATAAGGAGATGGATGCAAAAGGATAGACAGAATGACCTCAGCATCTTGGGACCCTGGGTTTGTTGTGTGGGATTCCAGTCATCCTAAGACTTTAGAAATGAAACGGGAGACAGGCTGTCATCGCCATAGGAGAGCTGAAGGGTAGCGTACAAGAGGGACATTCAATTGTCACCACCTGACGATCTCAGTGTTGGGGCAAAGGGGCAAAGGAAGGGGCCACCCCATCCTTCCAGGATCTGCTCCCTTCAAATAACCAGAATTTTAGAATAAATTACCTTGTCCCTGGGGAAAGGAACCAAGAGCAGAAAACCAATGAAGTGAAGGTGGAATTGGGCTAAGAAAAGCCCTGAGGGCCATCTGTGTTCAGCCAGACAAGACAGGACAGCACGTCCTGCCCTCATCACCTGCTCCAGTGAGCCTTGCTCATCCCAGACAAGCCAACCTGTGCCCTTGCCTGCGTCTGTCCTCCACCTGCTCCCAACCATAGTCGTTCTGTTACCTCCCCTGTTCTCCTGATTCAGTTCCTCCTATTTCTTATCAGAACAGAGCTTGGCACATAATTATAATCAGTGCATAGAAGTGTTAGCTATTATAATTATCATCTTCATCATCACCATTATCTGTGTTCCTGTAAGCCTTTCCAGATGGACCTGTCTTCCTGTGCACTGCACTTCCCCACCCTTTCCAGCCTCAGGCTAAAGCTGTCTGGAGATCTGTCACCTTGGAAGTAATGCTTTTCTCTGTCTTTCCTCATGCTGGGAATGAGGCATCTTGTCTTCGGTCAGACTGGGGGCTCCCATGTCAGAAATTGGGTCTTTCTCCTTTAGACTAGGGGCTCTCTAAGGGTAAAGTCTGAGTCTTCTCCTCCCATCTCTGCCTCCAGCCCTTGTACAGTACCACAAGCTCATGACTGGGGCAAGAACTCAGACACTCCATGGCAATGCCTCCCTGATAGTCAGCCACCCTTGGCCTGGGCCCTGTGTCTCTAGGGGTCCTAGGCACTGCCTCCCTTCCAGCTCCCAATATAAGATGTGGGCAGGGAGCCATCTCTACACCCACTGTCCTTGAAGATCTGCTCCCTGTGGGGGAAATTGTGTTTGTCCATCAATATTTAGTGGTTAAAAATCCGACAACTTCAAGCTGAGGGTTCTGGAAGCCCCTCTGAGAGCTCTGGAAGGTATTTGGTTAACTAGAGCAGATCATTCGTTGGATTCAGAGAATATTGGTCATCTCTTCTCTGCTCATGAGCTGAACAGAAATGGAAATATATTTGGCAGCTCAGTATGGGAGAGGTAGCTTTGAAATGGGAAGAGACAAGGCATGGACTAAGATGTGGAGGCAGGTGAGGAGATGAGAGAGGTGAGCCCTCCTTGAGGCCAAGTAGACCAAGCAAAGACCAACCAGAATTAGAACTCTAGGTGACAAGCTGATCATCACCCAAGGCTCCTTCAGGCAAATGGCAAGGACCCAAGAGAAACTGGCCAGGGCTGGGGTAGGGCTGTATGACTCAGCTCTGTATCTCTGAGGTTAGTCTCAGCCTCTGCAGGGAAGTAGGCTCACCTCGGAAGCAGTAGACGTTGAAGCGGCTATGCTTGTTGGGGAAGCCAGTCTGGTTAGGGAAGAGGAAGAGAGTCTTGACCCCAGGGAGGCCCCCACCGCAGCGCTGGCTGGGTGTGACGATGGGGTAGCGCACACTGCCATCGGCCAGCCAGCCTGGGCTGCAGCGGTCCAGGCCACCATCCCAGGCTGCATACAGCTGGCCTGTGGTAGCAATCTCGGCACCCCGCTCCTGGCAATACGCCCGTGCCTCCTCCAGCGTCAGTTTGTCTGGAGGGGCACCCAGGAACAGCTCTCCTGGGAAGGAAGAGAAGGCTGGGTTACCAGGAAGGTAGTCCCTTCCACCCTGGGCTCCCACAGGGGCTCTGGGAGAGCTTCTCTGGGCCTCTGTCTCCTCATCTGTGACACGCAGTCCTCCACCCTACTTCATAGGATTGAAGTCTTGATAGAACCTTAGGATGGATATTGTTGCTCAAAGGAAACTGGCCCAATTTCCTCATTCCAAAAAGAAGGAAACTGAGGCCCAGAGATACTAAAAGGTAGAGAGATGCACAGCAAGTAGCAGCAGAGTCAGACTCAAACTCAGTCTCCTACCACCTGTCTGAGGCTTTGGCCATGAACTTGCCTCTCTGACAGTTTTGGGAGGGAGGAACACTGTTTCCTTACCCCTGGCTGCCCACTTAAACATAGGATGATAAGGGATGATACAGTCCAGCAGAGGCCTCTGGAGGACCTATGGGCAGCAGTGGCGAGGGGGCTCTTCTCCTGGGAACCCTTCACCCCCAATCACCATTTAGTTCTTCAGCATAACAGTAGACATCATAGAGGTCATCTGGGTCCACCACTCCATAGTTCCGGACTCCGGGGAAGCCATCCATGTCTCCATAACAAGCCTCTCGTGGGGTCTGGATGGGATATCTGGGGAGAGGGTACAAATGCCTTTACCAGGGAGACATCCCATGGTGACCCTCCTGAATTACATTGCCTTTCAAGGCAGCCAGTTGTTCTCTCATCTCTGCAGAAATGCACACCCCTCAGGGCAGGGTCCTAACCCACCCTCCATGGACCAACTTCATTCCCCAGGGCCAGGGAGCCCTTTATGGCCAGCCTGAGGCAGCAGGCAGCCACTGGCAGAGCCGTATGGAGACCATAGCCACCTCAGAGACGACCAGAAGCTCATAGTCCACAGCCCCAGCCCACCTCACGGTCTGGTCAGACAACCAGCCAGCATCGCACTGTTCATATCCCCCAAGGTAGGCGGCGTAGAGCTGTTCCGGGGTGGCAATGCGGGCTCCGATGCGGGCACAGGCCTCCTGGGCCCCAGCAAAGGAGAAAGCGTAGCGGGCAGAGCCCTCCCGGTAGAGAAAGACGACCCCTGAGGGGCAGAGAAGATCCTGAGGCATGATCACCCAGCACACTGACCTCCCTTCACCCTCCTTGTCACTCCCTTGTACACAAAGGGTAAAGTCCAAATTGTGCTCACTCTACAGCATGAGGGGCTTAAGTTAGACTGTGAGTAGAACTTCCTCCATCTGAAGAGAAAGGAGGTAACCAAGGCCTGTATCTACTCACTCCTTTTCCAACTCAGTCTGTGCCTTCTAGGTGTTTGCTACCCCCTTAAACTGTAGGCTCCCTGAGGGCTGGAGTCCTCCCTCCCTCTCTCCGGGAACTTCTCCCCGTCCCGCCCTCTAACCTTTGACCTTGACCTCCACAGCGTCGCTGCTGTCATCTATGCCGTGCTGGACCTCGCAGCGGTAGATTCCTGAGTCGTTGGGCCGCAGCTCGCTCAGCGCCAGGGAGACATCGGTGAGTGACGCCGGGTAGGCAGGCAGTGCCACGCGGAACCGGTAGGCCTCGCTCACCTTGACGCGCAGACCCCGCGCCACCAGCACCTCGGCCTCCCGGCCGCCGGACAGGAAGGTCCACTTGACCCGCGGGGAGCCCAGCGCCGCCCGGCGGCTCGGCGGCGGCCGCAGGTAGTGAACGTGGCACGGGATGGTGAGGGCGCCGCCCAGAACGCCCTGCAGCGGCGCGTCGCCCGCGATGCGCACACTGAAGGCCCGGTCCTCTGAGGGGAGGGGGTGGGATGGGGGTGGGGTGGGGGCTCCCCGTTGGAACTTCATGCTGTGGATCCGCCGGAACCCACCCTAGGGTTTCCAAGCCCCACTCTGGGATCCTTCCCGCCCCGCCCCCAGATTCCCAGGCCTCGCCCTTGCGTTTTTGAAACCCCGCCCCCAGGAACCTGGGCTCCAGCCCTCTGAATCCCGCAAGCCCATCTTTAGGTCCCCCAGGCCCACCCCTCACCGTCTCCAGAACCACCGGCAAAGTCTCCCAGTCAGTTTCATCCCCAGAGTATCCCAGTATCACGCCAGGATTCCTGGGCCTCACCCAGGGTCTTCTGACCTCACCTCCTAGGTCCTCCAGTCCTGTCCTCAAAGTTTCCCTATCTGTCCCCTTCAGAGTCACCCTCAGGATTTCTTCCAACTCCACCTCTGTTCTGCCTCCCAGCTCCATTCATCCTGCCCCAAGGATGAATTCTGCCCCAAGGGTCCCCCATCCTCCACCCTGGAGACTGGCAGCCTTGCAACTATGCTAGTGCCACTCCCTGGCCCTACCCCCAACTTTCCACCACCCTACCAGGGCCCACAACTCATCCCTTATTTTCAAGTGTCCCTGCCCAGACCTCTCCCCACAGCACTCCCAATTCTATCTCCTCCCTGGATTCCTGGAGGGTAGCAGAGGTTGGCTAGGGCCAAGCAAGAAGCTGCTTCCTACGATAGGGGAGATGCAGGAGACAGAGACAGTGACCTGGAGTGGGGTTGCTTACCTGAGCTGTCCCCCTCCAGAGCATCAGCCAAGGCTGCAGGGACCTGGGCCAGAGCCAGAGCGGCCAGCAGGGGCAGGAACAGCGGGGCCATGATGCAAGCTGATGGAGGGACTTGAGGAGGAAAGATGGGGTCAGACATCAGAATGGACTTCTCTTCTTCTCATACCACATCCACATGGACTCACACATGTCCTGGCCTTCAAGCCCACTGCCCCCACCACACCATGAACACTATTTCTGATCTCCGTCTCCCTGTTAAGGGGTTTTTATTCACAGCCAAGACCTGGGTCCTTATCAACTCACTGTGTAACTTTAGGCAAGTTCCTTACTCTCTTTAGGCCTTTGTTTTCTTACTTGTAACTATGCACCATTACTACCACCTCACACACTGTGATGGGGCTGTGTGCTTTGAGAGTGCTTTTATCCTAAGAGAAAAAAAATCCTGTACAAAAGTACAGCATCCTGAACACAGTAGGAGCTCAGTAAATGCTTGTAGCCTATAGCATGAATGATGGGTGCTATTATGCTCTAAGCATAACTCTAAGTCCCCTCTGCCTCTCCCAGTGCCAGACTCCTTTGAACTCTCCTCCTCTCACACTATCCCTCCAAACTTTCTTCCTTCCTGTCCCTTCCTCCCTGAGTATCATACCCACTTAGCCTCCTCCAGGAAGGTTTCCTAGACTAAACCCAGGCATTACACAGCTCCTCTCCAGCCCAAACTCTCCTCAGCCTCCCCTCACTCCACTATTACTTACAAGGAAACTCTTCTCTTTACTCCCCAGCATCCTCCACCCCCCTTCCTTGGCTGCCTTCTCCCTTCTTCCTCCCAGCCTTTCCTTTCTGCCTGGCACGGTCTTTCCCACCGGATCTCCTGGCTCAGAAACAGCTGGGACAAAGCCCCTGTCTCTGCCAGTCTGGCCTTCCTCCAGCCTCTCCCTTCCCCCACCCTGGCCCTGGACAGGGCAGTGGGCTAAGGGGGGAAGTGAGAATAAATGAGAGGGAACATCTCCCTCATGCCCTTGGCTATCAGAAGCTCTGAGAACTCAGAGTATTCCTCTGAGGATCCCAAAACACTTACACGCTCATAATGGAGGGATGAGGGTGGGACATTGAGAAATGGGCCCGGAAGAGATAGCATTGACCCTGAGTCAGGCACTAGGTCAATATGCCCCCACGAGGGAAGGCTGCAGAGCCAACGTCATCTTTAAGGGTTAGGCTAGACTCAGAAGAGTATGGAGACCCGAGTCTGCCATGGAATAGGCCAATGGTGCAGCAGGAGAGATGAAGGTTAGACTGAAGGCAAGACTTCCTAGAGATTAGGCTTATTCCCGCTGGCTACTCACTCTCATTTTCAGGCCTATTGTTCCCCCTCCATCTTCCCTGACTTCTCAGGCTCTGCCTTCATATGTGTCCACCCTTTCCTGAGCCTGAGCTGATGGGAAATTTCCTTCTTAGATCCTCCCAGGGTGCTCTGCACCACTGTAACCTCCATTTTCCCTCTATGGCAGGGCATCTTTCCTCAGGGTCAGAATTAGGGGAAGAGTGGCAAAAGCCAGATGCCCAGGGCCTCTCTCTGACCTTTGAGAGGGAGGAGGTTCCTGATGGGGCCAGATCAGATGGTACTGAGACCAGCTCTGGGCATGGGGCACTTGAGAGAACTGCTTTCTGAGGCTGGAGGGGGGGACCATTTGGCATAAACAGCCAGTGCCTGCCGGGTGCTTGGGAGACTGTTTGCCATGCATTTGAGCTGTGCCAGGTCCTGAGCCAGGCCCCTTTCTGGCACCCTCCCTCCCCTCTCTCTGGGCTGGAGCTGGAGCTGCTCACAGGCCTGGCTCTCAGCTTTCTGACGGGCGGCCCAGAAACCCATATAGCTGGAGCCACTCTGGGACCATCACCCTAGTCCCCCCTTTCACCTTTGTTATGTAGGTGGGGGAATGAAGGGAGAAAGTCTGGTCTAATGAGGACCTGGCTGCCCTGGACCGTGGAGGGTATCTCACCCCTACCTCCAGGACTGGGAGCCAGAGAGGCCAAGAGGGTGGCCCTGACTGTGTGGTTCTCACAGAGAGCTCTGCACACCCTCCATGCCCCCACCAATCACACTAAGCTTGGCCTCAAGCCCCTTCCTGGCGTAGCTAGCAGTCCTGGGAAAACTTAAGCATTCCCTCCCCTCGCACCAGACTCAGACCCAGGGGTTCAGGCCTTGGCCTTCTCAATCCCACACACCCACCCACCTCTCCTCATCTTCTCATCCTCCAGAGCAGGACACTCCATCTCTAACCTCAAGAGCTCAGCAGTCTTCCTGTCCCTTCTCCTAATGCCACACCATCCCTCTGCTCTAGCATCTGGACTTCAGCCTTTGTCCTGAGTTTCCCCAGCTATTCAGGAAACTTCCCTCTCATTACATTATCATTCCTGTCTGACCATGGACATCCATCTCCCTCACAGACTTCATGAATGCAATCCACAGAGAATCAAGACTAGGCTGTGTGTGTGTGTGTGTGTGTGAGAGAGAGAGAGAGAGAGAGAGAGAGAATGCACGCGTGCACATACATACACACATGCAAACACACCCACCACCCACCACCTCTATGCTGAATGCCCACCAGCTGGCAGTCCAGGTTCTGCCCACAGGAGCTGAGCTCCAGCACTCAGCAGGGTTAGCAGGGATACACAGGAGGCCAGAGCTTCAGTCACCACAGGAGGGAAGCTCTTAACTATTCCCTTAGCAGCTGTGTGAGGGGCAACATGAACCTCCACAATGTCAGTAAAGCCTTAGCAGGCCTGAAGGAGTAATTGCAGTAATCGTATAAATAGTCCTATTTATTGGAAGCACAACTAGATTAGCAACATTGCCAGCTGAGCTGTTACAGCTCCTCCTCGTATAAAATCTTAAATGTGGACGGTGCTGTTATCAACAGCAAAGTTAGCCGTGACAACACAAGCACCAGCATTACTGGGGGTGGGTCTGTGGGTGACAGTGTCCCTTGATCTTACTAGTATTATCTGGAATAGAAGTAATGCAGATATTAATGGTGCTCACAAAACTGGTGGCAAATCTTGGTCCTGTTAGAACCAAGTGGACAGAGCTATTCTGATAGGAAGCGGATATGGAAGTACCTGGGGCGAGTGAGGGGGTTCCCTAGCTCAACAGCAGTGCCAGGAAGGAAAGCGGAAGTGATGACTGAAATTCCAGCTAACGGTTACTGACCATTTACCTGAGCCGGGCTTCTTACTACATGCTTCCTATATATAACCTCAACTTTGAGGAAAAACACTGTTTATACATTACACTGATGAGGCACTTGAGATTCAGGGAGGTCAACTAACTTGCTCAAGGTCACACAGCAAGTAAGGGGCAGAGCTGGCATTCTAGCTCCAGCCGGCACGCGGAGACCACTTCTACAGCGGATCCTATCGGTTGTCCTGCGGGCTACAGGGAGGTACCCCCAGAAGAAGGGTTGCTCACCGCAGCTCCTCCAGCGGTGATGCCCGCAGAATAGGTACAGAGCCGGGGGCTGAACCTCGAACTGCCACCGCCCTGCCCAAGGCAAGACCGGAAATCTCGGCGGCGGTGCTGGGACTGGAGCGCGCAGCAGTGAAGATGTGAGGACCAAGAGGGGCGTTCCCATCATCCCGCGGACTCAAAGGTGCTGCGGGTCAAACTGCAAGCAGCAATGGGGGTGCCAGCAGCAGAGCTGGGCGGCAGAGCTGGAGATGGCAGCAGGGCCGTGGGCGCTCCGGGGTGGCCGACAGCGGACCTCCCGGGGGTGTCAGGGGTTGGCGAGTTGGGTGCGCCAGAGCCACGGGGGGCAAGGGCTGCGGGGTGGGAGGCGCTCCCTTCTCTCCCCTTCCCAGGGGGCGGCCGGGCTGTGCTCACACTCACCTACCCGCGGGCGGCCGAGGACCAGGATGGGGGCTCAGCACTGCGAAGTTTGCCTCCTCCTCCGGGGGTCTCCTCCGGGTCCACTGCTGGGTCCTGCAGCTGCAGCCGAGACTGCGGCGGGGACTGCGCGGGCGCAAGGAGAGGCTGGGCCCGCAGGACGCTCGGAAGAGGGCGCCGGGCCGCCGGGCGCTGCACAAAACCCCCTTTCTTTCCCCCCCGCCCCCGCCCCGCTCTTCCTAGGGGCCGCCCCCGCCCCCGGGTTGGGAACGCGGGGGGCTCTGGAAGATCACGGGACCTGCTGCCTCTTCTGCGTCGGTTCCCGGCGGCGGCAGCCGTGAGAGCAAGGACGAGCGAAGTAGGACATCGTCCTGGGGATGAGAAGCCGAAGACTTGGAGAAGGGAGGGAGGGCAGAAGGGGCGGGCAGGGAGAGCTCGCCGAGCTAGAGGATGATGTTGTAGCTGGAGGGATGGAAGTTAGATAGTCGGAGGGACTTCCCCTTAGTCAAGGGAAAGGAGGAGGGACTCAGACTTAGTGGGGAAAAGGATGGAAGGAGAATGGGAAGGAGGCTTTGCTCCTGGAGAGATACCACACATATATAAAAACGGGGGAGGGAATCTCTTATTTGGAGGCAGGATGAGGTGCAAATGACCTTAGCCACCTCCCTGGAGGAAGCTCTGATTGGATTTTGTCTCCTGTGGTGCTCCTACTCCCTGCACAGAGGACGAGCTGACTTTGCAGCTGGAGGGATGGAGGTTAGAGAGCAGATTCATGGGTTAAGCAAAGCAAGTCAGGAACTCTAGACATGGGGGTGGGGGTGGGAAGTGGCACCGTGAATGAACATTACTGCTCATGCAAACCAATGTGCAAAGTGCAGGCGTTGCTGGGAGCCCAGAGGGCCCACTGGCCAGAGCTCGCTGATGAATGTGCAGCCTGGTGCCAGGGGGTGGTCCGTGAGTGCTGCCCAGCCGCTGGGGACTCCTCAGCGCCCAGAATACCAATGACACCCCCCTCACAGCTCCAGGGCCTCCACTTCCCTCTTCTTTCCCAGACTCTCTTTCCCCCTCCCTCCTCCTTTCTCCCTCCTCCCTCCTGGGATTCCAGGCAAAGTCCTCTGCACTGACTGTGGGTAGCACAGACAGACACCTGGATTCTCTCCCCTGAATGCCAGTGATGGCATCGACGATAGCTTGTCAGAGGCTTTGATTCCCACAATCTCTAGCAGCACCTCCAAAATAACCCAAGTAAAGTGGGGTGCCTGTGATACAAATGCAGCCTCAGGGCAGGTCACTGACCTTTCATCTAGACTCACCCAAGTCCCCGCTGTGTGGAAATTCTGGAATACTCCATGTCCACTGTGGAACAGGCACTATTTTAGTGCTTGGGAATGCTGTCCCAAGTCCTCTGGTGGAGGGGGGAGGAATCTGAGAAGGCCCTTGGGGACAGATCTGGGCAGCACCTCTGTAGCCCTAGGACTTGGCATCCCTGAGCTGAAAGACAGTCTCAGCATGGGGGCATGTATCCAGCCTAATCCCCACAGAGGCTTGTCTCCATCTGGGCTTGTTAGGGCTTGAGCCCAGCAAAGCAGAGCCAGGTAACCAAGTGGCTGAAATTCAATCCTAGTGGTGGCTCACATGTAACCACAATTCTTGCCTCAGGGAAACCTGGCTGTGACCAGAGAAGATGGAGAAAGTGACCTTCCTCACCACCTCCCTTCATAAGTAGAAATGCGGGTACATATTTTGGTGTTCTGGGGGAGTCCAACCTTGATGGAGGCTGGAAGCACCTGGGTCTGGAGAAGGACTGGTACCAGACAGTTTGTTCCAAGAAGCAGACCCCTGGTGGGAAACCAGATCTGGTGAGAGAACAGTCAGCTGCTGCTGTGAGGATCTTGAAGAGAGCCAGGACTCTGGAGTCATGGGCACTGAGGTCAAGCTCCTGTTCTGCCATTTGCATTTCCCAAAACTTTGGGAAGACCTTTGTTTCTCTACAACAATTTCTTCTTCTGTACAATGGGCTGAGTGCTATCTGCTGCTCTGGGTAGCATCTGCTGCACTTGGGCTGGCTAAGCCCTGGCCCATGGCTTGGGCTCAGCAAAATCTGATTCTTTTCCTTTACTAGTCATACACACACATACACAGAGTAATTTGTACCAGATCTCCTGGCCAGGAGGTCAGTGGGCCACTCCTCTGTGAACTGGATAGAGGGCTCACTATTTGAGAGAGGAGTCCTTTCCCTAGGATTTCCCAGGGGAGAAAATGAGCACTTCCTCAAGACTTCCCAACATTTCCAGCTGAATAATGCATACTGAAGTCTGACCTGCACTTTGACCTGGAAATTTCTGATCAGGAACTTTCTATATTTGCATCTTGACCCATGGCCATGTGACAACCCTGGCCCATTTCTATCTGCTTTTTGAGAAGAGGTGAGAACCAAGACCTTCCCCTCTAGGACTCAGAAAGGGATCCTCATGGACTGGCTGGAAGCAAACAGGATCAATGGAAGCAGGAAGAGTGAAAGTCGGATTTCAAGTAGAACTAACTTCCTGTCCCACTAATAGGAGGAGAATGTCTCAGGTATCTTTAGGTATCTTCTGGGTGAGGAAACTGAGGCCCAAAGTGATGATGTGACTGTCTAGGGTCACATAGCATGAAACTGACTGACTGACCGTGACCCCAAACCTAAATCTCCTGCCTCCCAATGTTCTTGCCAGGGCCCCCAGCTGTCTCTCTCAGGGGAGAGAAAATGGGGGAGGTGAGGAGAAGAAAGAGAGAAGGAGGGAGTGGTGGCAGCTCTCCTCTTCTACATGCAATCAGCTGGCCCGTCTCCCAGCCTCCTGGGCCCTGGGGATTTTTCCAATCTCTCTGGATGAGAACAGTAAATCTCTTGCCCTCACCCTGCTAAGCCTCCCATCCAGGACAAAGCTGAGGCCATGACCCTAGTTCAGGAAACAGAATCTCCCCTCCAAGTTCTAGCATCCCAACCTCCCCCCAGCTCCAGTGTTAGCCCTGGGTCTTCCTCACTATATTCCCAACCACAGGGAGAGTCTGTCCCTCCAGCCTCTTGAACACCTGCCCCCACTTTCCCAGACTGAGGGGTAGGGGCCCAAGCATCTTGGTTTTTTTCTCAGGCGCTGCACATCACACAGGCACCTGGATCCTATGCCGCGGGGACATGGGAGTGGGGCTGAAGGGGGGGATGGACACGGCACTGAACGCTGGCACAGCTGTGTTTGGAGAATAGAGGCTTTGATAGCTTCTGAAAGGGGCCAGGAAGCACGGGACCCCAGCCCAGGCGAGGGAGGGCCCAGGAAGGGCTGGGTGTAACTCAGGGCTCCTGCAGCTGACTGCAGGCAGGGGGTGGGGTAGGTGGGAGGGGAAGTAGGGTGCCGAGGGGATCTACAGGCTGAACAGCATTGTGGGAGAGCCTCTGCTGTGTGAGCTGGAGCCAGCTGTCCCCCCTGAGCTAACAGACCCTGGCTTTGAGGGCTGCAAATTCATGTGTACAGAGGAGATCATCAGCCTGTTTCTCAAAGAACAGCTGAAGAACTGGAAGGCTTAACCCTGAGTACATGCAAATCTACTTCTTGAGAAAAAGTCAGTTCCATCTGCAGGCTCCCCGCAGCCCCTCTCCCTGTCCCCTGAGGGGAAAGACTGCTCACTTTTCTGTGATACTGAGGAAGGTACTAATCTTTCTGAGCCTCAGTTTCTTCACTTGTAAAATGGTAATAACATCTTATTTTATGGTTTTGATCTTGGAATCACATAAATGTTTTATTTAATTAAAGCACCAAATTAAATTAGAATTAATTTTAGATTAAATAAAACAGAGGGAAAGTGATGCAATCCCTAAACATTTAAAACAGACTGAAACAAATGCACCTAATTATATATGAAGTTGGAGGCAAAGCCACATAGAAGAATTTTCTTTCAAGTGATTATGAAACTCAGCATTTTGACTATAGATCCCTAAGGACAAAGAGAACCATGGACAAATCTTAATGCTGGCATTATTTTGAAAAGTGCTATTTATGGTGATAAAGCAAATAAGTAATTATAGTAATGGTGTTAAGAACTAAGGTTTTCAGTGTAAGAAAAGCAAAGTTAAGCAAAAATTGCTAATCTTAAATCTGGATTGAAAATAGCAGCATGACTTCATCCTTTGCATATTTATCTTCTGTCTACTGAAGAGGCTTAGAATCAGTGACAGACCAGAAACAGTGAATACCCCTTGTGTCCGGATCATGGTGTCTAAATAGTACTTTTCACTAAAAGGAACCTTCGGAGAAATTCCAGGTCTGGGGCAGGATAACTTGTCATACTTGAGAACAAGGAAGTTATGAGACTCAGGTCAGGCTCATGTCAAAAGGACCCAGTAGCCAACTTGAAAAGACTCCCATTGGCCAAAGACAAGACAACATCAGTGCTAAGCTGAGTAATGACTGAAGAGATTGAAACAGGTCGAATGGATTAAGAAGTCCATGAGTTCATGATACTAAAAAATAAAATCACTGGTCACCTCCAGATGTTGTTAGGCATCAACTCATAATTTTGAAAGTTAATGGGATATAGAAGATCCTGTTGGTGCCTCCATCCATCTGCCCTTAGCAGTCACCTCAACAAGCCAAAGGCTTGGGGATTATTTTCGATGTTGGGGTACACTTGGCCTAAATGCCTGGCAAGTCAGAATGGCCCTGGCAACAGCCCTCAACCAGTGACAGAGGGCAAGTTGACAGACTAAAACCCCAGCCCCTCACCTCTCAGGTGGGAACAGTGGGAGGGAAGTTCCCCACAGCCTCCCCCAGCCCCCAGCACCTTGGAGCTCCAGCTGCCCATAGTCATCAGCTGCTCAATTATTTGGATTATTTACTTAATTACTTGTTGGATTCCCTCCTTTTCCTGTTTCCCTTTCCTATTAAGATCTAGAAATTCTGAGACCCACCAAGTCACAAGCACACATGGGTGGGCATAGCAGCAATCCAAAATGTACATTTGTGACGAGGTCTGAGTGCATTCAGAGGGCACGAGGAAGCTACATGGGCAGGAAGCCCCGACTCCCACATCGTCTATCTCTGCTGCACCGTCCCATCTCTCTCAGCTCACTCTGTAGCCTTGTTGGGCTGGTCTGTGATCAGAATTCAGAGGAGAAAAAAAGCCCACACCTGGTCCATGAATGGATCACTTTGATAGATTGATGTGAGCTAAACATGGGTTGTTACCACACTCCAGCCCCACTCAGGGGTGGCCCTAAAAGACATGGTGAAAGAAAGTCCTCCAAACAGGAGATTTCAAACGATACCCTAGTCATCTACTTTGCAAGGAGAGAGGTGACTGGAGCGAAGTATATACATGGACTCTTGAGCAGTGGTAAACGGTTTGGCTGGTAGGTCAGGCCATGAAAGGGCAAAACTGGAAGATTGGAGATAAGGAAGTCTAGGGAAGAGCTATATGGATGGATTTACAGGAGTGGGCATTGTGTCTATGGCAGTATCATTGAAGAGCATTCACTGCAGAGGAGACATCGAATGGCTAAGGGGACAGAAGGACTCCAGTGGATAACAGCCAGTCTTTGTCCTCCGCCATGCCAGGGCTGCACAATGGGCCCATGAATGGAGTAGTTGTGGCAGTAAATATGGAGACTATGTCAGGGCTCACCAGCATGGGCTCCCTCTCACCAAGGCTGATCTAGCTACTGCCACTGCTGGATGTTTGGTCTGTCAGCAGCAGAGACAGATGCTGAAAACTCAACATGGCACCATCCCTCAAAGAGACCAATCAGCCACTGGAAAGTATGTTGATTACAACGTACCTCTTTCAGTCTGCAGTGGGGAGCAATAATTCCTTACTGGGATTAATGCATATTCTGTATATGGATTTGCCTTCCCTGCCCAAGTGCCTTGGCCATCACCAATATCAGTAGCCAAGGAAATAAAGGAAATGATTTTTCTTTATGAGATCCCATATATATCACCTCTAACCAAAGGAATCCACTTTACAGTGAAGGAAATGTGACAATGGACATGTGACCACAGGATCCATTGGCCCTACAATACACCATATCACCTTGAAATTGCCAGCCAGATAGTACATTAGTATGGTCTTTTTTTTAAATTGAAGTATACTCAGTTTACAATGTCGTGTCAATTTCTGGTGTACAGCATAATGTTTCAGTCATACATATACATACATATATTCCTTTTCATATTCTTTTGCATTATAGGTTACTGCAAAATATTGAATATAGATCCCTGTGCTATACAGAAGAAACTTGTTGAATATCTATTTTATATATAGTAGTTAGTATCTGAAAATCTCCAACTCCCAATTTATCCCTTCCCACCCCCATTACCCCCTGGTAACCATAACTTTGTTTTCTATATCTGTGAGTCTCTGTTTCATAAATAAATTCATTTGTGTCTTTTTTTTTAGATTCCACATATAAGTGATATCATATGGTATTTTTCTTTCTCTTTCTGGTTTACTTCACTTAGAATGACAATCTCCAAGTCCATCCATTTTGCTGCAAATGGCATTATTTTATTCTTTTTTAAGGCTGAGTATTATTCCATTGTATAATTATACCTAATATGGCCTTTTTACAGCACATCTAATACGAGCTTGGGGAAAACATCCTCTGGATTAAGGTACTGTTTTCAAAATGTAGTATATATATTTTGAACCAATGGCCATTTCATGGTGCTCAAAATGATGGGTTCAGGAACCAGGGAATGGAAGTAGAAACATCCCTCTCACCATCAGTCCCAGTGACCCACTGGGGGAATCTGTGACTCAGTTAAGGCTCAGCAGGGTTAGAAGCCCTAGTTCCTAGGGTGGGAGATGCTTCCACCAGCGGTCACAGTAGGGGTACCACTAAACCTAAGGCTATGGCAGCTTCTGGGTCATTTTGGGCACCTTCTGCCAACTGAGCTGTACATAGGCAAAGAAAAGAATTATATTGGCAAAGACATTTGATCTTGATTATCCAATGAACAGGCAGTTATGGCAATGTTGGCCTGTCAAGGGCACAGTAATGAAAGGCTGAGGGATGAAGAGATGAAAGGTTGGGTTTTTCCACTGTGAAAGCCTCACAGACCAATGGAATAAGTTGTAGAGGAGGGAGATGTTAAATATTGATTACGGCCTTGGAACCAACTGCAGCAACCGTGACTTGAGTTTGTCCCACTAACCCTCCTGTGATAAGACTTCCTTTTTAAATAATTAGCAATGATTAGCAATTGTGATTGGCCACCACCTTGAAGACTCAGTGAGGGAACAAAGTGAACTTATCATGGAGGCACAAATGGGTCTGAGCAGTGCCAAAGGGGTAGCTGTGGCCAGTATCCTTCGCATTCACCTCTGCAAGGAGAAAGCATCTCAAAGAGCATCTGTGACTCTGCCTGGGGACTTTTTTTTCCTGATGGTGGGAGCATGTTTCTGCTAGGGATGCTACAGGGTTAGCGCTCCCAGGAGCAGCCCTCACCTTTCAGACAGGAAGTTGACCAGTAATACTCTGGACTCTTTGTCCCTCGGGTGGGATTTCCTGAGACAGGTTCTACACTGCCTTCCAGAATTCCCCTGCAGAACTGAGCCCCAGTTGGTTCACCTGCTCTGTCACAACCTTTCATCAGCTTCTCTCCCTTCCCTTTCCTGTCTCACTTCTCCACTCCTCGACCATTGCCTCTTAGCATGATCTCCAAGGTAAACTCCTTGTACTCAAAGTCTTGCCTCGTGTCTGCTTTTAGGGAAGCCTGTTGTCATAGTCAGCTCTGGGTGCTATAACAAATTACCACTGACTGGGTGGCTCAAACAACAAACATTTATTTCTCACGGTACTGGAGGCCAGCAGATCTGGTGTCTGGAGACGGCACACTTCCTGATTCACAGATGATCGTCTTTTCGTTGTATCCTCCTGTGGTGGAGAGCAGAGAGAGGAAGCAAGCTCTCCCAAGTGTCTTCTTATAAAGGCACTAACCTCACCACGAGGGCTCTACCCTCATGATCTAATTACCTCCCAAAGGCCCCATCTCCAAATACCAACACATTAGGGATCAGGGTTTTAACATATAAATTTTGATGGGAGGGTACACAAACACTCACTCCATAGTGCCTATTTAAAGTAAATGGGAGAGAATCAAACATGAATCATACCTTCCTGAATGGGTTCTATGTCCTAGTGACAAAGTAGTTGATAAGGGAAATTTTTCTTTATAGACAATTCACAGCTAATAAATGAAGGAGGAACGACCAAATTGGAATATCTCTATTTTGCAATTCTAGTGAAAGAACTGATCTAAATAATGATCATCAGTAGCCATTAGAGAAAAAGTTGATGAGTATAGGGAGTTGAATAGTGGCCACAAAAAGATATATCCACGTCCTAATCCCTGAAACCTGCAAAAGTTAACTTGTTTGGGAAAGGGTCTTTGCGGATGTAATTTATTACATGAATTCATTCCCTAAATTCAGTTAATAGTTTTGAGATGAGATTGTTCTGGATTAGGCAGGTGAGGCAAATCCAATGACAAGTGCCCTTGTGAGACAGAAAAGGAGACACACACAGGAAAAGAAGGAGGCAGAAATTGCCGCGATGCAGCCAAAGGAGCCCAGGAACGCCACCAGCCACCAGAAGGTATAAGAGGCAAGAAAGAAGTCTCCTTGGAGTCTCCAGAGGGAACATGAGACTGCCAACACCTTAAGTTTGGATTTCTGGCCTCCAGAACTGTAAAAGGATAAATTTCTGTTGTCTTAAGCCACCAAGTTTGTGGTACTTTGCCACAGTAGCCGTAGGAATCTAACACAGTGAAGAACTTTATTATGAATGGATCAGACTTAACACTACCTGAATTTACTGATCAAACTTAGCATCACTATTTTAGTCCAGCAACCAGACACCATGGTGTCTGTACATATACTGATGTATGTACAGTATCATACTGTACATACTGTACATATACTGATGTGTGTACAGTATCACTTATGAAATATTCCTGGGGAGAAAAGTGTATGTACATTTAATCAAACTTCTAAATATAATTACAGGGGACAGGACAATATAAATGACATTTTGAGGATACACTCCAGAATGTGGGAAATCTGATAAGAAAATGATCCATTTCATAAACAAACAAAGTGGCATAGATAAAATGAAGGAGAAAGAAGTATTATGGCTTAAAATACACAACCAAAAATGTAATCAAATGCAATTTGTAAACCTTAGTTGGATTCTGGTTTGAGCCCAAACTATAAAGTTATATTTTTTAGATATTCAGGAGAAATTAATCATGAACTGAATATCAGATAACATTAATTCAGTTTTGTTGGGGAGTGTGATGGTAGAATTATGGTTATTTTAAAGTCACTATATATTAGAAATACATACTGAGTATTTACAGGTGAAATGATAGGGTGTTTGAGATTTGCTTTAAAATACTCCAGCAAAAACGATACAAATGAGGGGATTCATGAAACAAGAATGATAGAGTTTTGAAACTGTCAAACTGGATGATGAAGTGGTTTGCTGTTCAGTTCTCTCTAGTTTTGTGTACGCTTGAAATTCTCTATAACAAAAAAATAATAGTAACAGCAATATGAAGAGTAGTAATAAGAATTGGTGGTCACGTGTTTTTATGGGCAAAGAAACAGAGCTTTGCAGCAAGTGAAAAGCTCCTCCCATGACTATTTCTCATGTGACCTCTTGACAAAGGCTGAAGGCATCATACTGAAGAAAAGCCATCTTCCTACAGGCTGAGCTGCAAGGCCCAGGATTTTGGCCTTCTGGGGTTCTGACTCCATAATACATCAGAACTTAGAAAACCCAGAAGTGTAGAGGAGTGGGTGACTACCAATATGTCCCAGAACGTAGGCTGCCCTCCTTGCTGGTGGTAGATATCAGTGCTGGTGCTGTTCGCCAAGTATTTTCAGTTCTACCTCCAGGCCAAAGCAGGATTGCTCTTTCCTGCCCCCTTGTGGTTGAGTGGGGCCGTGTGATTAGTTCTGGAGAATGAGTTGTAAACAGCAAGACAGGTGTCCCTGGAGATTGTAGCTATTAATTGCTTGTATAAGACCTTCAGAGCTCTTTTTATTTTTTCCTTTGGCATGGTGATTGATGGCATTTGAGATGGTGGCTTCTCCATCAACCTGGGTCCCTGAATAACTAAAATGAGAAGAGCCCCCTTGTTAACCATGATGCACATGTAACCTGAGTGAGAAATAAACCTTTGGTGTTTTAAGCCATTGAGATTAGGGCTCATTGAGTTGAGAGATAGAGATTAGGGATTTAAGCCATTGAGATTGCTTTTTATCACAGCATAATTTAGTTTACCCTGGCTAATCAGTGCCATATAGCAACCAATTCTACAGGCTAGCTGATAACAACCTGAATGATAATTATTATTGTTCTTCTGTTATTATCCTTATTACTTATTGATGATTATAAGCACCAGTTATGGAGTGCCTCTTATGTGTACCAGGCATGTACTACCCAGTCCAGGCATTGTCTCAATTACTGCAATTACTGCCCACAACAAACTTGGGAGGCAGATACACTTATCACATGACCAGGATGAGAAAACCAAAGCTTAGGAACTGGCACAAATATTTCATTTGCTATATGAGAGTTATTGGAGATGCTTTTCATTCAGTCATCCTCTGTCCCTTACATAAAGCCCCATGGGATAAATTTTCTTTAACAGTAATTCCAAGAAACCTCTTGGAAAGCAATTTTACAACATGTGTCAAGCACGATTAGAAAGTTCATACTCTTTGTTCCAGTCACTACTATTCTCTAGCCCAGGATTTTTGTGGTGCAGTTAGATTGCTTGAACAGTAATAAATGACTAAATAAATAAATAGGATATATAATATAGTATACATTAAGGAAAATAAATTAATGAAGTTTGAGTTGTTTAGAGTTACTAGCATGTTTCTTTCAGCCAGATGTTAAGAATGTTCCGGGTCCAGTTGCCCCTTTTGCCCTGAGGCCATGGTGGTGGTAAACGCTTAATCGAATGAGCAATCACTCTGAAGTATCAGCCCAGCGAGGACCTTATTGTGTTGGTTTTTGCTTCCTCCTCCTTACGAGGGGTTAATTTCCTGTCAGTTGTAAAAAGCTGTATGAATTTCCTACCTTTAGTAGTAATCCTGCAAACCCTTCTCGGAGACTGGCAGGAGACAAACACATTTTGAAGTATGTTTAGGTCCACCTTATATTTGTTCCGTGGTGCCCAGGGGCTAAGCCTGGGGGTTTGGAGCGCTCCTGGCAAATGAGCTAGAGCAGTCTTAGGTGAGTGTGTGGCGCCCCCGCGTGGTGCCTGGCACACCACCACCCAGGGTTCTCACAGTGGGCGGTGTCTCCAACTCTCCTGCCACCTTTTGTTGCCTGCTCCTTGAAATCCCTTTCTTGCAGGCTCACTCCTCAGGAGCAGTGGAGCTTCCTCTTATTCTGTCTTCCTAGGCGCGCCGTCAGCACGCTGGGTGCAAGGTTATCCCCCTCAACCCCCGACACCTCGCCGCGCTTACAGCTTCGCCCAACACAAAATGTCCTAAAGTTATTTTATTGCTGTATACAGAAGCCAGTTAATGCCCCCTGGACGCCCCTCCTGCTGCCTAGTAGGGGCTGCGAGGTCGGCTAGGGGCACGCGAACCGCTGCAGGTCCGAGGGTTGTAGCGGCGCTCCGCCACCAGGGGCGCCACCACCCTCTCTCCCCGACGCCCGGCCAGCCGGGATCCTTGGCCCGAAGCGCCCGGCTGGGAAGACAGGTAAGGAGGGGCCGCTCTACGTCTGATGGAAGGGGAGGCTCGCGGAAAAGAGGCAGAGAGAGACCCCTGCCACGACTTACTTAGACTTTGTCCCTCCCGCGCTCCCTGGAGGGGGTGCGGTTGGCCCCTATTCCGAGTAGCAGTAGGTCCCGTAGGCCGCCTGCTGGGGTCTGGGGAAGCCGAAGCTGCGCACTCCGGGATCCGGAAGGCCCCCGCAGCGCGGCCGCGGTGTGGTGATGGGGAAGCGCACGCTGCCATCCGCCAGCCAACCTCCATCGCATTGGTCCAACCCCGAGAACTTCCAGGCGGCGTAGAGGTGTCCGACCTTGGCCACCGTGGCCCCACGCCGCCGGCACGCCGCATGGGCTTCAGACAGAGTCAGCCGTCCGGGCACGAAGAACACTTGGCCTGGGGACAGGAGCGGGTCACCGACGGACCGAGAGCAGGGCCAGCTGGGGGTGCGACGGGATTCAGGCCCCCAGGGAGCAGAGTCGGGGGGCAGGTGTGGAGGAATGGGTCCGAATTTGGGTAGGAGGAGCCGGGGTAGGAGGAGCGGGAGTAGGGGAGCTGCGGGTGCAGGTGGGGTTGAGGGAGGAGGGCTGGAGACTGGGTGGGCAGAGCGATGGAGGGGGGACGTCTTGAAGAGACTATGGAGCGGGCTGGGATCTCAAGCCACCAGCCTTCTACTTTCCCCGCCCCATTCTTCAAAGCCCTCCCCATTTTTCAGGCGGGGTCCTGGCCCGCTCGCCCCGCCCCGCCTCATTGACAGGCCGGGACCTCCTCTGTCTAGAGTCAGGTCCCGCCCCCTCCGGTGCCCTATGTGGCTGGCCCCTCCCCTCACCTGCCAGTGCTGAAGTAAAGCAGAAAGCATCGTAGCGGTCGCGCTTCAGGTCGCGGGGCCCATAGCTGCGGATCCCCGGCCGACCTCTCCCACCGCACGGAGCGCGCGCAGTGAGCACAGGGTAGCGCACAGAGCCCTCGAGCAGCCAGCCCGCGTTACACCAGTCCAGACCCTCGGTCCACGCTGGCAGGAGATGGTTGGGGGATTAGAGGCTTCACAGGAGGAAGTCCGACCCGGAGTTTGCCTCCAAGGAGCTCCACGTGACAGCCCGGAGGGCGCCTGGGCGGTGCCCGGGTTCTGCGGCTCACCCTGGTACAGCTGAGCGTAGGTGGCCAGGCGTCCGTCCTGCTGCTCGCACGCCTGCTTCGCCTCGTAGTAATTGAACTGGTACCGGCCCCGGCTGGGCTGGTACGGAAACACCACACCTGGGGAGTGGCGGACAGCCTGGGGAGGGCCGGCAGAAGGAGAGGGGGAAGGAAGGGTGGCACAGCCCAGAAGAGATGGCTGGGGGTACCCCGGGAGCGGGCGGGGGAGATGCTGTGGAGGAGCCCTGGGAGACCCGAGATGAAACGGCCGAAACCCCGCAGGAGAGGAGGGAGCGGGTCAGGCAACCAAGGGGCCTCACCCTCCAGGCGCAATGTCAGCGCTACGCTCTCGTCCTCGATGCCATTGATGAGCTCACAGCGGTACCGGCCCTCGTCCTCCAGGCGCACGCCCGCGATAACCAAGGAGGCATCTAGCCGATGCCCCTTCCGCATCCTGGCGCGCTCCCCCATGGGCCCGTAGCCCCGGGCGTGCAGTCCGTTGGTGATGAGGATCGGCGTTTCCCGGAGCTCCCCTGGCTCCACTTTGCTCCAGCGTACCTTGTAGCTGGGAGGCTGGGCGCCCAGGACGCAGGGCAGCGTGGTCGTGGCCCCACGACGAGAGTGAATGACCTCGTGGATGGGGGGCAGGAGGTAGTGGGGGCCAGGGTGGGGTGCTGAGCAGAAGGGGCCACAGTGGCAGGAACCCCCTGACCCCCACTGCCCCAAATGCCTATCCAGACCTCTGCTCCCCAGACTCCCCCAACCCTCTCCTCCACTGCCCACTCAGCAATGACTCTCAGTTCCTGAGTACCTCCAACAGCTGCCCTTTCCACTTTCCCCACCACTGTTCCCCAGATTCTGGGCCAAGCTAAGGTCTTACCTGGGTCCCCCAGGGCTTTGTGGAAAGTGGTGAAGGCCCAAGGGAGAAGGAAGCAGCAGAGTGTGGGGAGACTAAGGTGGCCTTGCATGATGGGGAGTCAGCCCAGCGCAGTCTGCAGGGCACAAAGGGTGGGCATCCCTTAGGACTAAGAGTGGAGGGTGGGGCAGGGTAGGAGATGAACTCCCATCAGGGATTCCTCAGAGGGGACTGTCCAGCTGGAAGCCATGGGGGCAGAAGTTGGTGGTAAAAGGAAAGAGATGGGGGGAGGGATTAGTAACAAATTTCACTCCACCCAGGCCTCCTGTACCCATCTCCCTCTCTCACATTCCTTCAGTCTGCAGGTCCTGATTTAGCACCTCCTCTACCTATCTGCTTCCCACGTCTTGCCTTCCAGATTGCCAGCTCTGGTCTCCATCCTCTTCCGACACCCATTCCATCTGAAGCCAGCGTAAATGTGGTCTTGTCACTCTCCTGCTTAAAACAGTGTCTCCCTATTGCCCTGGAGATCAAATCCAGTCTCCTAATCTGCTTCCAAGGCTCTCTGTGATCCAGCCTCTCCCTGCACCTCCAACATCGCCCCCTCCTCCCTGCCCCTCACCAGCTGTGCCCTCTGCACTGTGCTCCAGACATGTTCTGGCTCCAGCACAGTCCAATTTCACTCTCACCTTCTTTCAGGCAATCAGTTTGAGCCTCACCTCCTCTGGGAAAACTTTTCTCACCCCTCAGTTCATCATGCTGTAGTGCACTATGAGCTACTCCTCTGGTTCCCCTACTGCACTGGACTGGGGACTTTTTTTTCTTAGAAGTACTTCTGTTAGCAGCTAAATTACAGTGCGAATTTGAAAGTAATACATATGCATATGTAGACTATATCCATGAGATTTCCAGTAATTACAAAGTTACAAATTATAAAATTATAAAGCAATAAAAATGATTTCAAACGTGGTCATCTATTTCAGGAGTTGATTCTCTCCCCCCTTCTTTATTGTACCTATTCTTTATCACCTTGGCCATTTTGTTTAAATTGGATTGAGGACTCCTTAACCTAGTTTTATTCATTTTGAAAATCTGATTCCTCCACTTCCTAATTACATGACTTTGAACAAGTTGCTTAACCTCTCTCTGCCTTTAATCTCTTCATCAGTAAAATGTGGCCAATAATAGCACACCTACCTACCTCGCTGAGTAGTGGTGAGGATTAGATGAAATAATATATGTAAAATAGGGCCTGATATTTAGTAAGTGTTGTGTATATGTTGTCATCTGCAGCTCCCAGAATAGTTTCTGGCACACAGCAGGTGCTAAATAAATGTGTGTGTTAGTGAATGAGCTCACATTAAGGACTTCTGGGAAGAAGAGTGGGGACACAGATGAAGGAAATACTGAAGAGGAGTCAGAAAGCTAATTTGCTGAGCTCCGTCTTCCTGCAGATGAAGGACAGAGCCGAGCGTGCAGCAGGGGAGAGAGAGGTTAGGCGCAGAAAGAACTGCCTGATGGTTATAAACGAAAGCCTCTGGGACAGAGACATGAGCGAGAGAACCACGTCTGCACAGGAGTACCTGGTAAGCACAGTGATAGCGGGAACTCAGATTGATTGAGGGACCAATAGTAACGATAGCCACCACTCACACGTCTAAAGTCTAACATGCCTGAAACTGCTCTAAGCACTTTACATGTCCACTTTAATATTTATTCCCCTTAGCAATCCTATGAGGTAGGAATGATGATAAGTCTCATTTTATAGATGCTTAAAGGTGCACACATTTCAGGAAACTTGAGTGAGGTTACGCAGTTAGTAAAAGGAGGGGTTTGCTGGGGCTTGAATCTGGATTTAACATGAGGTTCAAGCTCTTCATCACTGATCTGTATTTCTGTATCTCAAAGTAGGTGCACATATATGTTCTTCATACCCCTTACAGAGCATGAGAGAGCAGCCCAGGGCTCCAGTGCCTACCTAACCCCACCAACTTATGATGTTTTATTTAATATACATATTCATAATTTTTATGGGACAATTTTAGGTATAATATAAAATTATTTCACTGGTAATTATTTTATGAGCATTCTGATCAATAGTATGCTGTAAGATATTTTGACACTGACCTGTTAGACGCGAGTCTCTTCACAGGGTTGGAGGGAGCAGTGATTGGCAGCGTTTTGTCCTGCTGGAGGAAGAGGTTCCGGATGAAGGAGTTGCCTGGTCCCCTGGGATGTCCAAGTGTCTCAGAGCCCCAGGACTTGGGGCCCCTGGTCAGTGTGGTCTCTCCTTTTGCATCTTTGAGGAAAGGCTTCTGCCCTAAGTTCAAAGAAGCCAAAGTGCCAAGAACTCCCCCACCCATCACTCCACCAAGCCAGGCTAAGTGACCGGAGTCCAGCTCTGTGACTGGGCACTATATCTGCGGCACTCACTGTCCTGGGCCCAGGGGAAGACAGGGCTTTGGAAGAGGCATGGGGATCCATGATGATGGATGGAGTAAAGGAGGCAACACAGGAATGATTACTTGGAATATTTCGGAGAATGGAGTGCCTTGTATCTTCTAGATGCTCTTGGACCAGAGAAGGGGTGGACTGACTGGTGGGTATGAGGATGTTGGACCTATAGGTATGGGGATGAACAACAAATGAGGCTCAAAGATCCCTAAGTGTCAAACTCCAGCTGCCTCCATTTTTCCCTACAGGCCTCCTCTACGCAGCACCACCCACCCCAACATAGTCCTCACCTCTGCCCTCCGGTGCCTGGGTGCGCATTGCCTGTGGGAGGGGACTCTCAAGGTAAGAATCAGACTTCCAGGACCTCCAGCTGCTTCAAGAAACCTGATCCCTTCTGTCCAGCCCCCCTGTCTGTCGTCTGTCTGTCCTTTCCTTCTCTGTCCCTACCCCATCGGAAGCACAATTTCCCATTGTCTCCCTCTTTTCCCCTATTGTTGAATAACAGGGGCCCTTTCTTTATCCTGTGGGTAATGGCAATGAAATGTCAACAGCTGGGGATGTGGGATGCAGGACCAGCTGGCACACACCACCGGAAAAAGGGCCTGGGTGAGGGCGGGCTCAGAACAGGAACTGACATCCCCAAGGAAAAGAAAATGGGGAAATGGAGAGAGAAGG
Organism: Camelus dromedarius; assembly: GCF_036321535.1. Lineage (NCBI taxonomy): Eukaryota > Metazoa > Chordata > Mammalia > Artiodactyla > Camelidae > Camelus > Camelus dromedarius. The sequence goes on along the minus strand of NC_087458.1, from coordinate 7,868,439 downwards.
TTGGTGAGAAAGTTGAAATAGGGTCCCTCTCAATATTTAAGCTTCAGGCTCTAAAGAGATTTTTGTATAAGGCCAGGGGATGGTTGGGCTCCATGGAGGTCAGAATGAGCGGTTAGAATTGTAATAGGAGAGGTGGAAATTAGACAGCAAGGAGAATTTTTTGTCTCTGGGAAGGACATAGGAATTTCTGAGGATGGAAAGACTTTGGAAAGCTCTCCGAGAGAGGTCATCTTGTTTGTTCCCTAGTTCCCCACCTCCTCCAGCAGATGGATAATCTTAAAGTTCCCAAGAGAAAGGAGATCCTTACCATCCCCAGCAGGAAATTCACTTCTCTAAAGTCCATTTTATTAGGACATTCTTTTTGAAGTCTAAACTCCTGCTGGAATTTAAGTCTTATTTTTTAAACCTTTCTATTGAGGTATAATTTACATACAACAAGGGGCAGGTCTTAAGTGTACAGCTCAATAAATTTTGATATGTGTACACACCATGTAACTACCATAGATCAAGATATACAACATATCCAACAGCCAGAATAAGCCTATTTCTTTTTTGTATGCCTTCCTTCCAGAAGGAGGACCCCCTCCGTAAATAGCCAGTTAGAAACGTTTCGAGCTTCAGAGGACCTCTTAGCCTCTATTCTCTTGGCTGATCAACCCACCATCAGTAGCTTCATGTCACTAAATCATACACTTTCAGAACTGGAGGAGACCTCAGGACACTTAGCTTCCTCATTTACCAGACAAAGAGCAGAAAGGAGGGAAAGCAACTTGCCCAAGATCACACAGAATGCAGTTATAGAATGTTTTGCTAGAATGTTCTGCTTTGCCCACTAATCCCTCTTCCAGTCCTCTCCTGGCTCTCCGAGTCAGCGGAGCCCAGGGCCTTTACTGGGGCTTTATTTGATAGCAGGGAGCCCACCCCGATCATGGCCTTTAGGCACTGGAGTGACTGTCTTTTTCATTCCGCTCTGTCCCTTCCTAAGCCCTTCCCTCTTCCTCCCAGAGTGAGGGACAAACGAGAACAGACAAATAGCCGCCTGTCTCCTCTGCTAGGACACCCTGATCCCGCGCATCTGATTGGCTTCTGCCCAACGCAAACAAACAACCTCCCGCAGAGACCCAGCATATAAAGGCTCCAGGATGACAGTAGTGCCCCCGTTCCCAGGCTCACCCTTCTCAGCTCCTTTCTTTAAACTGTGGTTTGGAAGTCTCTGATATGTAAATCCGTAAAAGATTGATTTTGGCAGGGAGGAAGGCCTGGAACTATTTGATAGAACCCTTTGAGGATGGAATGAGAAAGGAACAGAGCAGGAATAAATACAGTGTGAATAATCCAACTGTGTTTAGTTTGCTCCAGGTCACGTTCATTCTCAGTTCTCCCCAGGAGACACTGCGAGGTAGGAATGGGGTAAGACGGCTCAGGCTTGAGTTGGGGTCTTTTCACTGAACTGTATCTTCTGAGGAGAGGCCTTTGTCACTCCTGCTACCGGCTGACCAGGGAGAGGGAGGTGGAACCATCTTGGACAAGCATGAAGTCCTGTCACCTCTTTTCCTGACACCCCAGACTCAGCTTCCACCCTCCAGGCACATTTAGCTGACCAAGGTCCTGGCCCCTTGGTGATGGCAAGCATGGTCCCAGTTTACTACTGGGATTGTTGCATGAAGGACTGGAAGAGTTGGCAAAGCAGAGCGAGGCTAGGTGTGCCTGGCGGGGCTTCCCTCTCCTTCCAATGAAATTCACGTGCACTCACAGCTGCCTCCCTGCGGCCCAGTCTTCTGTAGACGCTGCAGGGCAGCCTCACACTCCTTCGCTGCTGGTTCTCACTTTTCTCCTCCTCCCTGGGAGCCCCCAGGACGCTGTCTTTTCTCTGGCCCTGGCTCAGACCTCTTGTGGGGCTGGATCCTGGCTGCACTGTAGTACGATGTGGGAGGTGAGCCTGGGGATATCAGCCTTCTGGAAAGGCATATTTTCCACTCAGGACACCCAAACGGCTTTTGTACTGTGGGTAGAATCAAGAGTGGGAAGGAAGAAGATGTGGCCATGCTTTTGGGTGGAGGGGGCATGAGGCCACGGAGGCTACAGGGAGGAACACAGGACCACTTATCAGATACTGACTTCTTATGAGGCTCTATACCAACCTTCTGGAACTTCAGACTTCTGAATTATCAAATGGGAACTACACCTACCCAATGGGACGGGCTAGTGTGAGGGTGATGGAGCAGACTTCTACAAAGTGAAAAGCACACTGTGAATGAGGTTCATTGTTATAATGGTTCGTTCAACTGGGAAAAAGTTTAAAGAAGGAGAGAACAAGGTGGGAAAGAGCTGAGCCCCATTAGACCCATTCATCCTCGCACTAGCCACATTCTCTAAGAAAAGACGGGGCCCCTCATGGGGCTGGGGTCTCTCTCTAAACAGTGAGGGTGTCCCTCTCTATTTTTTCATCTCAATCTCTCTATTTCCATCTCTGTGAAGAATGGGAGGATGCCACCACCACGCCTCAGATGCCATGTGGAGCCCTGACTGTGCCGGATCTTGGGCTGCCCTGCCTAGCTCAGAAGTCCTGGACAGAACTCATTTCCCTGTGGGTCAGACCAGCCCCTTGATGTGGGGCTTTTGAGAAGTGGGCCTTACTGATCAGAACCTAGAAACTAGAGGTGAAGTTGTCCAGAGGGAGGAGCTGGCTGGCTCCATGGGCAGCTTCTTTCTGGCTCTGAAAGGTCCTGAAGGAATGGGAGGGGAGTGTCTTGTCCTCATCTTAACCTGGCAGATATTCAGGTTTGTCAACCATCTCTGTCCTGAGGGATAACACCTGTTCTATGTCCAAGGTAGATGGGGGTGAAGCAAAATGGTAGAAAGCGCAGAGAACAGTAAACGACAAACGTCTAGAGGCTATTTTCATGGTTACTAAGATTTAACAATTATATTTTACATATTACTGATCCTGTTACCTATCACTTCTGTTTGTCACATCAGTTCATGACTATTTTCAAGGAGACCATTGAAATTGTATTTTTGTTCAGCCGCTTCTGCAAATACCTTGAAATCCCAAGTTCTCATTTTATCAGCCCTTCTCATTCTCCCAGGTCTCAAGATCTGCTCTCTCAAATCCCTGCTTCTGTTCTCCTTCTGGCCAATTTGTGTTGCATCTGACTTTACTTCATACAGACTCTCACTCCTAGTCTCACACTGGTCAAACTTAGCCCAGAAGTAAGAAAATTTGCAAGTAGTAATCAACCATTCTCCGACCAGAATGTGAATAACTGGAAAAAGTGAGCCCCAACTTATAGTTCTACATTCTTTCACATGGGAGACGTGAATACTCTCACAGTATTATCATTCCCATTTTATGGGCAAGGAAACCAATGTCTAGAGAAAGTTAGTAAATTGCTAGTAAGTAACCCAGGTGGCTCATCTCCAAAGGTAGATGAATTCCTCCCTTCTGTGAAAGAAAATTCCTCCAAACTTAGAAAAGGCAAAATGAAGATGGCTTGGGTTTTGTTCTTGTTGGTATCACTGTAGAGCATTGTCTGCAAGATTGCATGACACTCAATTGACTCTCCTGGGAAATGTAACTTTATTGCTCCAGCATGTCTGATAAATAATCAACAATGACACAGGTGAAACATTTATAGTCCTGTATGGTTAGTGGTTAACTTGCAGAGGTTGATAAAATGATAGGGTTTATTGCCCAATAGCAAAGTCAACCACAAGGGTGTTCTGGTTTTATTATCCTAGAAAGTTGACCAATCTACATCTAAATTAGTAATCTTATTTTGGCAGCCCTTTTTTTATTGACTGTATAAATCCCTGTTTCTCAAATGCTCTTCAAAGCAGCTCTGTTGTCTTCTTCCTAGTTTCCGCATTAATGAGTTAAAAAAATCTTTGACATGAGTAACAAATAACTTTGACAATTGTGTCTTTTCACTCCTCAACTTTCCTATATTGAAGTCAACACACTAGTGCTTTCTGTTTCCCTCAAATAGCAGATCCACTGGTACAACTAGCACGTGAGTTCCCTGCGAGACTGAACTCGCTTGAGGGGAGGACACTTGGAATCTCCAGCCTGCAGAGGACCAGCAAGGGCACTGGAGGAAGTGGCCATTCTCAGCAAGAGTCCACAGTGCCGTCTTGTAGTTACAGCTAGGCTGGCTGCTGCTCCAGTGGGCCACCACTGTTAGAGCAACTCAGTTCCATTAGCAACATCACAGACTATAATGTGTCCCTTGTGCTTCCTCCAGGAAGCCTCCCAAGAAACAGCTGAACAGTTTTCTCACCTGGCATACACTAGGCCATTCAGAAAATATTTACTGAATGAACAAATAAAACTGAGGGTTCCCCCCCCCTCCCCCAGTTTCTGTAAGCTTAACCAAAAGACAGGGCATAATGGTTAAGTTCCACAGGCTCTGGAATTTGAGTGTCTGGAGATAAACTTCAGACAACCTATTCACTAGATAAAATTAGGCAACTTACCTTCTTTTTATTTCAGTGTTTTTGTCTGAAAATAAGGATAACAACATCAATAATTAGAACAGGGCCTGACTCATAAAATGCACTCAATACATCTTAGCCCCTTACTACTGGTGAGCCGAAGTGTCAAAGGGAGCAGAAGCAATCAAAACACAGATACTGACTGATTGATTCTAAGGGATCACCTGATTTTTAAGGACATAAAAACCACACACACATACAAGTCAATGTCCCATTTATTTTCATTTATATGTTATAAAACATAACAAAATTAATACAGGAATATAAAGAAAAAAATTAAACCACTAACAAAGGGATAAAGGAAAAGTAAAATCCTGCTTGCTTCCTTTCCTGCCTTCCTTCTTCTCATTTCTTTCTGGAACAATTAAACCATTGGTAAGCCTCTTTTGTTTATGTCCAGAAAGTTTTTAAGAATCTACAAGAATGCAGATAAGTACAAACACACATTATGCATATATTCTTTTTTTTAAACTAGTTGAGATCATATTATACAAACTGTTCCTTACTTTGCTTTTTTTAATCTAATAATGTGTTATGAGCATCTGTTATTAGCACATGACATAAAGCTTCTTCATTCTTTTATGTGTGTGCATAATATTCCAGTGGGTGACTGTAGCATAATTTATTTGATAAGATGCCTATCATTGCTAGAGGTTGGGACAACCAGTTAGCCATCTTGGGGAAAAAAATCTGATCCATAACGCATTCCTTAAACGAAATAAATTCCAAGAAGCTCAAAGACTTAAGTGTAAAAATGAAGCCAGAATGAATTGTAGAATAATAATTTTTGCAAATTGGAAGGCAAATTTTATTGCTTTCTTAAAAACTGATTACACAACGATGCACTTCATTTTAGACAATTTAACAAACGTAAAAACATTTAAAAACGGAAAGCCCCCCTAAATCCTACCACATGGAGAAAATAAATTTTAACGTTTTGTTGTCTGTCCCATCAAACTTTCAAGGCATTTTGTACTATGTGTATGAATTTTGTCGTGATTTAATGTGCAATAAAAAAGACAGCCAGCAGGTGGCGCGAGAAGGCTGCATTACCTGCACTGCCGGGCCTAGCACAGAGCAGGGCTCCGTCCATACACAGTCTTGTGCACTGTTGGGGGATCACCACTTTTCTGAGGCGGAGCATGCTCAGGGATGGAAAGGCTACAGCAGAAATCTGGGGTCGTCTTCAGGCTCAGAGCGCCCTCAGACTTCTGGCTCTGACAAGGCTTAATTAAGCTCCAGTTCAGAGGGAGAGACTCCCAATTTTTCAAAGCAATTTTCTTCATATTTGTGGCAACAGTGCCAAGAGAAAGAAGGGGGTGGGATTCCTTGCTGTTTTTCTTTCCAGCATGGTCCTTTTTCCCACCTCTACTTCCACTCATGTTGGTGTCTTTTATTCTGTCCCATTCAGCAATTTTCCACAGCATTTTTACTGATGTTTCTGAAAATATTTCATTTTTAAAAATATACAAAACAACCCAAATGGATGTGTGGGCTACCTTGAAAACTTCACTCCTCTGGCACGACTCAGAAGTGGCAGCAAGCCCTACAGAGGAAAGAGGGCCCGTTACAAGCCCTCCCCTGATCCACTCTCCCCACGCCACCACCACAACCAGCATATTCACACCCTGAGGTGTTCAAGCCCCTTCACAGAAGGAGATACTGAGGCCAGGGAAAGACAGAGACAAGAACTAGAGTGACAGTGATGCAGGGCTCAGAGACAGGTCTTGACCCAGAAGCATGGTACCGACGGGCAGATGGCAAAGGTGCTTCAAAGAGAAATAAATGTGAAGCAGACCCTACACTAGATTGCATCAGTGAACAGCTGTCTGTGGCTGAGACCACAGTCTTTTCATTACATTTCCTTTTTCTGTGCCAGCTGGCCCTCAGGTTACTCACTTACAAATTGGGATGATTACATGCATCATGGGACTAGGATGAGAATTAAATTTGATGCTGTTTGTGAAAATGACATTTTAAACTGTAAACCACTGTTTTAAATAAAAACCACTATTTTTAAATAGTAAAGGACTTTACACAAGGGATTGTAATATTTTGCTGTTATGAACTCAATGGTTACTGAAGTAGGAAAATTAGAAACTGCCTAGGTCTGAGGATTAGGAAATAATATCAGTCTAAGGAAAACCCTAAGAGCTGTAGGTGCACCCTTTTTTTTTTCTCAATAGAAAAGTAAATAACATTAGGTAAACATTGGCAGTATTTGTGATATCAGCGTTTTTAAATCCCACAATGTAGTTGCAACCACAAGCTATTTTCTCTTCCCCCAGGCTCGGATTTCAGTAGCAGAAAAAAAAAAAAAAAAAAAAAAAACCCCACAAAACTGAGAAGAGGTGGAGGGGAAGTGTTATACAAGTGTATGTGCCATAGGGATTTGTGAGCATAGTATGATTTTTATAACATTGTGCTATAGAAATATGTATGAGTATAGCAACATAACCAAAGACCTTAATTTTTCAGAATTAATTCTGCTCCAGAAATTTAGGAAGGAATTCAAGAGTTGGTACTCTCAGGGCCACACTCACTTCCTCCTGAAGGCCTCCCTGTTGTCAGTCATATTTCTCCTCATTTCCGCACCAAGTCCCTCAGCACTGAGGAACTTTGATTAGTATCCATTTGCTGTTTTAAAGTTATTTTTCCTAATGAAAAAAAATTTTGTTTTTTAGTTTTATTTCTTGGGGGTGGAGGTAATTAGGTTTATTTATTCATTTATTTTTAGAGGAGGTACTGGGGATTGAACCCAGGACCTTATGCATGCTAAGCATGTGCTCTATCATTGAGCTATTCCCTCCCCTGCCTTTTTTTTTTTTTTTTTTTTTAGTTTTTTTTAATAAAATATGTTAATTGTAGAAAACCGGAAATTCAGAGAAAAGATATAAAGAAGGAGAAGCACCTTTTTGTAATCCTGTCACCTTGGAATGACTGCCTATAACAGGTTACTATTTTTCCCTTCTATTTTTAGTGTGACTGTGGATTTTTTTTTTTGAGATATAATTCACATATCATAAAATTCACTCTTCCAAAGTGTACAATTCAGTGGTCTTTAGTATGTTCATGAGTTTATCCATCACCACTGATTCCAGAACATGTCATCAACCCAAAAAGAAACCCTGTACTCATCAGTAGTCACTCTCCATTTCCTTCTTCCCGGTTGACCTATGTCAGTGGATTTGCCTGCTCTGCACATTGCATGTAAATCCAAGTTGCTGCTTGTATCAATCCTTCATTCCTTTTGATGACTGAATAACATTTCATTGTGGATCTGCCATGTTTCGTTTATTCATTCATCAATTGATGGACATGTGGATTGTTTCCACATTTTAGCTATTACTACAAATAATGCTTCTATGAATATTTGTGTACAAGTTTTTGTATAGACATGTTTTCAGTTCTTTAGGGTATATATGTAGGAGTGGGATTGCTATAATACTATTTTTAACAATAATTCTATTTTTAACTTTTTGAGGAACTTTCAAACTGTTTTCCAAGACAGCTGCATTATTTTACCTTCCCACCAGCAATGTATGAGGGTTCCAATTTCTCTACAACCTCACCAACACTTGTTATTGCTCATTTAAAAAATTATAGTTATCCTAGGAGGTGTGAAATGATACCACACTCTGGTTTTCATCTGCATTTTCCTGATGACTAATGATGTTGGGCACCTTTTCACGTGCTTATTAGTCACTTGTATATCTTCTTTGGAGAAATATCTATCTAAATCTTTTACCCATTTTTAAATTGTGTTGTCTTTTTATTGTTGAGTTGTAAGTATTCTTTATTTTTGGATATTGGAACCTTATCAGACATATGATTTGCAAATATTTTCTTCCATTCTGTAGATTGACTTTTTACTTTCTTGATAGTGTGCTTTGGAGTACAAAAGTTTTAATTTTGATGAAGTCCAACTTAACTGTGTTTTTCTTTGGTTGCTTGCACATTTGGACTCATAGCTAAGAAACTTTTGTTACCAACCAGGGTGCTTGGCCTCCTTAATCGATAGAAATTGATAAGAGACCAGACGAGAAATTCAGGAAAGGCTTTATTGCTGCAGCATGATGGAGCAGAAACAAGTAATGGGTTCCTATGCTCACTGCCTGAGGAGGGGAGGGTGAGCTGGTCCCTTAAATCGCGTGAGGGTAGGGGCAGGTCCAGGGGTTGAGCTGGAGGAGTGGCTTAGGTGGTTGGCCCACCCCCTTGGTGGTGCTGTGTGCAGGGATCATGCGCAGTATCTTGCTTCTGCTCCCAGTATCCTGCTTTTGCTCCCAGACACCACAGAAGTGGCAGTTGGGTTTTTGGTCTTTTTGTAGCTTATTGCTCATAACTCCAGGCACACAGTTATTTTTAGTTCTTTATAGTTTCTTTGTATTCTGTTGTTCTGTCCCAGTATAATTATTACAGCCCAGGGTCCCAGGCTTCAAGTCCCAGCCTGTCTCACTATTGTTTAATCCAAGGTTATGAAAATTTCCATCTATAATTTCTTTTGAGTTTTAGAAGTTTCACTCTTAGAGGTTTTGGATTCATGTTGAGTTAATTTTTTGCATATGAGACGAGGTACGGGTCCCACTTTATTCTTTTGCCATGTGGCTATCCAGTTGTCTTAACACCATTTATTGAAAACAATACACTCTCCTTATTGAATCGTCTTGGCATTTTTGTTGAAAATTAATTGCTCGTAAATGTGTGGGTTTGTTTCTGGACTCTTATTTCTATTCTGTTGATCCAGAACCACAGTCTTGATTACTATAGCTTTGTAGTAAGTTTAGAAATTGGGAAATGTTTGTCCTTCAACTTTGTTCTTTTTCAAGAAAAAGAACCCCTTGCATTTCCAAATTGAATTTCCAAATCAGCTTGTCAACTTACGCAAAAAAGCCAGCTAGGAGTTTGACAGAGATTGCATTGAATCTGTAGACCAATTTGGAGACTATTGTGATCTTAACAATATTAAGGCTTCCCATCCATAAACATAGGTACCTTTCCATTTATGTGGGTCTTCTTTAGTTTCAATGACATTTTGTAATTTTCAGTGTACAACTCTTGCACTTCTTTTGTTATGTTTTGTTAAATTCCTAACTGTTTTATTCCTTTTGGTGCTATTGCATCAAAATCTTATGGAGATAAGGGAGTATGACTTATCAAGCAGTTGTGACAAAGCTTTACTGTGAAATGGCAGTTTTTCTCTTTGAAATTCCTGGGGGCGTTAAGTTATGGTAGATATTGATAAAGGGAAGCAGAGGGATACCTTTTTCAGGTTAGTTCTCGGGTGGCTCAGTGAAGCCTAAGAACCTTTTGTGGGGATGGAAGCGTATGCAACCTCTCTTGCTGATTTCCTTGCAGTATCTTCTTCCCCTCCCCTGTACAGTAGATCCACATACTTAACAAGGCAAGTCCAAACTCCTCAGCCTGCCTTGCGTTCCGGAATCCCCACCCTCTCTCCAGTCCCAACCTTCTCTGGCTAAACCACCTGCTCCCTGAAGTCAGGGCTCATGTCTTACAAACCTTTGTTATCACCTGTACCAAAGGGGAAGGTCCTGGCACACAGTAGTGAGTCAAAAGGTGTTTGATGAACCTACTGAAACCTCTAGAGTTTTATAAATAACTGTCCCTGCAGGCTGAGTATTCATCCCCACGTCACTTCAGAAATGTTGTCTCCATCTCTGCCTCCATGAATCTCTCAGGCCACTGTCGATGCTTTCCCCTAAAGTTTCCCTTCCTCGTAAATGTACCCAAGACTAGTCAGTGTCGGACCCAAAGCTGTTCTCGGCATCCAGAGAGTGTGGGTTAGGGCTGAAGTCCCGCGGCCGCTCAGGGCCTGCAGGTAGTTAGTAGAATACTTCCCAAATCTTCTGAAATGGGCACGCTCTGGACCCGAGTTTCTATGGCAAACAAACAGGCAAGTGAGCCTATCCAAAACAGTTCCTCCTGGGAGGACTGAGGCTCCGAGTCCGGAGTGAGTCTCTATGGTTTCGACAGCCTAGAAGGACCGAGAAGGCACTTCCGGGGAAATGGCGGCGCACAAGTCACATCTGCCACATGTTTCTGCGGAGAGGACCTTGCAATGAAGGTAAGGGGCTGCAGTTCTCCAAATGGTGGCTGTCGGAGCCTGGGCTCAGGAGCAAATGTGAGAGCGGGAGAGTAGTTTTACCCAAGTGAAACTGGCAGGAGGGCTGGAGTTTAGACCTCAGGAAGAAGGAGATCTAGGGAAAGGGTACCCGGCTCTTTGGGACTGCTGTAAGAATTATGGCCCTGGATCCCTTCTCCAGAAAGCTTCCAGAAAGCTCAGGTCGACTGGAGAGAAGACAGTTCCTGAAAGTGTACTCGCAGCCTGGGACCTAGTTGCTTCTGTCCACAGTTATTCATTGTAAGTCCGTTAAAGCAATCCCCACCCACGTGTATCATTCAGTTCACCGAATAACGCACTTTCGAGTCTTGGAGCTGCATTAATTGTACTGGGGTTGGGAAATAAAGCCCGTTTGTGACTTCCAGGGCGTATAGTTACGAATTACTGAAACAAGGGACAGGCCACCGTAAGTCTTACAGCATAAAGCACAAGTAGCTATAAAAGACTGAGGAGCATAGTGGTTAAGAACATCAGTTCTGGAATGCCTGAGGTCCTGGATCCACTGCCAGCTATTTGATTTGGACAAGTAACTGAACTTCTCAGTGCCATTTCTTCATTTGTAAGTTACGGTAAAAATCTTTAATGGGGTTGTTGGGAGGATTAAATGAGACATTGTGTGTGAAGCAAGTAGCAACAGGCTGGCACTGAGTAAATGCATAAGTGTTGTTGTTAATATTATTGAAATCTGCGGGCTGATAGATGAGAGATAACTTCAGAAGAGGCAGATTTGAGGTGGCTTTAAAGGCCTCAGTGTTTGAATTTTACTAATCTTGCAGTATCAGGCAAGATGGAGCCATTTCTTCATTCAGTGCTTTTTTGTTGGGACTCTCAAGGTCTCAATTAGATTTTCAGGTAATCATCCTTCACAGTAGAAATGTGAACAGAAATGTGAGTCATCCCGAATTTGTTACTTGTTTTTTCTCTGAATTTGCTACTCTATATCTAAACAGACTGGTCATTGCTCTTAACCCTAAAATGTAATGTTTAGGAGGGGTGATGTAATGATGTGTCTGATTTTTTTTTTTTAAACCAGCATACTTACTAGACCTTCTTAAACACAAATAAAAGCTTTACCCTTCAGAGTTGTTACTTTGGAAGGCTAGAGGATTACTCCAGTAGTGCCATTAATCAGCTTTGAAAATGGTCTGCAATGCCTGTGATAAATGATCTTAATACAAGTTACTTTTTGTGACTCAAGTCAGCAGTGATAGTTTTGAATGTCTCGTGTAATAAGCCATCTTAACCAGTTCAGAGGCAAAGTTGGTATATAAGTTGGATAATGCCATTGTGGAGTCCAAAAAGAGGAACACTTGAGTGACTGTAAAGAAATGCAAGTACAGTCGACCCTTGAACAACACAAGTTTGAACTGCACAAGTCCACTTACATGCGGGTTTTTTTTTTTTTTTTCAATAAATACTACAGTACTACACCTGTGGTTGGTTGAATCCGCCGATGTGGAAGGCTGACTGTGGGACTTGAGCATCCATGGATTTTGGTTTCCATGGCAGGTCCTGGAACCAACACCCTGCAGATATTGAGGGATGACTGTAGTTGGTAATATGATAGAAAGAGGGACACTTTGGAGTCAGGCAATCTGGGCTCATATTCCAGCTTCATCTCTTACTAGCTGTGTAACCCCAAGCAAGAAACCTGACTTCGTTTTCCTCTTTTGTAAAATAAGGATAATGCCTATTTTGCAGGACTGTCAGGATTAAATGAGATGGTAAAACAATATGTGTAATCCCCCATTATGCATTAAATATTCAAGAAGAGCACCCTTCCTAAACTGGACAGTCCAAAAAAGGGGTGCTCCAACAAGACTGAAAGGAAGAGGTGTGTAGCCCCCACACCAAGAGGACAGTGAAAATGCTGGCCACAGGTATAGGGTATGGCTCTGCTAAGTACTATTATAACTCAGGTTAATAAGCACCTCACTGCATTGTTTTTCATGGTAATAAATTGGGAGATGTTATCAGGTGGTGAGAATTTAAGAGTGGGACCTCTGCAGACAAGCCGCCTGGGTTTGAGTTCCACATGCATCAGCTGTGTGACCCTGAGCAAGTTACCTAAACTCTTGAGTCTTTAGTTTCCTCATTTGTAAAATAGGGATAATACTACTTTCCTGAATGTAAAGTTCAGGAAATCTTCCTTAGCTGGGAAGATTACAGGAAATGATCCATGGAAAGCTTTAGCACAGCCTGGCCTGTGATAACATGACATGTGGCATCTCCATAAACAGGTGTTATTATCAATCTCAGTCTTCCTTGACTCTCAACGTGTTGATGTTGATCTCTTTGTGGTCAGTCAGGGAGCTCCCCAAGGACCAGGCCTCCTTCCTCTGTCTCTGTTCCAACTTAAGGAAAGAATTCTTACAAGAGCAGTCAGGGTGGGTTTGATGGATGATTTGGGCACTTTCTCTTTTCCTCTTAAAGGGATGACAGTGATCTCTTCTCTGGTGAAGGCCTGAGGACAGTGACTCTTTTCTCACCATGAGTGTCACTCCAGAGGTCAAGAGTCGTGGGATGAAGTTTGCTGAGGAACAGCTGCTAAAGCATGGATGGACTCAAGGTGATCCCCACAGGTCCCCTTCCACATCCCCCAGCTCCCTCACTGCCCTCTGCCTAGGGAGAGGCATCATCCTGGATTACCCCTAAGTAGTCTGTTCAATTGGAGGAGGAAAATCAGACTTTCCAGAAAAGGGAAGAATGGAAGGAATATGATGGATAGTGAGTAGGAAGTGTTGGGAGGACTGGAAGAGGCAGAGAGACATGATCTCTGTCCTGAAAGAATTATGAAGGAAAAGATAGTTCAGGTTCAGACAGGAGGACCGCATGGAGAGGTGCTGGAAAGGGTGAAACTAGGAGAACTTCTGAGACAGACGGGGTGTGCCTGATGCCAGATGTGCAGAATGGCAAGGAGTGCCATGTGCTGGGGGCGCCTCATGAGGGCTTGGGGCAGGCATTGGGATAAGCCGAATCATTCACTGTCTTCTGCAGGCAAAGGCCTGGGCCGGAAAGAGAACGGCATCACCCAGGCCCTCAGGGTAACGCTGAAGCAGGACACTTACGGGGTAAGACTGGGCAGGCTGAGGGAGGTCCGTGTGGATGGACAGGGGCAGCCTTGAGGATAGGGGGAGAGCGGGGAAGGACAGGCCCTGAGTTCATACTTCTTCCTCTGGCAGGTGGGACATGACCCTGCCAAGGAGTTCACAAACCACTGGTGGAATGAGCTCTTCAACAAGACTGCAGCCAGCTTAGTAGTGGAAACTAGGCAGGTATGAGCTCTAATAGATGGTCACGTGAAACATGAGGGCCTGGGACACATGGGGGTGAGGGAGACACAGCATGTCGCCCACTCATGGATACTTCCCCGCAGGATGGAGTACAGATCAGGCGCCTTTCTAAGGAGACCACTCATCGTAATCATCCCAAGCCCAACATGCTGTATCAGAAGTTTGTGAAGGTATTAGAGGCTGGCGGTGGGAGGGCCCATCCTTTTTTCCTTCCCTGGTCTCCCCTGGGGCCTGAACAGTTGCCTTGTGTGCCCTACCTGTCCTCAGGACTGTCCTAATATATCAGCATCCTGTGACCAACCTTGCTGTTGCTTACCTAGACTGCTCAGACCCTCAGCAAGAAATCTTCAGGTTGCATGGATCCCTACCATCTGTTGAGGGGGCAGCAACAGGGACTGGGAGGCAGGGCACAGTCAGGAGCTGCCAGAGCAGGGCAGGGAGGGGTTGTTTAATTCAAAGGACTTAGAAGCCAGAGGAGACCTGAGAGATTATCTGACCCATTGTCCTTGTTTTGCAGATGTGGCCAAAAGGGGGCAAAGTGGCTCACTGAAGAGTGGCTAGGAGTGGCAGATAGGACTAGAACCCAGGTCTTCAGACTCCCCTTTTCCAGCATGCCAATAGAAGGAGCTAACATTTAATGATCATCTATTATATGCTAGGGGGCTCTACGTGTTATCCAGCAAATCTTCCCCTTTCTCCTTGTCTCTGTGGCCATCTTCTATCTCAGTTCAGACCATCATCATCTCCTACCTAATTTCTTTCACAGCCTCATAACTAGACTAACTCTAGTCTCACTCCCTACCCCAATCAGTTCATCCTCCACAAAGCGTCCAGAGCTTTCTCTCTCAAACACAAATTACACTGAGTCACTGGCTTCTCCTTGACGTAGGACGACACAGTCCAGATGTGTCAGACTGGCTCACATGGCCCTTCATGCCTTGTCCCTGCCTTCTTCCCTTGCCTCTCTCTCGCCACTTCTCTTAGGACCTCTACACTTCAGCCAGATGGAATCTGAATCTTTTGAAGGTACCACGTTCTTTCACCTTCAGGTTTTTGCACATGCTATTCCCTCTGCCTGGGACATTCTGATCCCTTTGCCCCTTTACCTGCTGACTTTTTGTCTTCCAGAGCTCAGCTACTTGTAGAAACGATTCCTCCAACCCTGAAGCCTGATAGGGTGCCCCTCCTCTAGCACAGACAACACCTTTCATCATAATTGCCTGTGTTTCACCATATTCCTTTCCCCCTCAACCATGTAGATTTCATCTGGGCTAGACCTATCTCATTCTTATTCCACTCTATATCCCCAATCTCTTAGTTTATAGTAGGTTCTTAATCTGTTCAAATTAAGTACTATGCATAGGTATGGGGGTGGGGGGCGTGAAAAGTACCATCTTTATTGTCAGTTCCAGGACCATGGGATGACCATGGGATAGGGGGCACTTGTCCCACTGTGGAGACCTGAAGACCCAGAGCACTTCTTCTTCCCTTCTTGTTCTGCCCACTAGCTGGCTGTGAGTCAGGGAGGCTCAGACTGACCCACCCCACCCACCCCCAACTGCAGCCCACCTCCTGCCCAAGTTGAAGTGTGCAGTTGGGTGCACCTCTCTGTGGGTCTGCTAGGAGTGATGTTGGGGGCTGACAAATTTGTGCCTATGCCTATTCCTGGGGGGCAGGGGGGAGCTTTCCCAGGAAGGAAAAGGGATGGCAGTGGCCCTTGTTCACCCCATGATCCCTCCTTTTAGACGGCCACACTGACTTCAAGTGGGGAGAAGCCAGACAAGGACTTGGAAAGCTGCAGTGATGACGACAGCCAGGTGCCCAAGCCTCCAAAGATGTGAGACTTCTTTTTAGTGCTAGGGGCATGTGGGAGGAGATGCCTTCAAATCTCAAAAGGACGGACCAAATGTAGTGCTTGACTGTGGACTTCTTCAGGGTGGAACTGTGTTGTACTGTTCTTTGTATCCACCACATAGAAAACTGCCAGGTCCTGAATAGGAACTCAGTGTTGACGGAATGTTTTGGAGGGAAGAAGAGGTCCAGTCTTTCCACCAGATCTGTTTGTAATTCCTGATTCTTCCCCCCTCCCCCCAACAGTCTGACTGATGAGATGCTACTCCAAGCCTGTGAGGGGCGAACAGCACACAAGTAAGTAGTGGTTAGCTTCTCCGGCTCCCTTCTATTCTCCCCATCACAAATCCACCCTTGAGGATGGCCTGTGCCAATTCTTGGCTTTCTTCACCCCAGAGAAAATGATTCCTACTCTCTGCCCATCTCTGAAGCTGCCCAAAGATAGGCAGCTCCTCCCTTACCAACTTTCCACTGCAGTCTCAAAGATTAGGCCTGTTTTCCCTGATACCCTCCCTCTGACTTGGGCCCCATTTATTTCAGGGCTGCCCGTCTTGGGATCACAATGAAGGCTAAGCTTGCTCGGTTAGAGGCCCAGGAGCAGGCCTTCCTGGCTCATCTCAAAGGCCAAGACCCTGGGACGCCTCAGCTGCCATCTGAGAGCAAGCCCCCCAAAAAAAAGAAAAAGAAAAGGAAGCAGAAAGAGGAGGAAGAGGCTATAGCAACTGAAGGGAGTGCAGAAGAGTACCGACAGCACACTGACCAAAGCATCAGGAAAAGCAAGAAGAAAAAACGGCATCAGGAGGAAGAGGTCACAGATGAGAGAGAGAGAACAGCTGTAGAGAACGAGGGAGAAGAGACCACAGGAACAAGTGGGCCTGGGGAACACACTGATCAGTCCTTCAGGAAAAGGAAGAAGAGGCAGCACCATGAAGAGAAGGTGAGGGTCTCAGATAATAAAGGATGTAAGGAGGCTACCGATGGTGTCAGGACAGAGGAGGTAGAGAGTAGGGCATACACTGACCCATGCAGCAGAAGCAGGAAGAGGCGGCAGCATGAGGAAGAAGACTTGAACATAGAGAATGAAGAAGCTGAGGAGGCTGTTGTAGATGGTGGGACCAGAGGAGCAGAAAGCAGATCCTGCAGTGATGGGAAAAGCAGGAGAAGCAAGAAGAAAAGACAGAGGCATCAAGAGGAGGAGGAGGATGTCTTGGATGTAAGGGACGAAGGAGATGAGGAAGGTGGCAGCACTAGGGCAGCGGAGAGCAGAGCACGCACTGGCTCGAGTGGCAGAGGTAAGAAGAGGAGGCAGAAGCAGCCAGAGGAGGAAAGACCTGGAGTCAGCACTGACGGGAGAGCAACAAAGAAGAAACAGAAGAGAGACTGAAGGCTAGGCCAAGGTGGGGCTTGGTTGATTCCTCTTCAGGAGTTGTTGACGCTTCAGAGACCTGAGTTGATGCAGGGCTTGTGCACCCCCTCAGTAAGGAGTCCCTCCGAAGGAGGAAACTGTTCTGGAATAGCAGTCTGCTGAGAGCAGAGGGATAGTACTATGCCTGAGTGAGGGAGCAGGCCTGGTCCCCCTTCCAGCTTCTAACCCAGAGATTGTGAACTCAAGCGCCTGCAGGAACCAGGCAGCCAAAGGACAAGGATGCTGAAAGCTGTGGGAACAGGAATGCAGACGCCCTCTGAAGGGACATCTTGCCTAAAAGAAGTTGGAAATGAAGACCTATGGGAAATGTACTGATTTTTAAATACTGCGAAGGCTAAAAAACACCCATGCAAATTCAGCCAATAGGTTGCCAGTTCCTAACTATACCAAGTGACTGAATAAACATCAGTTTGGGCTCCTAGCCTATATATAGGTCCTGACTGTCATCTCCATTCCCAGCCTGAGAAGGTCTTGAATACAAATTAGTTTCCTTGGAGCCCTCTGAAGAAATTCCTTCTGTTCATTTCCTGTAGTCTTGCTGTGCTGCTAAGTGGAAGGAGAACCTCACCCAGCTCCCTGTCCGTGTCCATGTCCCAAATAAGAATTGTGTGTAAAAGACAGCACACCTCACTTGGGAGCCTTTTTCAGCTTCTGAAAGTCAACTGTCATTGCCCCCAAATGTCACAGCAACCCCCCCTTGCACAGTCCGTTCCCCCAGAGAGGTGGCACCATATATATGTCCAATGTTGCTCTCTGACTCCTGTCATCTCTTAACCTTTATTGCCAGAAGAGCTCTCTGGGAGAGAGGCACTAAGTCTTTATTGGGAAGAATGCTCACCCACCTTCCCTCACTGCAGACGGTAGACACACTCAGTGTCAGGGTAGGGTGGCAGATTCAGCTGATACTTCTTTTCTAGAGCAGGTGGCACAAAACGACCCCCCAGGTAGTGGTAGCGACCGGTAAACTGGGTTGCAGACTTTTTGGGTGCTGTCAAGGAGATGAGCAAGTCTGGCTGGATGCCTCCAGAGTTTCCCTTCTCCACATCCCATCCTGAAAAGAAGGTAGTATTCAGGAAGAGCAGAAGAGACCAGATGTCCAGTCCCCTTCCACACCTTGCTCTGCCCTAGTCCTAAAGGTGTGGGAAGACCCCTGGGTCCCCACCTGAGCAATTTGCATCCTTGGAGCTCCGTGTACTCCTGGGCTCTGGTCTCGTGCAGTTAACATGTAAAGGGCACTCCTGAATTCTTTGCTCCCCAGCCCTCTTGTGGGATCCATAAAGCTGTGCTCTGTGCCTCTAGACTCAACTTACTTTAGACTCAGTCTGAACCTTGGGCCAAGAACCAGGACTCCTCAGTACCTACCTCCAGACAGGACAGGGCCCCAATCCCCCCAACCTCCTTGGACCCAGCACCTGAGGGAATGTCGATGCTGGCAATGGGCACAGTGAGTCCATGCAGGACACTCAGGATGCTGTGGAATGGCTCACGAACATCACCTTTGAAGCTGAAGCCAAAGATGGCATCCACCACCAGCTCATATAGTTCATCAATCAGCATGGGCTGTGGTAGAGCAGGAAAAGGAAAGGATGTCAGAGCCAGCAGGTGCACAAAGAACCCTTAACAGGAGACGGCTGTCCTCTGTACCCACAGACCATTCACATAGACACAAAGTTTATCTCATTCAGATGGCATGCTGCTGCCTAGAGTTAAGTGCAAGTTGGTCACTGAGGCAAAGCTGAGTCCAGTCACATTTTCTATTCTGAGTGCCTGCAACCATTGAGGAGGCTCAGTGTAAGACAGCCTGAGACTGGGAGTCAGGAGGGAAAGGTTCTGCTCTTGGCTCTGCCATGATCTGGTTTTGTGACTCTGGACAAAGCCCTTCTCTGCATCTCAGTCTCTTCATCTGTAAAATGTGCTAAGAAATTTTTTAAAGTTCTCAAGTTTCCCACTCCTAAATCCATAAATTGAAGACAGGGTTTAGGATGAGGCAGTCACTTCAGCTCCTAATAGGGACAGATAATGTGTTTACTGCAGGCTAGAGGAAGAGGGACTGGCTACAGAGTGAAAGGAGTGACCATGGGAGAGAGGGGAAATGAAGCTTTAGAGAAGGTGGTGTTGGGAATTCATGGAGCACACCGTATGGAGAAGGTTCTTACACCACTTCAATTCAAATAGCATACTATTGGCACCTTCTGTGTCAGGCACTGCCCCTGCCCTCTGAGTTAATCCTCGAGAGAGGAAGGTAAGCAGATGAGCTCAGGCTGGAAGAGTGAGTAAAGAGCAGAGCACAGGCAGCAGTTACTGAGGAGGAGGGCACTGAGCTGGAGCCACCTACCTCTGGAGGCATTTCACCAAGGAAAGGGATGTCCATTTTTTGGCACTGGGTCACCAGTGCAGTGAAGAGTGGCTTATTAGGTCTTTTAGGGTAATAGATGGTTGGCTGGTAGCCCTATGAAGAAAGGAGAGGGGTAACTGAAGCCGAGATCCTAGAAACCTTATCCTCTCCCCCACAGCCCTTCCCCACATACTCACAAAGAGTTTGAGGTGTCGAGCACAGACCAGGCCATCTCCTCCATTATTCCCGGGGCCACAGATGACCAGGACAGTAGGCGGGCTCCTGGACAAGGACGTGGGTGGATATGCCTGAAGGCAGAGTCAAAGGGGATTCAGAGGGGCTTTGGGCAAGTGACAGCCCAGACTTGGCCCAGCCGTCCTCCCACTTCATTGTGCCCAGGGAGCTTGCACACCGACTCGACCTAAAGGTCAAGAGTTGCGCCACTGACCTTGGCAATGGCTGTGGCACAGCTCAGTCCAGCCAGCTCCATAAGTTGGTCTACGCTAAACTGGTACTCATTAAACAGCTCCTGGTCCACCGCCTGGGCCTCCTCCTGGCTGAGGAAACTCACAGCCTGAGTCCCCGCCCCTCAGGTGCTCGGCCCCGCCCCCGGAAGGGAGGGCCTTTCACCAAGGCCCGCGCCCCGCGTGCCCGCACGGAACCTCGCCTACCTCAGGTACTTCACCGCTGAACTCGCCATGACTTCTGGGTCCCTGAGGTCACCCGAGATCAGCCGCTGCGGCCCCCACCAGGTGGGTCCCGCGCGACAGGCGCTGGCCTGGACTCTGACGCGCGGCAGACGCGAGCCCGCAACCAGCAGCCCGAGCCCCAGCAGCGCCCGCAGTCCGGACATCCAGCTCGCTGGGCGCGCGCCCCCGGCCCGCCCCTGCCTGCCCGGCGCATGCGCGGCACCTCGCCCCGCCCCCGAGAGGCCAGGCCCCGCGCACCCCCTGCAGGAAGCGGCTCCCGGTCCGCGGCGCGCTCTGCTCCGCGGCTTCCGCGCCCTCCTGCCCCGGCCCCTTCTCGGTCCCGGCGACTTCCCTTAGAGTGTGGATCCCGCCCTTCGCGGGAACGTTTACATATTCCCTCGCATTTTAAGATGTCCCGAAATGCTTTGCTCCCAACCGCCCTTTGATAACAATACATGTTTTTGTAGCTCTTTCGTGAAGTTGTATAGTATAGCAGTTAGCCCAATTTCCTGCCGTACCACTTTCTTAGCTGAGTGAACTTGGACACTCCTGGTTTCA
Source organism: Camelus dromedarius (assembly GCF_036321535.1). Lineage (NCBI taxonomy): Eukaryota > Metazoa > Chordata > Mammalia > Artiodactyla > Camelidae > Camelus > Camelus dromedarius. Next base: position 7,847,654 of record NC_087458.1, on the reverse strand, counting down.
GTTTCCTGTCTATAAAATGAGGATACGAGTACATATTTCATGGGATGGTAATCCATGGAAAGCTGTCGACAGCTCCGGGTACATAGGGCTCTATAAAGTAAGTTAATGTTCTTACTTAAACTGCTAAACATTTTGTATAATTGAGTAACCCCCCTCCCCACTACAGGAGCTTCCCCTGTCTGTTTACAAGGATAGCACGCTGTGCTTCCCTAATCATATATAAAGATTATACCTCTTTATCAAGATAACGCTGTGGTTAAAAATATAGTTGAAACCGTAGACTCCAGGTCTAGATAATATTTCAAGAAAAGCATGGATAAGATGACAACTTTTTAGCCATGAGTTTTTACTATCAGGTTGTTGTTTTGTTTTGTTTTTGATGGAGGGAGGTAATTAGATTTATTTATTAGAGGAGGTACTGGGAATTAAACCCAGGACCTCATATATGCTAAGCATGCTCTCTACCACTTGAGCTATCCCCTCCCCCCAGCCACGAGTTGTTAAGAATGCAAGCACATTCCTACATGGTTAAGGGAGAAGTTTGGGAAATAACAAGCCAGTTACCGTTAAGGCACTAAGGTAAAGATAACCATTCAGGTGGAATGAAGGTCTTGTTTTTATGCTACTTTATTCTTTTTCTGTGTCATGAATTGTATTCCTGGCTGGTTCACTAAGAAAGGCAAGAACCCCTCCTGCTTTTTACTACTCCTCTGATAATCTCCTTTTTAATAAGAGGTTTATTGTCACCTATGGGATGTACCCTTGGCCTTCAGCTTTGTTTTACATGTTTCTTGTGGGAAATTGAATTTATCAGACTGTGATTGTGGTGGAAAATTGTTTTTGTTAGACCGTATTTATGGTTGGAAATTGAGTTTACTCACCTAAACTGAAATGTAGAGTTGACATTACAATTGGATAATCTTATCCAAGACCTTATTAGCTTTATTTTATAACTTAACTGGCATATAAGTAGCTTCACTTTTGTGTATTAGTTAAGACTCTCCTCAGACTTATTTGAGAAAATAAATTTGGTGCTTCTGAAGATTCATTTCTAAAACACAATGTGAAGCATGTTCCTTTGACTTAGATCACATTTGGACTATTTATATGTGCCAGATGCTGACATGAATCATATCATTTTATTCTCACAAAAAACTGTTATTATCCCCACTTTACAGATGAGAAAACTGAGGCTCAAAGATGTTGAATGACATGTCTAATGATACAGTGATAGCTGTCGGTGGAGCCAGGATCAGAGCACCTTGACCTAGAGTCTGCAGTCTTAAGCCTTATCCTATGCTGAAATGCCTCTCCAAATGCAGAACTGTGTAATTAAAAGGTTGTCAACTGCTGGCTTCATTCTGATGAGATGTAAGTGTAAAATAACAACACAAGACATATCCCACCACACAAGACATATCCCACCACACACACCCGGAATTTATGAGGGCTGTCCTTGGGAAGGCAGTGCCGAAGACCTAGTCCACTTTACTGCCTTTCAGACTTTTGGAGTTTTATTTGGGAAATGCCTTGAAAACCAGTTTAAGAAGGGCTTGTGGATTAATCACCTGCTGAGTTCCAGATGCTTTACATGTATTATCTATTTTAGTCCTGTCGCTCCTATGATGCATTTTTATCCTCATGTTATAGATGAGAAATTGAGTAGCAGGGAGGAAGTCAAGTAGTTTTCTTAAGATAATATAGCTATTAAATGGGAAAGCCAGTGACGATTGATACTAGGTTGGCCTGACCCAGTAGCAATACTCTTGTGTGGCAGACACTGCTACTTGTCCCTCAAAATCCATTCTCCTTTCTTTAATTTCTGTTTAAAGGCACTGTTAAATTGGCTTTTGTTACAGTTGGTGAACCTGCACCCTAATCAAGACATCTTGAAGGCCCAACAAGATAAGAAGCTCCACTTAGATAAGGAAGATTAACAGCTGCGTCATCTGCACCTAGTTCTGTGCCTGGAACATAGTAGGTCCTCTACAAATATTTTAATGAATCCTCAAAATGTCATTGTGAAGTAATTCACAGTACAGTAGAAGTTCTCTTATCTGACATGATCAGGAGTGAACTATTTTATTTCAACTTAAAACAAAAAATACATTCATTTGCTATCTGTCAAAGTGTGACCAGGGTCCCGTCTTTTTTTGTTTGTTTGTTTTATGTACACATATATTTCTTTCACATTCTTTTTGTTAAAAGTTATTATAAGATATTGAATATAGTTCCCTGTGCTATACAGTAGAAATCTGAATTTTAAATGTTTTTATACATAGTGGTTAACATTTGCAAATCTCAAACACCCAAATTTATCCTTTCCCACCCTTTTGCTGATAACCATAACCATACTGTATCTGCAAGTCTGTTTCTGTTTTATAGATGAGTTCATTAGTGTCCTCTTTTTTCTTTACTTTTTCTTTCTTTTCTTTTTTTTTTTAAGATTCCATATATGAGTGAAATCATATGGTATTTTTCTTTCTCTTTCTGGCTTACATCACTTAGAATGACAATCTCCAGGTCCATTCATGTTGCTGCAAATGGCATTGTTTTGTTCTTTTGTTCTTTTTTTTTTTTTAATCACTGAGTAGTATTCCACTGTATGTATACGCACCATGACTTCTTTATCCAGTCATCTGTCAGTGGACATTTAGGTTCCTTCCATGTCTTGGCTATTGTAAATAGTGCTGCTGTGAACATTGGGGTGTATGTATCTTTTTGAACTGGAGTTTTCTCCAGATATATGCCCAGGAGTGGGGTTGCTGGATCATATGGTAAGTCTATTCTTAGTCTTTTGAGAAATCTCCATACTGTTTTCCATAATGGCTGCACCAGACTACATTCCCACCAGCAGTGTTAGGAGGGTTCCCTTTTCTCCACACCCTCTCCAGCATTTATCTTTTGTGGACTTTTTAACGATGGCCATTCTGACAGACTAGGTTTTTTATTTTGATGACTTCCAGTGTCTCCATTTCTTCTTATGGATCACACTTCTGGTGTCAAGTTTTAAAATCTCTGTGCCTGACCCTAGATCACCAATTTTTCTCTAAGAATTTTTCCCCCTGGAATATGTTCTAATGCTACATTTTACATTGAAGTGTGTGATCCATTTCAAATTCATGTTTATATGACATATAAGGTTTAAGTGTTTAGGCTAAATGTTGTTTGTTTGTTTTCTTATTTTCGTGTTTTGCTGTGGATGTCAGTTTGCCCTACTCCCATTTCATAAAGAAACCGTCTTTCCTCTAGTGAATTGCTTTTGCACTTTTGCCAAAAATCAGTTGGGCTTGGGCAAATTTGTTTGAATCTCTGCTGTGTTTCATTGAACAACGTGTCTAACATCACACAGTCTCTATCAGCTCTATAAATAAGCATTAGATTAGGGGCAACATTTCTTTTGGTTGTTGGAATTGTAGTAGCAATTCTAATTCCTTTGCCTGTCCACGTATCTTTTTAAGGACAAATACATGTACTTTCATATATGTGTATATCAAAGTTAAGTTTTGCACCTTTTAAAAAAAATTCATGTAAGAGTTCACCATCAACATTTACCGCATTTCAGGCACAATTACACACGCACTCTCTCATACTGTTGCATTTTACAGATGCGCTGGAAGTTTATTTAGTGAATGGCTATTAGTCACCCCCAATTTTTTATTATAGGTAAGTAATGCTGAAATGAATATTCTTATCATTCCATGTGCATTGGCACCAATGTTCCCCACGCCCATTTTTTTGTCTTTGAACTTTGTTGTGTTCTAAGCAGAAACGGATTTTGTTTAAACTTTTATGTGGTTGAGGTTATAAATTATTTCCTTTATGACTTTGGGGCTTTGTTTTTATGCTTGAGAAAGACCTCTGCTCAAAATGATAGAATTAAAACACTCATCTCTTGTTCTGTGGGTACTTGTATGGTTTCAGTTTTGCAATGGCAACTGCAAAATAAGTCCACCCTAGAGCTCGGGAACTCGCTCATGTGGCTCTGGGCTGCCCAAGTCGTGTTCCTGGGATCCGGACCTGTCCCGATGACATTGGCGCCAGTCGTCGGGCGCCGCCTGGCGGTCACTTTTATATCGTCTGCCCTCCGGAGCGCTTTGCAAGGGAAGGGATTCGGTCGCAGTGTCCGAGGTAGAGTTCCGGGAGGCCGGCGGCGCAGACGAGATCTTCCTGGTCTTGCGGGGCAGGCGCACATCGTGCTCTCAGTGGAGCTTCGACTCGCAGGAAAGCGGGGAAAGATGGACTTTGGACTCCGGGGCCCCGGTGAGGGCCCGCCAGGACGGGTCGAGCAGCCTCCAGGAGGAGACCGACCCAAGCCCCAGGCCCGGCCTCTGCATGGAGAGGAGAGAGTGCCTGCATCCAGCGGCCAGACGGTCGTCTGGAGGTGTGAACCGTCTTGGTTGGGCAGGGAGGCCCGACCCCTGAACCCCAACCCCAGGACACCACGCCACAATCCCAGCGGAAGGTGGGGAGGGGGCTTTCTGAAGGTGGTTGGGCCATGCTCGCTGGGTGCCTCCGGGTAGGTGGGAACCTCTGGGCGGTGGTGGGATACTGGGCTCTCTCCTCAGAGGATAGTGGGCACCTTGGTTCTAACCCCCTAACTTCTAAACTTTGGTTTTCCTGTGTCTGTAGACCTGTGTTCTGAGGACGTGGTGGTGGCACTTCCCTGCCCATAACGTTTGTTCAACTCTCCGCTGTCCTTTGATGAACGGTGCTAGCAAAATTCTCATGAGTTGAGGGAGCTGGTGCGTTGTTATCCACACTTTGAACGCACTTGTGGATCCGGGGTCCTCCAAGGGCGACTACCGTCTGAACGCCCTGGGGTGCCCCTCCCCGTGTTCTCGGCTGGGGGCGCGGAGGTGTCTTTGAAGAGTTACAGTTCTCCATTTTTCTCCTATAAACGTCACCAATTAGATACCACCTGCAGTTTGTTTCCCTAAGATGAAACAAAAAACCGGTATTTTGAAACCATCTGAGTGCAAAATTCATCTAGATTTTTGATTTCCTACCAATTTGGTTTTTGTTGTTGCAGGCTTTTTTAAAACTTTTTTTTTTACTGAGTTAGTCATTTTACAATGTTGTGCCAATGATTTCCCACTAATTTGTAATAGGCTCGCTGTTCACATTTTCATCAGCAGTTTTTAAAGTGACTCACCTGAATCATGTCCTCCTTAAGGATTCAACTTAGTTTTCATAGAAACTGTTTTCACACTTCACTTTGTTTAAATTACAGATTACAGTAGCAAATACAACTTGGGAATAATCACATTTGGTATCAAACACAACCAACTCTTGGTAAGCAGTGGCTTAACTGGGGGAGCAGAACTGCACAGCATGCTGGAAGGCACTTGCTCCCTATGTTTGAATCACAGCTTCACTTACTAGTTGTGTGACCTGGGAGGCAAACTGCTTAACCTTTCTACCTTCCCATCTGTACAGGGGGATTCATCTGCTCTGAGGGTTAACGAAAGCACTCACGAGGCACTTAGAACAGTGACTAGTACGTACTAGGTGAAGCAGTGTTAACATCACATTGTTGTGGCAGCAATTTTCCTACAGCTGAGAGGCCTGTGTCCAGCATCTCCGTGTTTCACGGGAGTAGAAGAGTGGGTCCGTCGGTCAGTGATGTGTCTTCTGTAACTTTATATCCCCATTTTCCATAGGGGAAAATGGAGTCAGTGACTCGGAAACCTCTTGACCCAAGACGTCATAGTTTTAAGAACTGGCGAGATTCTTTAGCAATCATGAGGTTGAATCCAGAAAGAAAGGGTGGGAGATTCACCATCTGTTTTTTGTGTATTGAGTCAAAAAATCTCAATGAGTGCACAGGATGCCTCAGTGCTGAGTCTGTGAAGCCCTTGTCCAGCCTGTGTGGGTGCCCACTTGCTGATATGTTGTGTCCATACAGTTTTCCCCGCGGATAAGTGGGCAGGGCCCAGTCGCAGAAACCCCTGGAGTATGCATGTTGGGGAGGTACTGTAGAGGCCGTGCTGTGGTCAGTAGGTGAGGTCACATGATCATACAGAAGCCCGACTTGGTGTGTCTCCTCTGATGGTTCCTGCTGGGGGTTTCCCCGGGCTGTTTGGGGGACCTGAAGGAGGCAGAGAGGGGCTTTCCCAGTGGGAGTGACTAGGGAGAGAACAGAAGGAAGCTTGCTCTAGTTCCAGCTCCTGTTACCCTCTCTGGCCCTTACCTCTGCTGGTGGGCTCCAAGGCAGGAGGGAGGTTTAAGCCTCATGTTGTTCCCCCATTTAGCAGGACTCCCCCTTTCTCTGAGGCTGACACTCAGGCTGTGCAGGAGGCAGGGGACACCACGGGCCTCCAGACCTGGGTGAGGGTTGTTTACACTGCTGAAGGGTGAAGACAGAGGCTCTCAAAGCAGTGTATCCCCAAGCTTCAGACCACGTATCCCACCAACTTTAACACTGATCATGGTACATTAAAATCATCCAAAGCCACATCTACTGTCATCCACTTTCTAGGCTTCCTCCCTTCCCCCAGAGACCTACCTATTGGCTTGTGGGCCTTTGGGTACTAGAATGCCAGGGTTCTCCATTCGGAGGGGACCTTGTTCTCCAAGTGGGAGATGGGCCCTGGGACCTGGACCTGGAATGGAGAGGGACACGTTCATCACAAGTCTCTGTACCAAGAATCATGGTGGAAGAGAGACATCTTCAGAAGAACAAGGAAGGGTGGGTGTCGGGATGTGTTGGTCACTGTATGTGGAGGGTGCAGGGCAGTTGCTTGGCAAACCTGGGCTGACTAGAGGCCAGACTTGGGGAATAATTCACCACTGTTACCGGAGCCTGGAAGAAAACATACTGAAAAGACTATCAGTGAGTTCAAGGCAACAAGTAGCAAGGAACTCTGTCCTCGGAGTTCCAAGCCTTTGCAAGAAGAGACTAGTAAACAGTAAACTAAAGTAAGAAGAGGGCCCAGTACCTGGAATGTAGTAGGCTTTCAACAGCTTTGGTGCTCCAAGATCCAAGGTGTGTTCTACAAGTTAGGAGAGCCTCGGATGTGGGGAGGAAGAGGCAATTTAGGGAAGGGTTTAGGGGAAATTGGCCAGGGCCTTGAGAAACAAGCAGAAAGGGGAGAGGGGCTGGTCCTGGGGTTCAGTGTCAGACCTGAGGCAGGGAAACAAGTAGGGGCGGTAAGGGAAACAGGAAGGCTGAGGAGAGTGCTCCCATTTTTGTGAAGGAGATGCACAGCTGGAAACAGCCCACTTAGACTCATGCTCTCGTCTTGATGCCCATAATGTGGGAACATTCACCATCTCCTCTTCCTCTTTCTCCTCATGGCCCTCTGACTCTTCTTCCCATCCACCTGAACATCTATCCATCCTATAAGCTCTGCTCCTGCCCTACTCACCTGTGCTGCACTTCTGTGCCCCTTCCCACCCTGGCTGGGGTACCTGCTACTGGGCGGGCCCTGCCTGGAGCCTGGGACCCGCTTCGAGCTGAGGTCTGGGAATGAAGGGGAAAAGGAAATCAGTCTGAGGAAAACAGCTATCCCAGCTGTGGATGTGGCATGCGTGTATTGTCTCCTCCACACAATGGCCCCAGAAAGACAGAAGTACTAGAGGCAAACCTGGGTATGTCACGTGTCTAAGGGTGAAATTACAGGGTGAGGCCCTCTGTTTTGTTGCAGTCTCTGTTAGCAACTTGTCTACCACCTCATCCTTCCCTGGGCCTCCAGGGGCAAAGTCACAGAAAATTGGTAGTCAACTGAATGGAACACAGGTCTTCTGACCCTCGATCCAGTCCTCTTGCCTGTACCAGGCAAATTTCATTTTGCCTGCAAATTGTAAATATGGTGTCCTAGCCTTTCAAATAAGAGGACATAAGCGGTTGCCTGAGAAATCTCCGTGTGAGGGAAGAAGGCAGTTGGAAAGACATGCAGCAGTTGAGAGAGCCTGGGTGGGAGGGGGAGCCAGAAAAAGAGGGGCACAGTGATGCCCCATAGAGAGGGAGAGAGGAACTTCCTTGGGGCACTGCTCCCATCTTGTGGCCCTTTTGGGAACTGCAGTCAAGGACTTGAAATTTTCCACTCCTCCCAAGTATGGTTCAGTATCCCCGGGGCAGATGACCACATATGAACAGCCAAGTGCAACATCCCTGAGGACATCAGCTCTGCTCATCACCACCCCTTGCTCTGGGTAACCTCTCCCCACCCCCCAGCTCCTTGTCTGAGGCGTCATCTCACCAGAGTGTGAGTTGGGACCAGCCCACCCTGGGCCAAGTGGGTTCTCATGGCGTCTGCCAGCTTGGCCACCAGCCGCTCTCATACAGAATCTGGCTCCTTCTGGGAAGAGGGTGGGTAATGGGGAAGGCCTGGGCTTTGCAATCCTCTGGGGATTGGGGAAGAAAGAAACAGGAAAGGGGGAGGGAAGGGGGGGCTTTGTCTCCCTTCTTTTCTACACCATCAGGGTGCCTTTGCCAGGGTCTTGCTGCTGCCTGCCCGGAATTGTAGATAGACTGTATCGCAATAGTCCCAGGACCTAGCACCCAATGTGCCTGTTGCTTGTTTGATGAGTGAATAAATGGTGGGGGAAAGGCAGGCATGTCAGCCAGAGAAGGGATAGCAGCTGGAGGGGATAGCAGGGAAGTGGTAGATTCTGGGATGGAGGGTCTCACCTGACACTGGGCCAGTGCTTCCTCATAGTACTTCAAGGCCTGGTCATGCTGCCCCAATCTGGCTGCAGCAGCCCTCAGACCTTCACAGGCCTGCCACTGCCCCTTCATGTCCCCTGGGGAAGAGAGCCTGAGAGGTCCTCCCATGGCTCTCTACCCTGACTGACCCTCCCCTTCAGAGGTCCTCCCCACAGCCTTTCCCCACCCTAAGCCACCTGCCAGCCCCCTCACCCTCACCAGTGTCCCGTACAGCCTGCAGAGCATGCAGGTAGTTGTCCCTGGCGGCCTTGTGGTCCCCCAGCTGGCTCAGTGCAAATGCCAGGCTGCCAAAGCTCCGGCCCTGCTCCCACCGCTGCCCCACAGCACCTGGTGACAAGAGCACACACCCTCCTGAGAGGACCTCAGCTGCTGGGGCATCAGGACCCTACGCCCAACAATTAAGGGAGAGTTGCCAGGAGTCCTGGTGCTCAACCCCAGCACACCTCCAGATGCACCCACAGAGGCCTGAGCTCTCAAAACAGCCTCTTTGCCCTAGGTTTTGGCCTGAATGCCTCCCCCTTGGCTAGTTTGAGGCAGGCAAAAACGCAGGCAAGGCAGGTATTAATAGCTCCGTTTTTTTTATACGTGTGGAAACAAGCTCAAAAGCAAAAGTGATTTGCTGAACATCAGTCACTACACACTGGGCTGCTCTTCAAGCTTCCTCTCCCAGCCAGGGCTTTTCCCTCTGCCCATTGCTGCCTTCCCAGGCCACAGCCTCTGGGCCCATCCCTCTGTCCTGTCTGGTTATCTCATCTGTTCCCCTAGTCCTCACCTTTAAGTGTCCATCTACTCTTCAGCCTTGGGGCCCCAGCTGGAACCCCCTTTTAGTCCTTTGGTCCCAATCCCGTTCCCCAGACCCTGGTACCCACCATGCAGGTCAGCAGCCTTCTGGTGAAACTCCTGGGCTTTCTGATAGTTGCCAAGGGCATTGTGGGCCATCCCAAGGTTTCTTAGCACCGTGGCCTCCTCTCCTGGCCCCCGGCACAGGGGCAGGGCCTGCAGGAAGGCCTCTGCTGCTAGCGGGAACAGCTGGAGCTGGGAGTAGCCCAGGCCTAGGTCATTATAGAGTCGCCCTAGAGGGCATGGCCAAGGTCACTGGTAGCCAGGTCAGAGGCAGCTGAAGCTGTACTAGTGCAGTCTCTTCCCTGCTCTCCCAGGGTCCCCCCAGCCCTCAGAAATGCTTCCACTCCACTCCTCAGAGTATCACCGGGTCTGAATCTCCCCAGATCCCACACCTTTGTGCCCAAAGGCCTCCTCACCTAGCAGTCCCGGCTCAGTGCTCCTCTCAGCAAGCCTCCGGCTCTCTTCCAGCACCTGCACCACTCTGCAGGCAGTGGGCTGCTAGCTCAGGCTGTCCCAGGGCCTGGTAACAGGCTCCCATTTTTGCATGGGCTGTTAGTGGCCCAGGGCCTTGTGGTACCAGGCCAAAGCTTGAGGCAGGTTGCCTTGGGCTTGGTAGGCCAAAGCCAGATTGAAACGCTGGTCACCATGACACCTGCCCTGGGCCTTCTTTTGAGGTTGGGCCCGTAGGAGCAGCTCAAGGCCTCTGGCTGGGTCCCCGGTCTCCACATAAGCAGCCTCCAGATTGAAGGCACAGGCTCGGAGAATGGGGTTGTCCCTGGTTTCTTTTTCTTCTCAGAACTTGAGGGTGAGGGCTCTTGGAGGGTATCCTCAGTGTTGAGGGAAGACATAGTGCTGACAAGGGGAAGCAGAGGGGTCAGTATGTCACCCTTGTCTTTCTCCAAAGTGCTGTTCATCTAGGGCAGATCAGCTCTACCTCCACCTCTGACCCTTGGTGTTGCAAGGATTTCTCTCTGCCTTCACTTTGCTTCACTGATCACTCTGGACACCATATCAACTCACACTCTAACGTCCCAATTAATTTTTAGTCCTCTAAGACTCAGTGCAAGTAACAGCTTATACTGAACCGACCTGAATTATATCTTGAAACGAGACAGCAGGAGAACCTAGATTATGAGTGGATGGGTGTACATGGAGGAGGCGACGGTGGAGGAGAGGCCCTGTATGTGCTCCATTCATTCATCCTTTCATTTATTCATAGAGTTCAGCAGCATTAAGTATACACACATTGTTGTGCAATCTTCACCACGCATCCAACTTTTTCATCTCATTCAATAAACATATTGAGAATCTATGTGGCAGACCCTTAAATTGCTCCAAATCTAGTAGGAAAGACAGACAAGAAAGTGAACAACTCTAACCTAGTGTGACAAATGTCATAAAAGACATAAAGTACTTTTAGAAGTAGGTAGAGGTGATACATTCTCTTTTTAAAGGAACCCCCCCCCCCTGCTCTTTTAAGACCCTTGTACCTGGGGCATTCCTGGCTACCCCCACCGGGTCTTGGTGCCCCAGCTGCAGGACGCCTTACCTCCTTTGATGTTCCCTGTAGCTGGCTTTCTGGAATGGTCCCTCTGGCTAGGGTTACCTCCCTTAGCTCTTAGCTCAGAGCCCCTGGGGTTACCAGACAACCAGGTACTTCCCTCCACTCCTAGGGAATTCTTTTACTGACAGCTCAGCTGCCCTATCTTAGTGCTGAATTCGGCTGCTGCTTGGGCACAGATACCTGGATTCCATTGTCTTTCCTGCCCCACCCCTCCCCACCCCTGCAGTCAGGCTCCATCAAGGGCTTGTTACTAGTTACAGCTTCAAAGATCATCTATCCCATTCCCTCATTTCACAGAGGAAAGGACCTCAGAACAGGTGTGACTTGCCTGAGGTCACAGAGCAGGCATGTAGCTGGGATTAGAGCTCAGGTTTTCTGACTCTGGTCCCTTCCACTAACTGTGATTGCAAGCTTTAACAAGGCTTGGGCTGTCCCAGAAGGTGAACCCTTTCACATATACCTATATGAACAGAGACACATTCTTACACACTATGCTTCTGTGTAGTAGTTTCATATTTGAGAACAGGGTGAAAGGGTGATGGGCAGGAAAGGCCTGGAGATCAGAAGAGCCTCTCTGCCCCCGGACTCCTTTTCCCAGCTCCACTGCAGCCTTCAAGATCTGCTTAATGAGAAGACAGCAGGCCCCAGGACAATGGGCCCTTACTGCCCTAACTCACCAAGGGTGGCCTGCATCAGAAAGCAAATGTCCTCATTTTCCCAGGTTATAAGGAAGTAGCTGGGCTCACCTGCATTTGCTGGGCAGCTTTTGCTGAATGCCTGCTGTGTTGAATGCATGGTGCTATGTGCCACAGATGGAGCCCATCTCTGAGGGGGGCTTTCCTAACTGCCTGAAGATGCTACCACAGCCTGGCCAGAGCCAAATTTGCAGCTCAGTCTGTTGTTCACTCAGCAGCCCCTCTTAAGGGGACAGAATGACCTGGGGAGGGGTCAGGGACTGAAACTATAAGTGATATCATATAGTATTTGCCTTTCTCTGACTTATTTCATTAAGCATAATCTCTAGGCCCATCCACATTGCTACAAATGGCAATATTTCCTTTCGTCTGTTGATGGGCACTTGGGTTACTTGCATGTCTTGGCTATTGCAAATGTGCTGCTATAATAAACATTGGGGTGTTTGTATCTTTTCCAATTAGTGTTTTTGTTCACTCCTTTGGTTTTCAGTCTCATGGCTGGGGCCTTGGGGGTGGTATAGTATATAGTGGTTGAGAACTTAAGTTTGGGGTTGGACTGAGAATTTGAATTGTGGCTCAGTTTCAGCCTCAGTTTCCTCCTTAATCTTGCACATGCTGTTTCCACTGAGTAAAATCCCTCTCTCCTTCAGTCTGATACCAATTCTAGTTAACTTTTCAACCCTGACTGTGACCTCCACGAGGTAGTCGTCCTATCTTTCACTGCTCTTAATTACAGCCATTATCTCCTCTTTCTGTGTATCACTAACCTCTAATTTATTTGGCCTATACGTTTATCACTCATTCCAGAACAGCAAGATTCTTTAGGGCACGAATTGTGCTTGTTCATCTCTGCATCCCCAGTTTAGTGCATAGCACCAAGTAGGACCTCAAATTAGCAGGACCAGATAATAATGTAGGAAGTGGAGCGGGGCTAATGGAAATACTAGGGGGGAATGTTAGAGGCAGGGGCAGGGACTGCTTGAAATAAGGCGGTTTGGCAGCGAAGGAGCTCTGGAGAAACAGAATCCCAGAGTACCGCAGGAAGGGGAGCGCCTCTCCCCGCCCAAGGCGATACCCTTCTTCCCACCTGGAGGCGCACCTCTGCAGCCTGGAACTACAAGTCCCAGAGGCCCCTGCGGCACAGACCGGAAGTGCCCTGTCTGCCTGTGGCGACGGTGAGGGGCGGTGGCGGGGCGGTGGCCGGGCGGCGGGAGATTCAAACCTGGGAGAAGGAGGAACATGGAGGGGAGAGGAGCGGCCCCGGGCCGAGCGGTCTGTGAGTGCCAGAAGGGGCCAAGGAGGGTCCGGCAGTGGTGCCGCTGTTCGGGGACTCTGTGGTCCTCGGAGAGCTTGGGGCGGGGGCTGGACGCGGGGCGCGCCAGGCAAGGGGCGGCCAGACTGTACTCAGTCCGGACTCCTGGAGGCTGGAGTAAAGCTGTGAGCAGAGAAATGCGTTGATTTCTGTGGCCGTCTTCAAAGCTTACAAAGAGTTTTCTCCCTTACTCCCAAATTCTAGGGCTCCGGGGCTGGGAGAATGTAGGTGGTCTGGACGGCCCCTTAAAATTCAGCAGTTACTGAAGGCTACCGTACTTGCCAAACGCTATAAGGGGACCGGACGCCTAATAAGACCTGGGGAACTTCCTTGACTTTTTGATACCTCTTTGAAACAATGCCTCTCAAACTTTACGATGTCGGAATTACCTGGGGAGCTACTTAAAATGCAGATTCCTGAATCCTATCCCAGAGCTTTAGCAACAGTAGGTCTGGATTGGGGTCCAACTCTTTAGAGAGACTGGCGCCAGGAAAATGGGCCTGCAGAAAGGTTTCTATGTGACCTTCTGAGTGAAAAGCAAAATCTGCTCCTTCTTCTACCCTCTTCCCTGCCACTTCATTAGTATTCAAAAAGCAAAGTCCACGTCCACGGATCTGTTGAAGGAAAGCTAGTTGCAGACCTGAAAATGGCAGGAAGGCTGATTTTTCTTTTTTTAAGACTGTGTGTCCGTACAAAGTCCCACCCATCTCTCAGTCTCCAATTCATAACTCTGAGGTGATGTCACTCACTTACTGGTTTATTTTCCATGCTTAGCAACCAACACTTGTTCCTCATACACCCCCTCAGAGGAACTGATGGATTTCCTGCGATTGGCCAGTGCTTCCAAATCTGAATGTGGAGGGGTGTGTGTATGTGTGTATGTTTTAACTTGTTTAACTGCCAGTTCAAATAAGACCTGCCTCTCCCCCAAATCATATTGCAGGATATGCAATATAAGGAAAAGAGATAAAAAGCAGGGCGACATTAAGTGCTGAGTCAGACAGATTTACTAAGTTCTGCATCTTTTCAAGTTCTCTGACTTTATTTTCTTGGTGTATATGTGTAGCTTTCTCTCATTTTTGTCTGATTTTTGTATTGTCTTCCTTAAGGAGACTAGAGAGATGAGGGAGAAGAGGGGGTAAAAGGATAAAAAAGGAGGCCGTGGCTAAGGCAGAATATGAATGCTGTCTCGTTTAAGAGATTTCCTTTTCTTGAGTTTGGGAGTCAGAATATTGTCTGCATTTTATTTAGCTTGGAGATTATTTTCCTCCTCGGGTGACCTATACTAGAAGGGAGAGGAAATATATCTTTGTGATCTTTTAAAATTCTCTGTCCTTCCACTTAATTCCAAGTGAGTGGCCTTTTCACATGATTTTCTGTATGTTGAACTGCCTTTTCTCCCTTTCCTCCTGTTCATTCTTTAAGATTCTACTCGTAGGTAGAATCCCTTGCTTCCTCTGCTGCTTCCGTAGACTATTTATGAGCTATAATTACATATATCACATTAGGCTGAAGTTTTTTACTTACATGTTTTTCTCTTCTAATAGTAATCTTTGTACTTCTTGAGAGTATGGGTCCACTAGCCCAGTGCCTGACATCCAGGAGGTACTGAATGAATGAGTGGCTGTTGAATGATGAGTCCTAGTTGGTTCTGTTAACCTAGCCTCGGGGAGAGTACCTGAGGAGGATGACACAAGTCCAATTCTTGGAGAACTCAGAGTCTAATTAGGGATGAAATGAGGAGCTCAGTTTCCAACCAAGGAGGGATCTGGACATCCCTGCTGGGAGGTCCTAAGGGAAGGACTGTGAAATAGATTTGGGAAGGAAGAGGCCAGGAAGATGGCTGGAGAAGAAAGGGGAGAAACACCCCCAGTATAGGAAGAATCCCCTGTTAAAGGGTGGAGAGTCTACCCTTTACAGGGTGCTGACTATGATAGCTTTACTGGCCAGGAGCAGAAGATTGGAGCCAGAGTGTCCAGGGAATAGGGGGGCAGACATATGGGAGATGCTTTGGGTCTCTGAGCAGGGTTGCCTAAAAAAGTCTGTTAAGAAGAAGCTTTAATGCTATGGCCCTCTATCTTATGCTCCCTTTATTGACTCTTCAGATGAACGTCTCACAGCTGAGGAAATGGATGAGCAGAGGCGGCAGAACGTTGCCTATCAGTACCTGTGCCGGCTGGAGGAAGCCAAACGGTGAGCAGAGGGATTGCCTCTTTCTGGTCTCCCTTTCCCAACCTGCCCACCCCAGGCACCTGCCGCCAAAGCAAATGCAAAAAGTCAAGAGTCCATTCTATGGGAAAGGGAGAGTTGGAATAGCATCTTTTTTTTTTTTTTCCTGACTTTTTTTTTTTCTTCAGAGTAGTTTTAGGTCCACAGAAAAATTGAGAAAGATACAGAGATTTCCCATATACCTCCTACCCCCAAACAGGCATGGCCTCACCCATTATGAAAATCCCCACAAGAGTGGTGCATTTGCTACAGTTGAGGAATCTACTTTGACACATAATCATCCAAAGTCCGTAGTTTGCTTTAGAGTTCACTCTTCATGTTGTATGTTCTATGGATTTGAACAAATGTATTATGACATATATCCATCCATCATTATAGTATCATAGAGTAGTTTCACTGCCCTAAAAAGTCTCTGTGCTTCAACTGTTCATCCTCTCTGCCCCTAACCCCCAACCCCAACTTCCGGCAACCACTCATCTTTTTACTGTCTCCATAGTTTTGCCTTTTCCAGAATGTCATATACATCAAATCGTACAATATATAGCTTTTTCAGATTGGTTTCTTTTATTTAGTAATATGCACTTAAGTTTCCTCCATGTCTTTTCATGGCTTGAGAGCTCATTTCTTATTAGAGATGAATAATATTTCATTGTTTGGATGTACTACAGTTTATTAATCCATTCATCTACTGAAGGTTATCTTGGTTGCTTCTAAGATTTGACAGTTATGAATAGAGCTGCCATAAACATCTGTGGGCAGGTTTTTATGTGGATGTAAGTTTTCAGTTCCTTTGGAGTGCAAATTGCTGGACCATATGTTAAGAGTATGTTTAGTTTTGTAAGAACCCACCAAACTGCTGTCCAAAGTGCCTGTACCATTTCGTATTCCCACCAACAATGAATGGGAGTTCCTGTTTTTCCACATCCTCACCAGCATTTGATGTTGTTAGGGTTCCAGATTTTGGCCATTCTAATAGGTGTATGCTGGTACTCCTCATTGCTTTAATTTGCATTTCCCTGATGACTTACAGTGTGAAACATCTTTTCAGACGCTTATTTGCCATCTTTATATCTTTGGTGAGGTGTCTTTTGGATAACAATCCTTTATCAGATATATTTTTTGCAAATATTTTCTCCCAGTCTGTGGCGTGTCTCCTTATTTTCTTGACATTGCCTTTTGTAGAGCAGACGTTCTTAATTTCAGTGAAATCCAGCTTATCAATTATTTCGTTCCAGGACTGTGCCTTTGGTGTTGTATCTGAAGTCACTGCCATACCCAAGCGCATCTAGTTTTCCTCCTATGTTGTCTTCTAGGAGTTTTACAGTTTTGCATTTTATCTTTAACTTGATGCTCCATTTTGAGTTGATTTTTGTGAAAGGTGTAAGGTCTATGTCGAGATTCATTTTTTTGCATGCGGATGTATAGTTATGCCAGCACCATTTGTTGAAGAGACTGTCTTTGCTCCATTGGTTCCAATAGTCAGATGCATAACCAGACTGAGTGAGAGGTTATATTGTGTAACAGGTAAGAGCCTGTTTAAGCTTCACTGAAGATGGGCAGGTTCAGCATCTGCCAGGGAAGATGTTACTGGGGTGGATGGAGACTCAGGATTGGCCAATCCATGTGTTTGGGGCAGCTTGTGAGAAGGTGGGAACAGCCAGGGAATGGGCAGAGAGGGGAGTTGGGAGTAGGGAAGAAGCAGGAGGCAGGAGGCAGAGGTGCTTAGAGGGAGAGAGGGAGGGAAGGTCCTGCAGTTAGAATGAACTGCTGTGGGCTGCCAGAGTGGGTGAGAAGCTACTCTCCTGCTTTCAGCTGGATGGAGGCCTGCTTGAAGGAGGAGCTTCCTTCTCCGGTGGAGCTGGAGGAGAGCCTCCGGAATGGAGTGCTGCTGGCCAAGCTGGGCCACTGTTTTGCACCCTCTGTGGTTCCCTTGAAGAAGATCTATGACGTGGAGCAGCTGCGGTACCAGGTGGGAAGCAGAGGTCTCATCTTTCTTCCTCTCAAACTACATCTTCTCCTCACAGCTGTGAGAGTAAGGTGACCATATAATTTGTTGTCCAAACCTGGGTACTTTTGAGGATGACAAGGGGTAATATTAATCACTGCACTGGAACAACAGTTATCAATTGGTATCTCCCAGCCTGGCAATGTGTACCATCCTTAGCAAGGGACATTGCTAGGAGGGCTTTGAGATGCCTCTGATGTGAGAACTTCCAGTCAGACTTTTCTACCCACAGTCTACACTCAGAGGCTTGTGGGCTTTGCTACCTTGAAGGTATTTCCAAGTTACTGCTCCTTCCCTGTGCCTTTCTTTTCCCTCCCAGCTCTGGACTCCCCTTTTCTAGGAAACCTTACTAGCTTGTTAATCCCATCCCTGTAACATCCTTCCCAAATGTGATGATGGGTGATGGGAAGTCCATAGGGCAGAGTCCTCTGCCCCGACACCTTGAATCTTCAAGCTGTGGTCTGGGCTCTACCGGAGGGAACCCTGAGAACTATTGAAATAGATTATCTTCTCTTTCCTTCCCTTCCAGGCAACTGGCTTGCATTTCCGTCACACAGACAACATCAACTTTTGGCTGTCTGCAATAGCCCACATCGGTCTGCCTTCGGTAACACAGGGCCTCAAGATTGGGGTTCATCTCTACTCTGCACGGGCACCTTCACCCCCACCACACACATGCTTTATCTCTCTGAGACCCTTTAGCACTCTTCTCCATGTGTCTTCTAAACTAACTTAATCTAAGAGTTTAAGTTCTTTGGGGCTGTGTGTCTTTGAACCATGTTACTTGGCCTCTGCCTCCACTTCCCTGTAGGTAAGGGAAGCAAAGGGAGGTGAAAGTTCCCTGGTCCAAGATGCGTTGTTTCCATTAGTCAGCAAGTCTCCTGTATAACACAGGAGATGGGCCTCACATTGGCTGGCCACCTCGCCACCGAAATTTCATAGAGTGAGGCAAGGACGTACCACATCCCTAGGTGATGGACTTGGAAGCCTAGTCTGAGACCCCAGTTGGACGCATGCTGCTTGGCCTCTCACTCTTTGAGTCTCAGTTTGTTTCTCATCTGTAAAATGGGGATAGTAATCCCTCCCCTTTCTACCTTATAAGGCTATCAGGAGGATCACATAATCTGTGTGAATTCCTTTGTGAATTGTAAAGAACTATACAAGTTAAGGCATAAGATTCTGCAGGGTTTTTCTTCATTGTAGAAGAGAACTGTGAGACCAGGGAATAGCAGTTAAGAAAGATGCTTTGGTGGGAGGCAAGAGCAGTAGAGGCCAGGTGTCCTCCGAGAAGCTAGAACACTTTTAAGTCTCTAGATTTGGTCCTTTCTTATGTATCTAAGGTAACCAAGAGCTATCGAGGTTAAACCTCATTACAGTCACCAGGTGGCATGGGAAGCCATGCCTGGGGTGACTCAGTTCTTAGAGGGGTCCCCACTGATCAGTAGCCTCTGGCTTGCAGACAGGGATGGCATGCTCTGACTCTTTGTTGTCCTTGGCAATGTATGCCTCATTGGGCCCTCTGTGGGATCATGACCAGCTCTCAGCATGCCACCTTTCTGGTGAGAGGCCAAGGTGAGGGGTGCAAGCTGGCTGTGTCTATGCAATGAATAGGGAGCCTGTTTCTCCTGGAGCCTGTGGCCTGCATCCTATAGCCTTGATAGCCTTGTCTGGTGTTTGGTTAATCTAGGCTTTTGTGTCTGGTTGGGTCTTGGCTTAGTACCTGTCCCCAGTGCCTTTCCTTTGCACTGAATGTGCAGATGCAGTGCTGGCTGTGAAAAATTGGGGAGATTGAGCCAAGCCCCAGGCAAGAAAGGAGCACATACCCCAAGTGGGAGAGAAAGACCCCTTCCTCAGCCCATATCTGGTGCTGCTTAAAATTCTCCAATGGCAATACTGGCTGCTTTCCCCTCCAGACCTTCTTCCCAGAGACCACGGACATTTATGACAAGAAGAACATGCCTCGGGTGGTCTACTGCATCCATGCACTCAGGTGAGAGACCAAGACTTTTGTCATCCAGGTTTCTCTAGGTGGATGCAACCACCAATCAACAGCAAGAAACATTGCAGCAGGAAGGACAGAGGTTAGACCATAGCGAGCACTCCTCTGGAGAGTGAAATCGTCTCAGTAGAGAGTCTACATAGTTTTGTTTAGGTTTATGTGCATGCTTATGGGCACATTTATGTGTGACCTATGTGGGTAAAGGGAAAGGGCAGGCAGAGGAGAGTTCAGCTTGTAACTAGGGTGCCAAGGCATCAGAATAGGACGCATCAGGAGTGTCACATGCAAGTCAGTGTGAATGGTGAAGGCTGTTTGGTCCTACTCACAGCCAGCCATCAGCAGCCAGCTGGCTAAATCATGGAAAGTAATTGACCAGTTCCTGTGTTCACCACATCATCCCTTCCTGACTTCATTTCCCATGTCCTTTCAAGTCTGTGTGCCTTAACTCAGCAGGTTTCTGCTTACTATGCCCTTTCCATCCTCCATATCCATCCAGTGACCTGCTACTGCAGTGTGTCCTTCTCTGTGACACCTTCCCAGTCTCCCCTGCAGTATCTTGTTTATGCTATAGCACTTGCCTTGGGCTGACTTACAATAACATCTCTCCTTGTGGCTGGGAGGTGACTTGAGGGCAGGTGTTGAGTGGTCTTCATCTCCAAGTCCCCATAGTATCTCCTGCAAACCTATTATAGGCAGCATGTCAAAATGAATAGGCCCCAATGCCTTCCATTCTTTTGCAGTCTCTTCCTCTTCCGGCTGGGATTGGCCCCTCAGATACATGATCTATACGGGAAAGTGAAATTCACAGGTAAGCCCAGCTCTTCCCCAGCCACCACAGTCTGGGCAGGGTCTTGGGGGTTCCGGGCTTGATGATGGGCACCTGTGCTATCATTGCAGCCGAGGAACTCAGCAACATGGCCTCCGAACTGGCCAAATATGGCCTCCAGCTGCCTGCCTTCAGCAAGATCGGGGGCATCCTGGCCAATGAACTCTCGGTGGATGAGGCTGCAGGTAGAGCCCAGGTTCCCCTGCTGGGGTAGCTCAGTGAGTATGGGAGGACCCTGAGCCTTATAGTCCCTGTGTAAATTCTGGACCCTTCTCATGGGGGGCAGGGCCATCAGGCTACCTGCCTTGCCTGACCCCTCTGGATGGAAAAAGGGGATGATGTCAGAGTGGCCTACAGCTGGTTATGCTGTAACTGGACTGGGGTATGCTCTGGCCTTCTGACCTTGTTTCCACACCCCTCCTAGTCCATGCAGCTGTTCTTGCCATCAATGAGGCAGTGGAGCGAGGGGTGGTCAAGGACACCCTGGCTGCCTTGCAGAATCCCAACGCTATGCTCGGGAATCTTCGAGAGCCTCTGGCAGCCATCTACCAGGAGCTTCTGGCCCAGGCCAAGATGGAGAAGGCTGCCAATGCCAGGAACCACGTAAGGGACTTGGAGGGCAGGGGTCAAAAAACTGGGTGTCCTGGAAAATCTTAAGCGAAACCAGAACTCCTATTTGTCCTGTCTATGTGTTCCAGAGTTGCTTAGAGGAACTGTAGCTTGTCAGTTACTTTAGAGAAATAGGAGAGGATCTCAGGAGAATGGTGAGAATTCAGAAGAGAAGGGAAGGGAAGAGGTTTTGGGGGAGGGGGTTGAATTTTCAGGCAGGGCTGAGAGACTGGAATGTAGGACTGGATGAGATTGGACTGGAGATTCCAAAGGTTAGTTCAACCTATGTCAGTGCCAGGGATTAGATCCCACGATTTCTTCAGATTCCTTCCAACCAGACTGACCTTTGGCCTTGGGAAGGTCCCCAGAAGAAGAAATAGTTATAGACAGGGAGGGAGGAATAAAAGATCGAACTGGTCTTCCCAGGTTCCCTTCTCAATGTAGTTTTTGCAGAATGATGGAGAAAGCCAGGACATCTATGACTGCTACCTAACTCAGGCTGAAATCCAAGGCAACATCAACCACGTCAATGGTAAGAGAGACAGGCCAGGAGGGGTTTGAGAGATAACCCCCCCACCCCACATAGGGAGTTTTGGAGTTGGCTTCTCAGGCCAGAAGACCCACAGCCTCACTTGGGCCAACACTTATCTCAAGGAAAGATGAAAGTCAAGGCGGTGTGTTCTCTGCTTTACTGCTATAGGTGTCTGGAGAAGTGGTCCCTGTCAAGGAGGCTTCTCTTTGAATGGTGGTCCATGGAGAGAACAGAGGCAAAGGGGCAGGATTTTCACCTCTAGGTGCTGGGGGCGGTTTGTCTAGGGTCCTTTGAGAAAATAGTGGAGGATGATAGGGGATCAGGGCAAGAGAGGCTGCTTGAAGACCCAGGATGGAGTGGGCACCTGCCCATTTGGATCAGGATATCCTCAGGGTCTGGGGTGGTGAGATGGGAAGGCTGTAAAGATCAAGCTGAAGAATTTGGGCTGGACCAGATGGGCCCTAAGAATCCAGGACCCCAGGGGGCAGGGGTGGGGGTATCCGTGAATGGGCAGGAAGAGGCCTGGGCTGGGGATGGTGAGGGATGGGCTTTCTCACACTCTCCATTATGGTGTCTTGGTCTTTTCAGTCCTTGGGGCTCTAGAAGTTGTTGATGTTGCCCTGGAAAGACAGAACCCTGAGGCCTTGCTTGAGGCCCTTCAGGACTCCGCCCTGGCCCTGCAAGGAGTGAGGAGAGATTTTGCTGATTGGTACCTGGAACAACTGAGCTCAGACAGAGAGCAGAAAGCACAGGTCAGGCTCTAAGACCTGCTACCTCCTCCATCTGACTATAGGATGGGGGGAGGGGGACCTTATTTAAGCATCACCACTGTCAATTCTTTGTATTCAGTAAGTGCTGACTACATATTTAAATGGTTAAATTACCCCAAAGCCTAATGGACCAAACTAATCAGCTTCTGCCCTCTAAGCATCTCTTATACTGACTGGGGGAACCCAGGGGCAGTCCAGTAGGCAGTGATATGCTCCCCCGTTACTGAATTGGGGCCTCAACTTAGCCATCTTATTTTCAGTGCTGTTGACTTTTTCCCGGACACTATTTATACTTGTGTTGCCTATGTTCTTTCAGATGTTTGCTGGGTAAGAAAAAGTCAGAGGTTAGAGATGGGTTCATAGGGATGAGTGAGCTAGGCTAGTATGCCTAAAGGGAAGAGGTGGGATTGAGGGTAGGTGACTGAGTAGACCTGGGAGCTCATGTTGGCAGCTCCTGAGGCATGTTCATGGCCCCAGAAGGACTCTTCTGCTGCAATTCTTCCCTCTTTCAGGAGCTAGGCCTGGTGGAGCTTCTGGAAAAGGAGGAGGTCCAAGCTGGTGTGGCCGCAGCCAACATAAAGGGTGATCAGGAGCAAGCCAGTAAGTCATCTCCAGGCTGAGACCTGGCCTAGGTGTATCACTGGATCTTGGGAGAGCATGTAACCCCTTTGATGGCTTCTGTGCAGAGCAATGCAGACTGCTACCTGATTTTCCAGCCCCTCATGTAGTGTGCCCTATACCTGGTTGCCCAGGGGGATGCTACTGAGAAGTTCATTAAGGCCTTGGAGATAATGATAGTACGTACCACACCAGGCCAGACTCTGGGACAGGCAGTTTCCTTCTAGGCACTCCCCCTGTATTTTGACCATTTCAAGCTGCTTGAGTTCCTTTGGCTTCTGAAGTACAGTGATTACCCAGATAAGGGAGAAACCCACGATCCAGCTCAGTTGCACTTAAAAACATGCTATACAAATATAATTCTTTATTAAAAGAATGTGAGTTTGTGATTGTCTCCCTGCTAGGGGATCAACCTGGATAATGAGGGTGATGTGAAGTAGAGTGCCAGGCTGCCCTGCAGCAGCCTGTGGGCCCCGCCCCTGGCACAAATGCCTGCCTCCGTCCGGACTTGCTCAGTAACCCTTCACCTTTGTCTGGTACAGCTCTCCGGCTCTAGCCCGCGGAGCCCCCAGGCCACTCCTGACTAACTACCTGCCTTATCGCTCAGTTCATTCCTGTTGCCAGAGTAATCTCTCAAGCCCAGATCTGATCTTATCTGCTTTGTTGAACATCTTCAGAGCTTCATGGATTCTTCCATATTTCTCCTAGACTTTAGTCCCGTCTCCTCAGCATGGTAGGTGAGACCTTCCGAGTGTCTCCCTGAACCCTTCTCTTCACACTCCACCAACCCAGCCAAGTCAGACGACTTGTTCCTCTTTGACTGCCTCCAGCCTTGCCCACTGCCAGGCCTCTGGGGCTCTGGATTACAGTTGTCCCACATTTCCCCCCATGGAAATCAGATGAAGATATCCTGCAGAGCTGCCTCACATGCTTTCTCCTCTGCGAAATGTTCCCACTCCCTCCGCCTAGAATCCCTCCTCCCTGCACTGCCGGAGCATCTGGGGGAAGGGAAGTACCCTTCACAGCAATGACAGCAATGCAGTGTGGGTAATTTTGTATCCTTATTTTTCCCCAGTGGTTTTTGTGCTCCTTGTTGTCAATGCCCATATCTGCTTGGCATTTTATAAGCCTCAGCATCTGAAAACTAAAACCACACTGATGCACCATGGCCCCTTTTTAGCTTACTCCTTCCCTTTTCAGCCCAAATGGCTCTACCTTGGAGCTAGTTCCTTATTCCTCTGTGCTGTCGTCAAGATTTGGTCCGTGGAGCCCCCTGACTAACCTCATCTTAGTTGCGTACCATAGCCTCCTGTCAATCTTGTGCTCACCACCTTAGGAACTCACCTCTGCTATGACAGCCCCTCCATGTTACCTGCTGAGCCACTCAACTTCTAGGCCTGACAAATTGCTTCTTCCGGAGCCTCTTCTTAAAGCGAACCAGCCCCTTTTCCTCCTGAACATTTAGAAACGCATTTTGAACCTAGCAAAACAGTTTTTAAGAGCAGTTATGGAGGGGAGGGTATAGCTCAGTGGTAGAGTACTATGCTTAGCATACGTGAGGTCCTGGGTCCAATCCCCAGTACCTCCGTTAAAAATAAATAAACCTAATTCCTCCCCAAAACAAACAAACTGACCAAACAAAAAAACAATTATAAATCCATTTCTCCTCAGAGATCCCCAGCAGAACTAGTTAGCCAGGAAAGTAGAAATGGCACTGGACGCCACGCCTGACCAGCCTCTCCCTCCTCCCCTGCAGTGCTCCAGGCTGTGCAGAGGATCAACAAAGCCATCCAGAGGGGAGTGGCCGCTGACACTGTGAGGGAGCTGATGTGCCCTGAAGCCCAGCTGCCTCCAGTGTACCCTTTTGCCTCGGCTGTGTACCAGCAGGAGCTGGCAGTGCTCCAGCGGCAGCGGCAGGGGGTAAGCCCTAGAAGTGAGGGTCCAGCTCTCAGGTTCCCAAGCAGCTGAAGGGATCAGAGCAGTCAGTCTAGAGTGCCCCCTGAGGGTCCTCTTAGATGCTAGCAAAAGATTAGGGGTGAGAAGTAGGCTACCATCCTTGCCATCCTGAGTATACTGTAACAGCAAAAACCTTTGACCAAACACTGCTTTAAACACTCATTTAATCCTAAAAAGAACCCTACTGGGTAAGTATTATTCTTTCCATTTTAGAGATGAGGAAACAAATTGTCCAAAACAGCTAGAGCTGGGAGTGCATAGAAAGCTGAATGTACTTGAAGCCTATGCTTTTAACCACTCTGCTGTCCCACCTGCCCCAGTCTGTACAGCTTCTCTGACAGTGAGGTGATAGCCCCCCACCCCACACTGGGACTCCCCAGCCTGTTGAAGGAGTTAGAATTCACCCGAGAGTCCAGGCAGAAATATAGGGAGGGAGGAGTTAGTGATGCAAATGGAAGATGCCTTCAAACTAGGGAAATGGAGGGAGCAGAGCTAGGGCAAGTCTGGGAAGGCTTCTTGGAAGAAAGATTCAACAGAGAGTCCTCACCCACAGCAGGCATTTACAGAGCATCAGCTGAAGGCACGACCCTCAAGAAGGGCTCAGTCTCGATGTCTGAGCCTGTAGTACAAGGAAGCATAAAATCAGTCCTGAGGTAAAGCAGAGCGACTGAGGCTGTGGACTTTAGAGCCAGACCACCTGAGTGAAATTTCAGCTCTACTACTTCCCAGCTTGTGACTTTGGGCAAGTTGTTTACCTTCTCTGCCCCTCAATTCATATAGAAAATGGGAACAATAATGTATTCATCTCATAGGATTGTTTAAGGATTAAATGAGTTGTGTTTGGAAATGAGCCTGGCATGAAAGTTTTAGTTATTTATTATTATTATTATCATCATTATTATTATTATCATTATTATTATTATTATTACTACTACTACTAGTATTATTTGCAGCATTCTGTTTGTAGAGGACAGGAAGGGTGCTCCAGACAGGTAATAGCATAAGCAAATGTTTGAAAAGGAGGAGAAGACTGGGCATGGAAGGGGCCGGAGCCTCTGGGGTGTGTGGTGCAGCACAGAGGGGCCCACTTTAGCTCCCTCTCTGCGTGCCCAGGGCCTAGAGCAGTTCTTGATGTGCGGTAGGACCAGAGAGGAGCAGGCAGAACTCACTGGTTGAGTGTGGGCTCCCGTATCAGGCAATTAGGTATAACTTATATTACTTGACTATGGATTCATCTGTGAAATGGGGATATTAATGGTGCTTACCTCTTTGGCTTGTTAATGAAAATTAAATGAATGTGCGTGAAGTACTTACACATTGAGCATGGTAACCATTCTCGAGTATTAAGTAGGATTAATTATTAGTGAGTGAATTAGGCCATGGGGGTTTTGAGATAGAGACTCTGGGATATTGGAGAGTCTTAGGGGCAGGATGGCAAGTAGGCCCTGAGGCCGTTCACCAGCCCGCTGGAGAATCAGCCCTCCCTCTGTTGTAGGAGCTTGGCCAGGAAGAGCTCTTCGTGGCCGTGGAGATGCTCTCAGCTGTGGTCCTGATTAACCATGCTCTGGAGTCCAGAGATGCCAGCGGCTTCTGGAGCAGTCTGGTGAATCCTGCCACGGGTCTGGCAGAGGTGGAAGGAGAGAATGCTCAGCGGTGAGAAAGGTTTAGAAAGGCTGAGGGAGGGGATGCGTAATGTAGGGAAGGTAGCCTAGACTCCAGGTTCTTGTGCTTTGAGACTAGCTTCATGCATGGTGCCCTTGGTCTCAGGCCCACCCTTTGGGTCTATTCACATTTCCTTGGCCTGTATTTCTCCTGGGAGTGGGCGGGTTCACAGTCATTCCCCTTTCCTCCATTTATTCACTCTCCTATCAGAAAAGTTTGAGTACCCACTCACGTGCCAGATACTATTTTAGGTGCTGGGAGACAACAGGGAACAAAACACAGTTTCTGTGCTCATCTAACTTGTGTGCTAGTAGAGGGAGACAGACAAAAAGCAAACATGTCAAGTGATTAGAACAGAAGAAGAGCTATGGTGAAAAATAAAACAGGGCAAAGGGGATAAAGGGTGGGGATAGGGTAGGGACAGTTTGTCTCTGCTACATAGTGTGGCTGTGGAAGGACTCTTTGGTAAGGGGGTCATTTTGAGAGAGACCTAAAGCGCATAGGTGATTGCCATGAGCTATCTGGGACACAGGCCTTGGAAAAGAGGCATCCTTGGTGTGTTCAAAGAACACCAGGAAGCCATGAGACAGAGTGGAGGGAGGGAGGGAGAATAATGAGAGATGAAGTAGCAGAGGCCAGATCATATAGGCTGTTACTCCGAGTGAGGAAGGAAGCCACGGGAGGGTTTTGAGCGAGGAGGGAAATGATCTGACCTACTTTTAACAGGATCACTCTGGCTGCTGTGCCAAGAATCAACACAGGGTTAGAAGGGAAGAAGCAGGGAGACCTGACAAGTGTCTTTTGGAGTAACCCAGGCAAGAGATGATGGAGCCTTGGCCTAGGGCGATAGCAGTGGAGGGGGTGAAAAGGAGTCCCGATTTTGGATGCATTCTGAAAGCTGAACTGACAGGATTTGGTTATGTAGTGGACATGGGGCATGAGAGAGAGTGGAGTCGGGTATGACTCCAAGATGTTTGGCCTGAGAAGCTGAAGTGAATATTTACCAAGATGGGAAAGACTGGGAGGCACAGGTTCAACTGGGGGAATCAAGAGTTCAGATGTGAGCTGCTGGGTTTGAAGTGATTGTCAGGTGTTTACATGGACACGCCGAGGAGGCACCTGGCATTTATGAATGGGCTGCAGGCATACTTTTGGGAGTTATTAGAATATGTTGCTTGAAGCCATGAGATTAGGTGAGATCACTTAGGATATGAGCGTGGAGAGAGAAGAGGCCTGAAGACTGAACCTTGGGATGCTCCGACGTTTAGCGGTCAGGGGGGAACCAGCAGAAGAGACTTGGAAAGAACAACCTCTGAGGTGAGAAGAGAACCAGGAGAATGTGACGTCCTAGAGGTCAAGAGAGGAAAGTAGTTCAGAAGTTTCCCCTGACTTCTGGCTGACCATGCCCGTGCCACTCCCCTCATTCTCGCTCACCTTGCTGCCAGGTACTTTGATGCTCTGGTGAAGCTGCGACAGGTGCGTGGAGTGGATGGGGCCTTTCTGAGCTGGAATGACCTGCAGGCCACCGTGAGCCAGGTCAATGCCCAGGTCCAGGAAGAGACTGATCGTGAGTGGAGTCCATGACTGGGGGAAGACCGCCCAACTCTGACAGCTCCATCTTTTAACTGTAAGTCTGGACCCTCTACCCATCTAGATCTTTCTTTCCCAGAGGTCCTTGCGGTCAGCCTCATCAACGAGGCTCTGGACCAGGACAACCCTGAGAAGACCCTATCCTCGCTTCTGCTTCCCGCGGCTGCCCTGGACGATGTCAGCCTTCCTGTTGCCCCTCGGTACCATCTCCTCCTCGTGGTGGCCAAAAGGCAGAAGGCCCAGGTGAGGTTTGGGCTGGCTGGGTTGGTCACAGAGCAGTAAGAATATCCCCGTGGGTAGAGCTGTGCCCAGTATGCACCCTGGGAAAGCCAATCTGATAGACATAGTCCCTTCTCGGGGTGGGAGGCAGGAGGGGTTCTGATCTGGCCATGGGGGAAGAAGGGCAGAGCTCTGGTTAACAACACAGAGAGAATTGTGGGGTCCTTGAGCATGGAAAGGGCACAGGTCTGGGAGCTCTGACACTACTGACCATGGGACTTAACAGCAAATCCCTAATGTCCCTGAGCTCTCCTTAGACAACTGTAAAATACTACATGCCCTGGTCCTACCTACCTAGTGGAGTGGGGGTAAAAGTCAAGTGAGTTGAAGGCTGTAGCAGGCTTTTGAACCTGTAACGCCCGGAGCAGGTGGCAGCGTGGAGAGTGTTCAAGGGCTAGGACTCCTGAGCCAGAGTAGAGTTTGCCCCCTGGCACCCTGACCCTGCACATGTTACTTAGCCTCCCTGGGCCTCAGTTTCCTCCCCTACAAGCTTGTGATAATAATGAATGTATCTCAGAGTCACAGGCTTTAAGTGAGATAATATGACAAAAGTACTAGCTACTGCTGACTGAGTTCTCAGTCTGTGCCAAGCATTGTCTTATGTGCTTTTTAAATGTTAGGTCATAAGAAGGTGCTTTAGAATACTGCCCATGAACATAGCACTCAATAAAATGTTAGCTTAGAAAGTTCACTCTGTTAATGAGGGGAGTTGGGAGAGAGTAGAGTCTGGGGTTGGGGTCAGGTGAGACAAGGGAGGGAACAAGCCTGACTGTGGCAGGCACAGGCTCACTTGACCTGTTGTCATGTGCCATCTTTGCACTGCCTTGTACAGCAGAGGAGTGTGGAGAGGAATGGAATGGAGAAGGTGGAGGTTCAGGGTCAGGGTCAGCCTGAGAAACTGAGTTGAGGCGTGGGGAAACGGGGAGGAGGCACAGGTAGGTGGAGCCTCCACTGTGGGCTCTCCCTGGACATGGCTGAGGCTCAAGGGCAGGGAGATGAGCTGTTGAGAGGGTGGTGGATCCTGAGAGTTTAAGAGGGTTCTGGGGTGCTGTGGCCAAGCTGAGTTGATGCTTGGGCCTGAAAGCAAGGTGGGAAAGAACCTTGTGAGCCTGGCAGCAATCCAAGGAAGCCACAAGGCCATGCCTATGCAGGGTAGGCAGAGGGGAGTGGAGACCGCTATCCCTGTGGCTCCCAATGTCAGCCTGCAGTTCGGCTCCACTGGGCAGCTGGGCCTGGGAACCTGGGGAGACCAGCCTGGGCTCTCATCTTATCCCACCTCTCTCAATTTACCAGGTGACAGGGGATCCTGGAGCTGTGCTGTGGCTGGAAGAAATCCGCCAGGAAGTGGTTAGAGCCAACCAGGACACAGACACAGCTCAGAAAAGTAAATGGACCGGGGATGCAGAGGGCAGAAGTGGAGGAGGAGGGGTTGGGGGAGGCAAAGAGATGTGGACTCAGCGGGAGCCCAGACAATCAGGTGGTCTCCCCAGTCACCTCCCTCTCCATTTCAACCTCTGTGGGGAGGCAGGCCAGATTGAGAACGGGAGGGTTGCTGCTTGGACTGTAGGATGAATTTCCTAGCAGTCAGCTGGGCAGGAAATCCTCAGGAGTCCAGAGCCCAAAGTCCACCCACTGCCTCCTTCTGTGCCTTTCTGTGGGCACTTTCCTCCCACAATGTGAGCATGTGAAGTCAGGTGGGGGCCAAAAATCCATCCCATTTTTCACTGGTAGCTTGAGTCTGAGTTCTAACAATCAACTCTGGTTAGAGAATGTTTAGTCTTGCAGTTGGACAAGAGGGATTGGCTTTAAGGAAAAGTAGGCAGGGTCAATGCAAATAGACACTGGTATTCTGGTATGGGGTGCTGATGGTGTTAGTTCTCAGTGTCTGGAGTCCCTCTGTTCCTCCGTCTGTGAGTGACTGCAAGGCAGGTACTACATCAACTCCCCCCACTTCTTGGACTTTATTCTCCTCCTAAGAAACTGCCTTAGGTTCTCTGACCATATCCTGCCATGGAGCTTCTGTGCTCTGACTTTCCTTTTACAAAGGAAAGCCCAGCCCCACACTGCCTTCTTCCAGGAAGCCTTCCTTGACTACTACCTTCTCCTCCAAGCCCAGCTTCCTGTTGCTTCTTTTCATCTGTGTCTGTCTGTCCTGGGATGTCCCTGTCCTTCTTCTCAGCCAGAATGGTTTTGTGGCCTTCTTCTCTGAATCCCTCCCCGATAGACAGGATAGGACCCATGGGAGGGGCCCAGGGAAAGACTGACCACTTCCTCCTCATACCCCTATTAGTGGCTCTCGGCGTGGCTGCCATCAATCAAGCCATCAAGGAGGGCAAGGCAGCTCAGACGGAGCGGGTGTTAAGGAACCCCACTGTGGCCCTCCGAGGGGTGGTTCCCGAGTGTGCCCATGGCTACCAACGAGCCCTAGAAGATACCGTAGCAAAGAAGCGGCGTCCAGGTAATAGCCCTACCCTGACCCTCCGCTACCCTGCCTGCCCCTGCCACCTCTCGCCTCCTCTGAGCCTTCTCTGCTTACTTGGATTCTGCTTAGGGGATACAGCACTCTGGGTTCAACATGACATGAAGGATGGCACCGCCTATTACTTCCATCTGCAGACCTTCCAGGGGACCTGGGAGCGACCCACTGGCTGCCGCCTCAACACCTCCCACCTGACTCGGGAGGAGATCCAGGTTGACAGGGTCCCTGTAAAGGAGGAATGGGGTTCATGGATGGGAGGTTTCTTGCGGGAGAGGCTCCCGCCTACCAGGACATCACAGGCCCTCTCTCCTACCTCCACAGTCAGCCATCACCAAGGTCACCGCCGCTTATGACCGCCAACAGCTCTGGAAGGCTAACGTGGGCTTCATCATCCGGCTCCAGGCTCACCTCCGTGGCTTCCTGGTTCGGCAGAAGTTTGCTGAACGTTCTCGCTTTCTGAGGACCTGGCTCCCAGCAGTCGTCAAGATCCAGGTGGCAGGCTCTGGCTGTCTGAGACTTCACGGCCTGGACTTTTCTGAGCTTCGGGGTTTCCTCCCTACTTCTTTTTTGCTGAGTGGGGTTGGGATGATCTTTTGGCCTCTCAACAAGAGTGGTTAAGAGCATGGATTCTGGTGCCCAGACTACCTGGGTTTGAATCCCTGTTCCACCAAGTTAGCTGCATGACCTCGACAAGTTACTTACTCTCTCCCAGTTTCCTCATCTGAAAACAGAATCTGAAGATTGTAGCACCCACCTTAGAGGTTGTCATGAGGTAAAATCTAAAATACATCTGAAGAGTGCCTGGCAGATAGGCAAGAGCATGGTATAAGTGCTAGTCACTGTCATCATCATCACTATCCAGAGAGTGTGAGAGCTGCTTTTCAGCTTGCCCATGGGGAGAGTGGAATAAGATGTAGCGAGCCTTCAGGGTTTAGACACCAGGAGGACCTCCTGACTGAAAAAGAAGCAGTGAAGAGGTGGTGGGGGTTAAACAGAAAAGGGGTGGAGTCCCTTAGGGAAGAACTTTTACCTGTTCACTCCAGCCAGCTCTTTCCATTTTTATTCTTCCAGCCTCTGGATGGTCCAGTGTAGCCTGTGGGATTGGCCCACAAGTAACTGGGACATGAGGCCATCTGGGAAGATAGGCCTCGGGCCCAGGCACTTTACAAGCCAGCAACATTAGGAGTTGAGCAGGCAGAGCCCTCCTCAGGCAGATGTGACTTGGAGGGTCTCGTGGTGATGTTGGCAGTGTAAAAAGACTTTACTTAATGAACACCTCCAAATGCCCAGTATCTGCAAAGGATGCCACTTGGCACTGGGCAAGGGAGAGGGCTGTGAGAGACACACATATGTGATTACATCTCTCCTGTCAAAGGAACTGGAGTACAGTTGATTTTAGCCGTTGTGATGGTAGAGACACTAAGATAAACCCAGAAACCCTAAGGGAGACGGAAGCACAGACTGAGACTGGCAAATTGCCCTCAGTTATGATCTGGCACATGTGCTGGTCATTGAGAGCTCGGACTTTGGAGTCAGAGGCTGCAGTTTGCCTCTTGGTCCTACTACTTCTGGGTCATACGACCTCTGGTACCTTACCTAAGCTGTCTACAACTCTCCATTTCCTCATTCATAATGATGGCACTCACCTCATGTTGACTGTGAAGGTGAAGTAGGAAAATTACACGTAGCACTTAGCGCAGTAAGTGCTCTATTGGTGGGAGCCATTAGGAGATGTTAAATTTCAGGGCATTGGTCCCAGAACTCAATACAGAACCTTGGTAATCAGCATTTAGTGATTTGAATCATAGAGATTCCTCCCTCCTGAGCCCAGCTTGGAATTTCCCACCAACTCGAAGGAGCTGAAAAGCCACACCAACAGTGGGAGAAGGGATAGAGTCAGGAGGCACGTTTGCTGCCAGTACTGGAGCTGTGTTGGCTATGGCCTGGGTCGTGGGATACAGAGAAAGAGAGAGGGGCCCAGAGCCTCAGGCCACCTGCTCTCCAGCCAGGAAGGAGTGAGAGTCCAAAATGAAGCTGCTTGCATGTGCCGAGACTTCAGTCTCTCCTGAGAGCTCTGATCTGGCTGGGACCCCAGTCAGGGTCCTAAATTCTGACCAATCCAGATTGGGAGGGCTCCTCTTTAAGGGGAAGCCACTTGGGGATGGGCCACTAATAAGAGCAGAGAAGAGACCCCTCTGCCTTTCCCTACATCATCTGTCTAGGTATGTCAGGAAGTACCTGGAGAGAGAGGGCAGGGAGTGCTGAGGAAAGGCACAGAACTGGGGCTTCCTGGCCCTTAGGCTCCAAGATGGACAGCTGGTCTCATGGGGCCAAGCTGCCTCTTTTATATCCGTTCCAAACAGGGACAGTGTAAGTCTTAGGAGAAAGCCTGGCCAGGAGAGCTGGCTTTAGGAAGGGCTGGGAGGACAGTTGGCTGAAAGGGGACACTCTTAATGTACCAGACCATGACAATGTCAGCGGTACAGTGTCCTCCAGGGCCTGAGCACCCAGGAGATGTTTCATGTGTGCCCTGAAAGACAGGATTTAGAAGGTAGAGGTGGGTGAGGGTGGGCATTGACAAAGATTCAGAGGCAGAAGATCACAAGTCATCATGTTTAGAAGAAAGTGAAATGTCTGATGTGGCTAAAGTCCTGAAGGAAGTAGGGCCTAGTAGACAGTCAGATGGGCGTATGGGATCTGATGGCTGACAACTTCTGGAAACTTTGGGGCTGAGAGAAACATAATCCGAGTGGTATTTTAGGAAAATTAATCTCACACAAGCTTCGGATGAAAGGGAGGGGGTGCCTAGGAAGCAGACCAAAATGGAAGGGAGCCATGAGTTTTGAGTCTTAGTAGAGACCAAAGTGGGCATAATTTATGGAGGAGATGGTCATTTAGACTCTTTGCAGCAGACTAGTCATGGGGGAGAGGCCATCAGCCTGACAGCTGAAGTACTGGGGACCTTGGAGGGGAGGTTTGCTTAGAGCTGGGGTTCAGAACTGAGTGGTGTAGTTTGTAAAGAGCAGTGTGAGTTATGAGAGATTAATGAGCTGCTGCCCAGATGGCCATTGGCAGAGATGGTGGGCACATGACTTTACCCGCACACACTTTCCATCCATGCCACCACGTGCCTCTCCAAACTATGGGGTGTGTGGTACTGTGTGGGTAGTCTACATGGGTGGACGCGTGTACTGTAGGGGGATATAGTGCATGCTGTGTATCTTTTAAGCTTGTATCTTAACAGTTGTTTCTGTGAGAAGGTTTGGTTGGCATGAATGTGTATGTTTGATAGCATGGTGTGTGTTAGTGTCTGTGTGTGTGTGTGTGTGTGTGTGTGTGTGTGTGTGTGTGTGCGCGTGCTGGGACCAGGGAGTGTGGCAGAGGGCATGACTGGCTACACACAGACATCTGGTTTTCCCCATGAAGTTGGAAGTTCTTTGAGAACAGGGCCAGTTTCCCCTTCCCCCTCTACTTTCCTACCTCCCCACCCCACCTTCCCTGGAAAGCCCAGGACAAGGCTTTTCCCACAAGATTCTTAGGCCATTGGGAACCAGCTGGATTATCTCTTTTTCTCTCCTGATCCACAGGCTCATTGGCGGGGTTACAGACAGAGGAAGATTTACCTGGAACGGTTGCAATATTTAAAAGCAAACACAGATGCTGTAGTTAAGGTAGCTATCATGATTTGGGTGGGGTCCTGTCTCTTGAAGGACCTGCTGAGAACAAGTTTTAGTCCTCTCACCTCCTGTGACCCTTAGAGGTGGTGAATGGGCCTGGGTCTGAAGGCGGGGCCCTGAGGCTGGAGTTCTGAGGCAGTGTGTCTCTGCCCCCAGATCCAGGCTTGGGCCCGGATGTGGGCAGCTCGGAGGCGATACCGGAGGCGTCTGGGCTACTTCCAGAAAAATGTGAGCGTCATCCCATTCCCTCTGTCCCCATACCCAACCTTTATCTATGAGACCAGGGCACAGGCAGCCAGCAACCCTCTTCCCATCTGTGTTCATGGCAGGTGAACGCTGTTGTGAAGATCCAGGCATTTTTCCGAGCCAGGAAAGCCCGGGATGACTACAGGACATTAGGTAAACTATCTGACTTCCCTCCTCTGTCTGTGCAAGTGTCTGTCTGTGCGGGTCTCATGGCTTTCAACAGTTAGCAAGGCCCAAAGTCACACCAGCTCACAGCTTACCATCTGGGGCCTTGGAGAAGTTGTCTGGCTTTCTTGAGCCCTTTTCTCTCACCAAGAGCTGATGTGTCCAACTTTGAGTGTGCTTAGGACCCAGGGTAGGTGGAGAAGTAAGGAACAGCTCCTGCCTTTGCAGATCCCCCAGTTTGATGGGAGAGATAGGAATCCCCCCAAAGGCAGGTCTAGATATCCCTCCTGGGACCGCACAGCAGGTAAGGAGAAGTTACAAGTTGTCTGTGCAGAAATGTGGAACGAATGGTAACAAAAGCCCCCTTGCCCCACCCCAGTAACAGCCTCATCACAGGAAAAGCCCCTCCTACCAGGTTCTGTCTGTGCCTCTGTACCAGGCTTAGATTATCTTCCTGTTGCTACTACAAAAGCAAAAAAAAAAAAAAAAAAAAAAAGAAAGAAAGAAAGAGAAGGATCTTTGTCCTCTCTCTAGAGTTCCAGCCTTCTCCCACTTTGCCCTCTCCCCTCACCCATGGCTCTCTGCCTCCACCCTCATTGGCCCATCACACACGAAGCCACTTGGAGTCCTTTCTACAGTGCTGGGGAGCTTGAGGAGGAGCTCTTGAGGGGGCTCCATCTTCCTGCCCTACCATTCCCAGTAGTTGGGCGTGCATCTAAAGCCTTAAAGAAGTCCTTCTAGGCTGTTCTTGACTCTTGTCCATAAAGATCAGAAGCCCAGCCTTAGAGGTCCCCCTCCTTTTGGTGAAGTGGACGGACTAATGGTCCATCTCCAGGTTTGCACTTGGGTTCCCAAAGAGGTAGGCTTGTTTCCTTCTATAGGCTGAGGCTCCACTCCTGGACTTCAAGATTGAGTAACTGTTGAGGAATCACCTCCTTCATCTCCTCTTCCCGCCCTGTCCTGCTGGCAGGGACACCACCTGCCCTGCTCTGCCCAAAGACACTCAACCCATCTGCTTCCAGGCAGCGAGCTGCTTTTTCCTCCTTACCTCTCCCCAACTTGGCTCTTTCTGTTTTTTCTTCCCCTTGCTGTTGCGTTAATACCACTGCCCTAGCCGTCCTTTATCTTCTTTTTCTTCTCTTTAGTTTATCGTTTTTCCAGAAGAACTTGTTTTTCGCAGGTCTGTCTCCCAATTTCATTATCCCAAGCTCCACTAAGAGCACTGCCACTTACTAGCCGTGTGGCCCTAGGCAAGTTACTCAACTTCTTTATTGCCTCCATTTTCTCATTTACAAAATGGAGATAACGATTGTGTAGGGTTGTTGCGAGGATTAAATGAGTTAATGTGCTGTATCATTGAATCCAAGATGCCATTAGTTATCTTTGGTTCCACCATGCTTCACTCTCCAAAGATCTGTCCTCTACACAGATTAGTCCATTACACCTGTCCATGTGATCTTGTCACTCCCTTAAAACCTGTCAGTGAGGTCTCATTGCCCTCAGGATAAAGTCCAGTCACCTAAGCACAGCTTCTGAAGCTCTTTGCTCCAATCCAGCCTCTCCCTGCACCTCTGACCTCACTGACCCCTGCCCCTGTCCCTCACCAGCTGCACCCTCTGCACTGTGCTCTAGACACAACGGACTTCCGGCACTTCCTAAAACAGCCAAGTGCCCTTGCTCTCACCTTGTCAGATATCAGTTTGGGTCTCACCTCCTCTGGGAAGCCTTCCTTCACTTTGCAGATGGGCTTGGGTGGCCCGCTTTTATTTTCCCAAAGGTCTGCATGCTTACCCCTCTCAGGGCACTAACCACACTGTAGTGAATGGTGGTTTATTTGTCTCCTTCCCTTACTGGACTGCCTTTAAGGACAGGGCCTAGTTTTTTTCCTGTTTCAAATCTGACTTCTTCATTTCTTACTAGCTGTGTAACCTAAGGCAAGTTACTTACCCTTTCTGTGCCTCAGTGATCTCATCAGCAAGTTGTAGTGAGCTGACCTCACAGAGTTATTTTAGTATGTAAAGTACTTAAAACAGTTTCTGTCCCATAGTGAATGTTATATGTCTTAGTTGTTGTTTTGCTGTTGTTCCCTGTAGCCTAGCTCAGAGGCCTCTCTTTGCTCAAATG
This sequence comes from Camelus dromedarius, assembly GCF_036321535.1. Taxonomy (NCBI): domain Eukaryota; kingdom Metazoa; phylum Chordata; class Mammalia; order Artiodactyla; family Camelidae; genus Camelus; species Camelus dromedarius. The sequence continues at coordinate 7,810,803 of NC_087458.1, read as the reverse complement.
CCTGTTCCAAAAGAGGTTCAAGAAGAATCCTTCTAGCTCTGACCTTGCTCCCTATAATATAAAAACCATTGAACATTCCTTCTATCTGTGCTCCCAGCTATGCAGACACTCCTGACAGAGGAGAGTTGTATGCGGGTCAGGCAAGGCTGAGTGGGGGCTGATAGGTGGAAGTGAACTTGGGATGAAAGATGAAAGTAAGTTGGCCCAGCAGAAGCAGGAAGTAAATCAGAATAGAGGGGCCTAAGGGGATCATCAGAGGGTGTTAGGGCTCTGACTTTGGTGTGGGAGGTGAATCCAGACAGGGGAAGGACAGAGCTTATGTCATACCTGGTTATGAGATAGGAGCTCAGCGGCAGGACTGGCTGGGAGGCTGCCCACTGCCCTCCAACTATAAGCAGAACTAGTTAGAAAGGATTGGGGTTGGGGACCTGCTAGCCTCAGCAGAATGGGGACTGAGGATGGGATAACTGGGGTAGGGGACTGGCAAGGAAGCTGGTGAGGGCATGTCTAATTCTGGTGCCTCTTCCTTTCCTGCCAGTCCACGCGCCCCATCCCCCTCTCAGCGTGGTATGCAGATTTGCCCACCTCTTGAATCAAAGTCAGCAGGACTTCTTGGCTGAGGCAGAGCTGCTGAAGCTCCAGGAAGAGGTGGTCAGGAAGATTCGGTCCAATCAGCAGCTGGAGCAGGACCTCAACCTCTTGGACATCAAGATTGGCCTGCTGGTAAAGAACCGGATCACCCTGCAGGTGAGGGGCCCCCCGGCCCACCTTCCCCCAAATCTAGCTGCCTCTGGAGAGGTGATGCTGGACATTCTCTGGTTGCTAAGCAAATATTTTTTAAATGTCTGGATTTTATCACCTGGCTCAGGTCCTTTCCCAGTGGTCTTCTGCCCTTCTGGTAGTTTGTTGGGGCCATGTGATACAGTAGAAAGTGCACTGGACGTAAAATTGGAATGCCTCGCTCTGCTGGTGCCTAGTGGTGAGACTGCAGCCTGGTCATTTAACCTCTAAGTCTGTTTCCTCATTAAGTAAAGTGGGAATCATGAGAGTGCCCACCTCACCAGGACAAATGTAAAAATAGACATGAAAGCTTCTTAAAGCATAAATTACCGTACAAATATGCAGTGACAGGTGGAAGTGATGGTGATATCTCCACCTCAGACTTGTGCAACAGTCTAATAAGAAATAATAGTAGACACGATGCCTCAGCCTGGCAACCTAGTTCTCTTTGGGGACTCACCCTGTGAGAGCAGAGGTGCCAGATGGAGTCTCAAGGCAGTAGGAGGCCCTTCCTCACCCTAGAACCATTCCTCTCCCTTGGCTCGTGCCTTGAATACCTTGAACAGCAGAAAGCCCTGGCTCTTCAAGGCGCTGATTCTAGACCATATGTTCTGTGCTCTGTGCTGGCCTGGGCTGGTTGTATTACCCGCTCCCCTGCCCCTGCAGGAGGTGGTCTCCCACTGCAAGAAGCTGACCAAGAAGAATAAGGAACAGCTGTCGGATATGATGGTTCTGGACAAGCAGAAGGGATTAAAGTCGCTGAGCAAAGAGAAACGGCAGAAGCTAGAAGCTTACCAACACCTCTTCTACCTGCTCCAGGTGAACAAAGGTCTTTGGAAGGAGAGATCTCCACCATCTCCTGAGGGTCTTGGACCTTGAGGCCTTCACATCTGTGCCTTTGCCTGCATGTAAGGTGTCCTTTTCCACAATCCTAATGCCTTGTCCCCAGGAAGAGACTGTCTCCTTTCATTTCTCTGAAATATTTCCAGTACCCCTGAGAAAGTGTGGCAGTGCTCTCTTTATCCCAGTTTCCAATCTGCGGATCCTTTCTTTATCTGATCATCAGTCCTGAAGAGCATTATTACTCATTCCTATCTCCCCCATTGCTTAGACTCAACCCATCTACCTGGCCAAGCTGATCTTTCAGATGCCACAGAACAAAACCACCAAGTTCATGGAATCAGTTATTTTCAGTCTGTACAACTATGCCTCCAACCGCCGAGAGGCCTATCTCCTGCTCCAGCTGTTCAAGACAGCGCTCCAAGAGGAAATCAAGTAGGTTTTCCAGATGCAAAGGAATGGGAAGAGAATGGGTTAAGAAATGGCTCCTTCACAAGGTGACAATTTGTTGAGGTTTGAAGTAGAAACAGAATCAGAAGACCTCTTTTCTCTGCCTCCCCCAGAGGCAAGACATCTCCTGGGACAGCACGGTGGGAGGACATGTGCTGATATGTTAGCACAAAGGCTGAGATAGAAATAACAGGACATTCCTTAAGAGGAGGGACACCAGAGTAGGGTTTGAAGAGCCAAAAGCTCAAAAGGAAAAGCAACTATTCTACACAGAGGCAGGAGTCCAGCTTCAGTGACCTCTTGATCCACAGGTCAAAAGTGGAGCACCCCCAGGACATGGTGACAGGCAACCCAACGGTGGTGAGGCTGGTGGTGAGATTCTACCGTAATGGGCGGGGACAGAGTGCCCTTCAGGAGATCCTTGGCAAGGTTATCCAAGACGTGCTAGAGGACAAAACGCTCAGTGTCCACACAGACCCTGTCCACCTCTACAAGAGCTGGATCAACCAGACCGAGGCCCAAACAGGGCAGCGCAGGTAAGCAGATGGGCAGAGGGAGAGCTCTCTTTGATCAGCATGGTCTTGGGCCTCACTGGGGAAGCTTGAGTGTGCTTTGAAGGTGGCATATAAATGAGCATGCTGATTTATGCAAATATGACACCAGTCCTATAGGATGAAATAAGGTAGCCTTTTAGACCCCCTCTGGTAATTAACATGGAGCTGATGTAAATGACACCGGACCTGGTGTGCTTAACATAGAATGAGCACAGATAAATATGCAAATGTGTTTAATTGCTATGTCAGTGCTTGCAAATGATATGTCAGGTTTGCTGGGAATTGGGATGTGGACTCCTTACTGATAGGGGTATAGTTGAATATTCAAATTTATAGATGAATAGGCAAATAAGATAGTGGGAGAAATATGTTGGCCTTATAGATTGGCAGCATTAACTCAGTGCATAGGTACTAGGGAAATGGAGCACTGAGGAGAACAGGCAGTGCTGGTGGCTTCTCTGATTGGTGTGTGGGTATATAGGTGGGGGAACTGCAAGGCCCTGTCCCAGCCAAAGGGGCCTACTACCACAACTGCCAAAGACCAGGTGCAGGGGAACACTGGTCTCCTCTGGTTCCTTTTAGGATCTTTCCGTAGACTCCAGGTCCTCCATTCCCTCCTATGCTATTCCACCACCCCGTGGGTACTCCATCTCTTTCTTCTCCTTCCACCCACATCGCTCTAGTCCTCTCTGAGTCCTTTCTCTTATTCTGGCCTAACCCCCTTAAGCATTGTGGGCTGCCCTTAGCACGTATGAATGAGCTCTTGTTGTTAGGTGAGTTTAAGGGGTAGGACCTCAGGGAGGGGAGACCATGAAAGGCGGCTCTGATTGATACCCTGTCTCTCTCTGCCCACAGCCATCTCCCCTATGACGTAACCCCAGAGCAGGCCTTGAGCCATCCAGAGGTCCAGAGACGACTGGACATCTCCCTCCGCAACCTCCTTGCCATAACTGACAAGTTCCTTGTAGCCATCATCTCATCCGTGGACCAAATTCCGTATGTGCAACAGCCCCACCCCAGCCTAAGCACAGGATCTCAAGAGGGCCAGGCTATGATGGGGAGAGCAGAACAGTCCTGAAGGATGGAAGGCAGGAAGGGAAACTGGGCTAGAGGTGCTCGAGGTCTTCCAGGAGATAGGTGGAGAATGCTCAAAGCCCTGCTAAAGACTTGAACTGGAGTACAGCACACAGGTCTGTGTGTAGACAGTCAGGACATCACTGGGCCAGAGAAGGGAACCTCAAATGATTATGGGGACATGCTGTTGTCTGAGTGTAAATGGTGGAACATATGAAATCCTTTGGTCCACAAAGTCAAAAATATGAAAACTTCAAACCAGTAAAACTTTCCTGTCTTAAAATTTAGTCAATAATTTTTTTTTTGAAAAGCAAATGACTGAAAATTTGACAAGGCAAGGCTCATCTAGACCATCACTCAGCCAGCCAGCCTTTGTGGGGCAAGGTGGGCATGCTAGAGAGGGGACCCACAGAGTTCGTGACCCTGCTCCCCAAACCTGCAGAACTGGACTAAGAGTGTACAATTAGGGTTCAGAAAGATTGGCCTAGGACTAAAAAAGGAAAGGACAAGATGAGCTGTAAACTTTTGTCCCTGGTACCCTAGGAGGTGGACATAGCTTTTAAATGTATTTAATTAAATTGATAGGTGACACATCCGTAGCAGGAATAATAATAATAATAATAATAATAATAATAATAATAATAATAATAATAATAATAATAATAATAATAATAATAATAATAATAATAATAATAATAATAATAATAAATAATAATAATAATAATAATAATTTTAAAAGCCTAGCATGTTGGAATAGCACTCTGCCATTACGTTCACAGACATAATTTCACTTGATCCTTACCTCACAAAAATCCTATGAGGTAGAGCAAGATTGAGCATTCCCATTTTCCAGACGAGGTTGAAAACGTAAAAGGGGAACGAAATAGCCTAAGCTGACATCTCAAGTTAGTGGTGGAGTCAGACTGGATGCTTCTACTCTACGTCCTTGTTCTCCTTGGCCCCTGCCTCTAGCCCAGACCAGGCCCCTCACAGATGCTCTGTGACAACAGACAAGGTTGGCTGCCTCAGAGCCTCCCAGGCTGTCCTGGGATGGGGTTCTGGCTGTTGGTATCAGACATCTAAGGTACAGGCTACAGGTGCCTCTGTGGGGAAGGCAGGATGGATATTGGGATTTGGGGTGTATCCCAGGGGAGGTTAAGGGGGCCAAAGAAGAGGCTCTCGGGCTAGATTGGAGGCTGTGTGAGAGCTTAATGGATGACAAGGCGCTGGTCCTGGGCGTTGACACAAGGGCAGGAAGGAGGGACAGGGCCCGGAGATGTTCAGAGGAAGGCAGCAGGAAGCTGGCTGTAGACAGGGGAGGGCCAGGCTTGAGCTCACCTCTGGTGTGGCTGAGCCCGGGGAAGGAGAGGCAGGCACTCATGCCCTCAACTCTGGTGTGAATGGGCAGTCATATTGCGCCTGTTGCTTTGCCCCCAGGTATGGGATGCGCTATGTGGCCAAGGTTCTGAAGACAACTCTGGCAGAGAAGTTCCCTGATGCCACAGAGAATGAGGTCTATAAGGCAGGTGTTGTCTCCCATCCCCAACCTCCCAAGCTCTCCTTGCCCCTGTTGTACCTGTGAGTCCCCAGACTGAGACAAAAGGATCGTAACCTCTATGCTGTAAAAATCCAAGAAGGAAAATACTCTCCTCCCTGTCATTCGAGCCTGGCTCACTAGCAGAGTTCAGGTGGCACTGTTAACATGAGTTAACAGTGGACAACCTGGACTTGTCAGAACTGGGTGCTAGTCCCAGCTCTTGCTCAAGTTTGCTATGTGACCTTGAGCAAGTTGCCGGCCTGCTTTGGGTCTGTTTTCTCTTCTGTATGATGACTGGTTGACCCAGGTGGTCCCTTCCAGCCAGGTGAGCTGGGAGAGGGGAGCTGGGGCTGTGGAGGCGGGCCCAGGCGCCTCTAGGATAGTCTCCTCTGCCCTCAGGTGGTAGGGAACCTCCTGTACTACCGATTCCTGAACCCAGCGGTAGTGGCCCCTGACGCCTTCGACATTGTGGCCATGGCAGCGGGCGGCGCCCTGGCCACCCCCCAGCGCCACGCCCTGGGGGCTGTGGCTCAACTCCTGCAGCACGCTGCGGCTGGCAAGGCCTTCTCCAGGGAGAGCCAGCACCTGCGGGTCTTGAATGACTATCTGGAGGAGACACACCACAAGTTCAGGTCTTGGGTCCTGGCATCCTATTCCTCCCTGTCCCCCTCTCCTCTTCCCATCTTCTTTCATGTACCAGTTCCCCTCTCAAGTCCGTGAGGAAGAGAGGCGTAGAGCTGTAGAGGGTAGTAGTGGGCTGGAGGATAGATTGCTGGACGGACTCCCCAGTGGAGAGAAAAGAGGACTAATGAAGTTGGCTGGAGGGGGACACTGGGAGAGATGCTGGGGCAGAACAGAGGGACTGGAGGTGAAACTGGAGAGTCAGGGTTGGCTTGAGCATTCACTGGAGAGGGCCAGGGAAGGGCTGATGGGAACAGATCATGTTGGGGTGCTGGCCCGCCCCACTCTCACATGCTCTTCCTCTGGAGATAGGAGGTTCATCTGCCGAGCCTGCCAGGTGCCAGAGCCAGAAGAGCGTTTTGCGATGGATGAGTACTCAGACATGGTGGCTGTGGCCAAACCCGTGGTGTACATCACCATGGGGGAGCTGGTCAACACGCACAGGGTGAGGGGCTGCAACCTGAGGGCACTGGGTAGGTGGGCAGGGCTGTGGAAGTCCACGATGGGGTGATGGGCTTGCCCTTGAAGGGAGCCGGGCTCAAACCTTGCATCTTTTTTGCCTTCAAACCTTTGCCTTTTTTGCCTGCAGCTGTTGCTGGAACATCAGGACTGGATCGCCCCTGATCACCGCGACCCCCTGCACGAGCTCCTGGAGGACCTTGGGGAGCTGCCCACCGTCCCTGACCTTGTCGGTGCGTGCCATACTTGACAGCTGGGGCCGACGGGGGGGCCTGCAGGGAGGGGCGGACAAGCAGGTGAGCAGGGCAGCGTGCCCTCTCAAGTTTTTGTTCAGTCTGGGACGTGTGCCAGGAAGCTGGTTCCACACTCTCCCTCCCTCTCTCCCTCTGGTCCTGAGATGGACCCATGGACACAGGCTGATGTGGAGAGAGTGGACAGACAGTAGAGGGACCCAGTACCGTCATATAAATGGCCAGTTGAATCACGTGAGATAGACATGGAGGGATAAGGGCCTGTTCTGGGTCTCAAAAGGGTGTCTCTGAAAAGAGGGGATTTCAGGAGCCATGAGATGGAAGGAAGCTGGCTTACAAGGGTGGAAGGGCAGGAGGAAGGCGGTGACAGATAGGAGAGAGCCAGGAGCTCCAGGCTTGGGGGAACAGCCCCGCTGCCCTCAGGGCACCAAGGCTGAGGGTGTTGGGGAGGCACATCCCCAGTAACAAGGGTGAGCTCTGTGGGTAACAGCCCTTCCGCTGGTGCTCAGGGCTGAAGGTACCAGGCGTGCCGCGGGGCAGTGTGGGAAAGCTTCCTGGCAGAGGGGCGTGTGGAGCAGCATATTTAGCACAGTCCCATCTGTGCATGTGCATGTGTGCTAGTCTCTCTCCTTCCTCACCTGCCTCAGGGGAGAACGTAGCTGCAGATGGGAACATGGATCTGAGCAAGCTAGAAGTGTCCCTGACACTCACCAACAAGTTTGAGGGGCTAGAGACAGACGCGGACGATGACAATGCCCGGAGCCTGCTTCTGAGGTGGGTGAGAGCAGCCTCGGTCCCCGAGCGCCCCCAGGCCAGTAGGATGCCCTGCTCTGGAGTGGCCATCCTACTTCTTCCTGGGCTCTCTTACCCTTCAAAGAGTTCTCCCTGAAGTCTTAACTGGCCATCCCCTTGTTGCGGTCTCCGCTGTTTTCCTTCTGACAGCCTCAGCTTTTGGCTGTGTTGGCAAAGGAACAGTTAGGACATTGGCAACATGGGTGTTTGCATGTCGTTGTGCTGTTTACTGACTGCTTTCTTATACATCATTTAATCTTAGGAACAATGAGGTAGATGATGGTTTCCCTGCCTTACAATGGAGGAAAGAAACTCGGGTTAAGTGACTTGCCTGAAGTCCCACAGCCAGTCAGTGGACGAGCTCGTGTTCTAATTCCCTGTCCTCGTGAGCCCTGGTCGGTCAGGAGATGGGATGGAGCTTTTCATCTCCAATTCTGCGAAAGTGAGGGAGGACCCCTGGCAAGGCTGGGCTGGTCATCTGGGCAGAAGAGGAGCCAGATTGCCACCTTGATCCCTCTGCCAACAAGGCAGCCCCTCTGCTCATCCATTCACCCAATAAACCAGTGAGCGGGGTGTTCAGCTCTGACTGGCCATGGAAGGCCTTACAGCCGGGCGGGGCTGGGGTGAACACACATTAGAGAGCCACCAAGACAGAGGTGGGTGTCAGGTGCATGAGAGCTCAGAAGGGACACCTGGGTAGGGAACAGTCTCACAGAGGAGGAAGTATGTCCTTTGGCCTATGGACTCAAAGGAAAACTATTTGTGAGAGAGTTTTGGATGCAGAGGACACAGGGGAATAAGAGCACAGTGTGTTCAGAACTATAGTAGTTCTGTATCACAGGCCCATCAACTCCTCTTTCTGGGTCTTCCTCCTGGTTATGTTCTTCTCATAATTCTTCCCTCCACTGCTCTCTCTCCTTGCCTCCCAAGCATCCCTGGCAGCCACGATGCAGGGTGGGGTCCATTTACTCTCAGCCTCCTGGCCAGCCGCATGTTCAGACCTTCCCCTGTCCCTCACCTCGCCCCTATTGCTCCCCACCTCCCACAGCACCAAGCAGATGCTGGCTGACATCATGCAGTTCCATTCCGGGGACTCCCTCAAGGAGATCCTGTCCCTGTCAGCCTCCAGAGAGCAGGTGAGTGGCCAGGCTGACCGTAGGTACTGTCTCTACACCCCCCGCCAGCATGGCTGATCCCTTCCCCGGGACCCCAGACACCTGCGCTCACCGGTAATGCCGAGGCCTCTGCAGAGACCCTCGGCTGCAGAGTCCCAGGACCCCACCTCCTTCCCTCCCCTACACTGAAATAAGAGTGAGCCCTGCCGGGCCCCCGGCCCCTGATGTCAGTGCTAGGAGTTGTTAGGGGTTCAAAGAAGCGGTCTGGGCAGGCTGTCATGAGCACCAAGGGGCTGGCACTCAGCAGAGGGAGTGGGCTGCTTGAAGGCCTGGAGGCAGGAGAAAGTGGTAAGTGGGTAGGGGGCCAGGGGCCAGTTGGGCCAGCTGGAATCCCGACTCAGCCAGGGGCTTCCCAGAGGAAAGGTGGGGACAACCAGTAGAGGGCTATCCTGAAACACAGGACAGAAGGAGGGAAATGTCCCAAATACCCTGGAGCCATCACAAAGCTCCATTGTTGGGAAGTCGCAGCCAGTGTCTACCCAGAATCCTTTATACTGTACTCCTTTGGGGTGTCCCTTGGCCACACTTCCTCTGTGGTGAATCACCAGGCCCTTCTGTGTCTGAGGTAGTATACTTTGATGTTCTTCAGAAGCCACCCCACTCCGTCCCTTCCCCTACCAGTCCCATGGCTTGGAGGCAGAATGGCAGGGCCTGCTAGACCGCTCCAGCATCTCTGCCCCACAGGAAGCAGCCCACAAGCGGCTGATGTGCCGACGCCAGGCCTGTGAGTCCCAGACCCCAGCGCCACTGCGACGACACCGCTCACTGACAGCTCACTCCCTCCTGCCGCTGGCAGAGAAGCAGCAGCGTGTCCTGCGGAACCTGCGCCGACTCGAGGGCCTGGGGTTGGTCAGCGCCAGCGATGGCTACCAAGGGCTGGTGGATGAACTGGCCAAGGTAACGGCCTAGGCCTGGGGTGTATATGTGCATAGTGGTGGCACCTCAAGGGCAGGTCTCTCCCTGGTGAACGCCCACCTAAATCTGTCACCAGTCAGGGGAAGGCCAAGTGACCTCCAGAGAGTCCTTTTTGAAGGAATGGTCTCAAAATTAGTCAGGAAATTGGGTATTCCTGCAACTCTAACTAAAACACAAGAACCTTGAAATGGTTATTCTTCAATGGCAGAGAGACCCTGAAGGCATCATTTGAGGGTTTGGGATAGAGTCCTTGAGATTGTCCTAGGAAAAACAGCCTTGAAATCTTCCTCTTCCTGCTTTTCCTGAAGATCCTCACTGTGAGTTGTTCTTGGGTCTGAGTCAGGCCCTGGGGCTCTCCTGGGAAGGATCAACTCACCTCTCCTTTGGCCCTCCCAACCCCAGGACATCCGCAACCAGCGCAGGCGCCGGCAGCGGCGGAAAGCAGAGCTGGTGAAGCTCCAGACCACGTTCCAGGGCCTGAGTGCCAAGACCACCTTCTATGAGGAGCAGGGCGACTACTACAGCCAGTACATCCGGGCCTGCCTGGACCACCTGGCCCCCAGCTCCAAGTAAGTGCTCCCTTCCTGCACTTTGAAGGTTACATGTGACCTCTCCTCCCACCCAGGTCGCCGTTTGGCCCACTCTTTACCAGCTTTGAAAGGGACATCTCACCCCAGCACAGAATGATCCCTTCCTAACTCTGGTCTTTGAGTCTCACTTGCAAAGTCTAGGGCTCAAGTGCAGCCCTCTTCTTTGCCTTCCATCAGTAAGAAGTCCTTCTCAGGGTCTAATTTCCTTCCTACCAGCCACAGAGAGAACTGGTGTCTTTGGTATTGAAGAGTTTGTTAGATGAATTCTCTGGGGCCTTTTCTTATCAGGAGTTCTGGCAAAGGGAAGAAGCAGCCATCTCTCCATTACACTGCTGCCCAGCTCCTGGAGAAGGGTGTCTTGGTGGAAATTGAAGATCTTCCCACCTCTCAGTATGTGTCTTTGGAGGGCAGAATGTCAGACCCAGCCCATGCCCTAACCTGGGGATGGAGCTCTGGGCTGGGGACTGGGTGGGAGAAGCATGGTCCCTGCCTCAAAGGCGCTGTTAGGATGATGGGGAAGACAGGGCATCTCCAGGCAGAGAGTTAATGGCAGTGGGCGTGATCTAGCACAGTTGTACACAAGTCAAGCAGAAGATGCCGGGAAAGTGTCCTGGAGAAGATTACAGCTGATTAAGGTCAGGCAGACAGAAGAGATGAGGTGTGGTGAGCAGAAGTAAAACTGGGAAGAGAAAGAGATGTGTGTTCCCCAGGAGTGATAAAGGGGAAGCCTGGGTCCAGGTGACACACACTGCTGCCTGGGATGGAAGAGTGGGGCTTCGGCCCTGGAAAGGGGCAGTGTGTCTCCGTTTTGAATCCTGTTCTTGATAGCTTCAGAAATGTGATCTTTGACATCACCCCTGGAGATGAGGCAGGAAAGTTCGAAGTAAATGCCAAGTTCCTGGGTGTGGACATGGAGCGATTTCAGCTTAACTATCAGGTAAGGCGACCCTCCCATGAGCCCTCAAGACACCTGATGGGCTTTAGGTACTGGCCTAAATATGTGCCCATGTGACAGCAGCTCTGTTCCCATCCTATCCGTACCGTCTGTTCTTGAAGAGACGGTCTGTGCAGCCCAAGCCTCTCTCCCTGTGCCCTGACACAGACCCCACTGCCAAGCATGAGGAGAGTGGAGTGGGCTGGTGATGTCAGAGCAGGATTAATATTTGAAGCCCTATCGCATGTCAGGGACTTTGCATGTTACCTCATTTAATCCTCTCCGAAGCTCTGAAGCATTATCCGTATTTTACAGGCTCTGAGGCTAAAAGGTTAAGAAGCCGACCTAAGTCATAGGCCAGTGTTCAGGGAAGCAGTGATTTTAAATCCAAATCTTTTTGCATTGCTGTTTTGCCTTTTAAATGATTTCAAGCCGTGGCTCTGCTTGAATTGACATTTGGTCAAGTCACTGTACCTGTCCCTTGGCTTTGGTTTCCTCATCTGTGAGGGGAGTTTCCACGCCCACTTCAGTGGCCAGTGCGCCGGGATGACTGTGTAAAGCTCCCGGATATTGGTGTTTTGTAGACTGGCTGGCTGGGCCACAACGAGGAACCCTCAAACTCTCCTCCCTGCCCCTTCCCCCCATCCCAGGACCTCCTGCAGCTCCAGTACGAAGGTGTGGCTGTCATGAAACTCTTCAACAAGGCCAAGGTCAATGTTAACCTTCTCATCTTCCTCCTCAACAAGAAATTCTTGCGGAAGTGACAGAGGCCATGGGTGCTACCTGAGCTCCTCTCCCCTCGCTGGATGCTTTTCTTAACACTAATGCACTACTCCACTTCCCTGCAGACACCCAGAGCTCAGGACTGCGCAAGGTTCAAGGAGTCTCACCTTTCTCCATCTGGAGGAGTTTGTCTACTTGGCCACAGGCAGGGTCTCTAATTGCCTCTGAGTCTGGCTGTGTGGCTTTGAAGTCCCAGAACTCCATGGTTTTCCAGCCAGATGGTAGAGAATGAACCTAGGGCCTGCCCTTTGGCCTGGGACAGCTATTGCTCATGTCTGCTGCTGCCCTTCCAGTATTATAAGCACTGCCCTGGCAGCCTGATTTCCCTCCACCTCCCCTCTCTCTGCAGACCCCAAAGCCAGGGCTCAGCTCCCTGCCCCCACCCCCACTCCATCAGCGGTGCGTGTTCCTGCCCTGCCAAAGCACAGCCACTCTGCTGCCATGACGCCTCACACCCTCCAGCCCCTCACCCTCACACCAGGGCAGACAGCGCTCGTTAATGCCCACGTGGCATTGTGGCACTGTTGTCGTCCATGGCAGCATAGGCAAGATGACCCTCCGTTAACCTCAAATCTCATTCCCTTGTTTATGGTCTGTTTTACATGTGGGTCACTAGGGTATTTATTCTCTCCTACTCCTGCACTCTGGATCACTGTGCAGCCTTAATCATGGCCTTAATTCTTTCTTTTTGAGCTCAGAGAAAGAGCTCCCATTTCCCTATTCAAACTAATATTTGCGCCATTCTTTTATACCTTGTATATAAAGGCGACTTGGGTCACTCATGTTTAAGATCTCATTTTCTCAGCTTCATACGGGACAAAGAGCAGTCTTTCCCTTTTCTCTTTTACCCTCAGGATTCTTGTGTCTTAGAGCTAACTCTTCAGGGCAATTTCCGTAGATCTGCAGTCTTGTCCCCGCCACTGTCTCTCTCTTGTCCCCACATCTACCCAACTTCCTGTCCCTGTGCCCTTCTGATTTCATTTTAATAAAACCAGCTGTTACCCCTGCATCTGTTGTTAACCCTTTACTTCATTTCCTACAGAGCAGGCTCCCAAGTTCTAAGACAGATCTTCCCTGAGTGAGCTGGGAGCCCTTCCTGCAGCCTCCCCCAGCCTCCTGCCTGCCTCCGCTGTGGGCCCACTCTGCCTGCCTGAGCTCATAAATGCTTAATGAGATGTGGCATTTATTCCTCTCTTCCCTCCCCCAGGGGACAGAGAGGAGGAAGGAATGCTTAGGTTTCAATTCTGTTTTTATCGGCCACTCTGAAGACTACAGCCAAGAGGAGGAGAAACCAGTCCGAGTTCTACTCCACCCGTTTTGCACACATTTCCGGCAGGTTCTCTTCCTTAGCCTTGAGTGAGACACCAAAGGTGCTTGAGCTGCAGCGCCTTAGTATCATAGGATCTGTACTCTGATCAAAATCCCCTGTCCATGAGGAAAGCCCCCCTTCTTTCCTCCCGGCTTTCAGGAAGTGAGGTGGGGGTGGGAGGGGGGTGAGTCTGGAGGAGGGGATGGTCTAGACAGACACCTGTCCTGATATCCGAACTCCCAAGCAGCTCTTGTTGGGTGGGTGCACACAAGATTGCCCGCTGCAGCCTGCCTCCCCACACTCCGTTCCATTCTGTCACTCAGGATCTGTCTTGCTGTCACATTCAATCTCAGTCACATCCTCTCCCCCCGCTTAACATGTCACAGCAAAGACTTCAAGTAACACCTTGCTCTGGGTGACAGTGACACATACCAGTGGATGCAAGTTTCTACACACGATCAGTCATCATTAACAATCTCACACTCACCAAATGGCTCTAACACTATCCCACTGTGACACTCCCCCCAGTCACATGATCTCAGCCGCATACACCACATGTAGAATAGTCACAATAGCTATGGGGATAAATTATATACATTTACCCCTCACAACAACTCTACAAAGGTAAGCAGTCACCATTTTTGTTTAACAGATGATGAAACTGCGGTTCAGAGGGTTAGATAACTTCCAAGGCTACAAGGCTGGTAAGGGGCAGAAAGTCTTTAAACGCAGACACATTGGCTCAGCATTTATATTCCCCTGCATTTTTCTTTGAAACATTTCCACTTCCTTCTACCTACCCTCTCATGCCACTTTCTTCCAAGCCCACCCCACTCCACTCTAGTGATGGTTCCTGATGAGCTTTAGTTCATCAACTCTTTTCTTAACCATTGATGCCCAATCTGAGATACAGGCACTTAGCTCCAATGGGTGGGAATACATACCAGTGCAACCTCTTTGGAGGACAATTTGGCACTATCAAAAATGTCAGTGCAGGGTGGCAGGACAATTCAGTGGGGAAAGAGTGGTCTTACAACAAAAGGTGCTGGGAAAACTGGATATCCACATACAAAAGAATGAACTTGGGCCCCTACCTCACACCACACACAAAGATTAAAACAGATCATAGACCAACACATAAGAGCTAAAACTATAAAGCTCTTAGAAGCATAGATAAAAATTTTCATGACTTTGGATTTAGATGATGGTTTCTTAGGACACTGAAAGCACAAGTGACCAAAGAGAAAGTAAATTGAACATCAAAATTCAAAACTTGTGTTTCAAAAGACACCTTCAAGAAAATAAAAAGACAACTCACAAAATGGGAGAAGATATTTTCAATTCATATAACTGACAAGGGACTTATTTCTACAGTGTATAAAGAACTTTAAGAACTCAAAAGTAAAAAGATAGTCCAATTAAATAGGCAAAGAATTTTAATAGCCATTTCTCCAAAGAAGATATACAAATGGCTAATAAGCACACGGAAAAGATGCTCAACATCATTAGTTGTTAGCAAAATGCAAATCAAAATTGTTACGAGATACCACTCCCCCCACCCCAACTAGGATGGCTAAAGTAAAACAGGTAATAACAAGTGTTGGAGAGGATGTGGAGAAACTGCAGTTCATATATTGCTAGGGAGGCTGTAAAATAGTGGAGCCACTTTGGAAAACATTTTGGCAGTTCCTCAAAATGTTAAACATAAAGTTACCATATGAGCCAGCAATTCACCCCTAAGTATATACCCAAGAAAATTGAAAGCATGTGTCCACACAAACATCTGTACACAAAAGTTCATAGCATCATTATTCATAATAGCCAGAAAGTGGAAGTAATCCATATGTCCATCAACTGATTAATAAACAAACAAAAGATGATATATCCATCCAATGGAATATTATTCTGCCATCAAAATGAAGTACTGATATATGCTACAACATGGAAGAACCTTGAAAACTACGCTAAGTAAGAGCCAGACACAAAAGGTCACATATTGTATCATTTCGTTTATATGAAATGTCCGGAATAGGCAAATCGACAGGAACAGTAGATTAGTGGTTGTCAGGGCCTGGGGAAAGGGGAAAATGGAGAGTGATTGCTTGTGGGTATGGGGTTTCTTTTGGGGATAATTAAATATTAACTCAATAGTGGTGATGGTTGCACAACTCTGTGAATGTAGTAAAAACCACTCAACTGTACACCATAGAAGGGTGAACTTTATGGTATGTGAACTATATTTTAATAAAGCCTTTTTTTTTTTAATGTAGTCACACATGCCCAGGAAGGGATTTTTCCTATGGAGATACTGGGTAACGGAGCAAAGAGCTCTGGAGTATTCATGGCAGTCTGGTTTGTAATGGCAGTGACCACACAATGGGACATAATGCAGGCAATAGAAATGATGAGCTAGATCTGAGTGTACTAATGTCAAAAGCTGTCAATGGTATATGTTGTTTGGAATGATATACAAGAAACATGGCAGTGGTCACCTTTGGGGAGTAGGAATGAGGGGAAGTATCTTTCTGTGCTGTTATTACAATGAACTTATACACTCTTATGAAAAAGAAAGCCAACACACGTTATGGCTCTAGAACTGAGGTGTGAGCAACACGGAGGACTGGCGTGTCCCATGTTCCAGAGCAGTGATGCTCGGACTCGACTCCAAGAGCTGTTCCTGGTCCACTACCAGGTACATGCAGAAACTGAGAGCAAGTATTTAGGAACTCGCAGCCAGCAATTTTATCCTTGAATCTAATCATAAAAAATTGAGTTTATACTTCACAGGTCTTTTCATTTCATTTTTCTAGTATCTATGTTTTATTGTATTTCACAAAAATATCAGTCCATAACAGATGGGAAATTTCAAGATGTCGCCCTTCACTGCAGTCGGAGAACTATTCTACAGGGCATACTTTTAGTAATGTGACATAAGAATGCATTAGCATTGTTGAATTAAACTACAGAGACTGAATGGAGTAGCTGAGATCGTGCTATATATGCAGTCTTAGCTTCTGTTTTATTCATTTAGCCATGAAAAACAGTTCTTCAAGTCTTTGAAATGTCTTCAAAAGCATTATTAAAGTCTATAAGACAACCCATATATTTCATGTACTTAACATTCCTACAATAGTGAACAGTTATTTTCCTTTTTCAGTATTTTATATAATTCTGCAGTAGATATCTTTGGGTATAAGATCTTTATCTGTATTTCTAATTATCTCCTTAGACTAGAATGCTAGAACAGAACTTACTAGATCAAAGAGCATAAACTTTTTTAAAAATTAGTTTTTTTCAGATTATAATGCATATTCATTGTAGAAAATTTAGAAAACATTTAAAAAAGCAAAAAAAAGGTAAAAATAATTCATGATACCATCACAAAATGACAGCCACTTGTAACACTTTGATGCATTTTCTTTCAATCATATTTGTAATTTGAATCACAATATGCATCTTATTTTGTAAACTGCTTTTTCCACTTAACATTATAAACTTTCCCACATATTAAATGGGATATACCAGAATTTACTTAATCCATCCACTATAAAATAACCACCTAGAGGGTTTAAGTTTTGGTACACAAAAGACTGCTAGGTTGCACATCCTTGGTGGGGGCCTCTGTTTGCATTGTTCTCTCTGGGTCTTTTCCTTTAGGGAACTGATCCCGCCTGCCACCAGATGACTGGTGGGGTTAATGGTTAGCAGAATCTGCCTCCCGCTGACCAGGACCTCTGGCTGAAGGCTCTAGAACAGACAGACTCCCTTCCCCTCTGCCGTGGGAATTTGAATTCTGAGGGCCACACCCAGGAAGGGAAGCCAGTTGGAGCTGAGTCACCCGCTGGCAGCACCCTGAAGAGACAGCCACCAGTTTCTGGCACTGGGATCCCCAGAGGGGTCAGCGTGTCATCTTTCCCAGGTTAAGTCATCTCATTCCTTAAACCCTGAGTGCTACTCAACATCTCCCAGCAAATCCCAGCCTCCTGAAATTCCTGAGCACCACATTTTATTACGTACAAAGATTTCTTTCTGACTTATGTTTGTACCTAAATCTTTGTGCCTGGGTTTATTTCCTTGGGCTATATTCCTAGAAGGGAAATTGCTGTGTCAAAGTGTAGGCACTTTATAAAAGGCGCTTTTTACATGTGGCCTAATGTCCTCCAGAAAATCTGTATCAAGTAACAAAGAAAGAGGGCACAGAAGGGTACACCCAACTGGAGCCAGTAGTCCTGTGTCCAGAATGAAGCCCAGCCTGACTCCTGCAAATCAACCCAAACCTACTCTCGTGGGACTTGCCAAACCTCTCAGTTGCCTTTCTACCACCACAAGTGTAGCATAAAAGGGCCCCTTCCTCTGCATGGTACTCATACATTAAAAAAAAAAAATACAAATTGCCAAATGCAGCGTGGTACCCTGGACCAGATCCTGGGACTTAAAAAAAAAAAAAAAGGACATTAATGGGAAAACTGATGAAACTAAATAAAGTCTAGAGCTTAGTTAATAATATGTTAATATTGGTTTCCTAGTTTTGACAGATGTACCACAGCAGTGTAAGATGTTAAGCTTAAGAATATACAGGAACTCTCTGTACTGTTTTTGCGACTTTTCTGTATATTTAAAACTATTCCAAAATTAAAAGTTTATTTAAAACTGTATTGCACCAATTTATAGTCCCACTAAGAGGGCATAGAAGTGTTAGTCTTACCACAACCTTGCCAAGAGCAAGTATTTTTATAAATTCAGACCTTCAACAAATATTTATTGAGTGCCCTCTATGTGCCAGGAACTATCATAGGTACTTGGGATTCATTATTAAACAAAGCAGACATAGATGTCCTCATGGAGTTGACACTGCATCAAAGACAGACAGATACTTTAGTATGTGAGAAGTAATAAGCGTTTTGGAAAAATGTGGATATCTGGTGAAAAGGTTTGAGAGGTAAGGTGGAAGGGCAGATCGTGTACGGCCTTACTGGGACCATACAAGATGTGGCAGAGACCAGCACTCACTCACCCAAAACTCCAATTACTCTGTTACATTTCCCAGCTCCTTGCTGGACTATCTGACCAGTTTGGGTCAATGAAATGTGAGTGAAAAGTGTAACGTGTCACTTCCAGGTTCAGGCGATAAAAATCCCGCATGTGATTCTCTGGTCTTTCTTTCCCTCATGTGGTATCTGTGTTCCAGGTGGTGTAGCTACAAGGCGGCAGAGCCTCCATTAGCCTTGGTCCCTCATGAATGACTATGTGGAGCAGAGGCTCCCCCTACTAACTTGCATGTGACACATGTCATGAGCTGAGTCGCCAGCTGGTGGCACCCTGGAGAGACAGCCAAGCACTGTCCGGCACTGAGACTTATTATGTTAAGCTACTGAGATTTGAGGTGTGATCATCACTGCAGCACAACTTAGCCCATCTGGCCTGATACAGAAGAACTTGGCTTTTACTCTGTGTTGAGTCTATTGTTCATTTGAAAAATGCAAGCATCATTATTTAGTTTTCATTTCTTTGATAATTACTGAATATAGCAGACTATATTTTCTAAGATGGCCATGACAAAATCTTCCAGTCCCCATGCTCTTCTTATAGAGGCATTGGCCCTCCTCCCATTGAGAGGTGGCATCTCATCTCTGTTCCCTTTCCTGGAATTTCAGCATGTCTATAACTACATCAAAATGAGGCCATGTGACTTCTAAAGCTCAGTCATAGCAAATGATATGGCTTCCATCTGGTCCTGTTGGAACGTTTGCTCTTGGAAGCCTACTGCTATGCAGTGAGGAAGCCAAGGTGACATGGAGGAGTCAGGTGTAGGTGTTCCAGTTGACATTCCCAGCTGAGGTCCTAGATGACAACAAAACATGTGAGGAAGCCTTTGGGAAGACTCCAGCCACTGTCTGTCTGCAAACCCGTGAAAGACCCTAAGACAGAACTGCTGGGCTGAGCTCAGTCAAGCCCAGAACCATAATCATAATAGTAATATTGTTTTAAGCCACTAAGTTTTCAGGTGATTTGTTACAGAGCAATAGATAACTGGATGAGTGGGGCTGAACATTTTCACCATTTTTATCTAATATATTGAAGTCTTTTTACACCAGGATGCCACTCCTTGCCAAGCCTGCTTTTCTCTTTCCAGATAAAAGTGTGAGAAGGGATGACGCAGTGGATGGAACTACCAGAGATATCCCTCAAAATGGACTCATGTTCTGGATATAGCTGTTCAATTAACACACAGTAGGTATTCAGTAAGTATTTGTTAAATGAATGAATGATGCTATCCATGGTGAGGGCTGGGGTGGGGTGATGTTGGTCAAAGGATACAGATTTCCAGTTATAAGAGGAATAAATTCTGGGATCTAACATAGAGCATGGTGACTATAGTTAACAATACTGTACATTTAGAAGTTGCTGAGAGTAGATCTTAAATGTTCTCACCACACACACACAAATGATAATTGTGTAAGGTTGATGGAGGTAACTAACCCTATTGTGGTAACCGTTTAGCAACAGATACAGGTATCAAATCATCACACTGTACACCTTAAACTCATACAATATTATATGTCAATTATATATTAATAAAGTGGGAAAAAAATAATAATATTGCCCACTTTTCTGCATCTTATTTAAAATATGTTATAATCAACCTAATTAAATGCTTTCAGGAAATTCAGAGGCATTATACATTTCCCAGAAGCACCAATCTATTAAACAATTTTATTATAAAAAGCTTTCAGCAAAGTTTTAACTTGTTTTCTCTTTTTTCTTCACTTTGCTTCCTTTTCATTAAGCAAATGAAATAATGTATATTGCATCTCAATATAAAAGACTCAAGTAAAACCTACGAAGGTCAAATACATCTGTACTCCACCTCCACCAGAGGTAAGGTTTATTGATAGTTTGTTATGGATCCTTCCTGACCCTCTTTCTACATATTTGCACTTGCATATATGAACTTTTTGTGGCAGAATGTATTGTCCAAAAATGGCTACGACAACATTTCCCATTCCACATGCTCTTCTAAAACCTTGCCACGCCCCATCAGGTGGAGGCTCTGTCCTCTACCCTGCAACCTGGACAGACCTCTGTGCCTGCTTCACTAACATGTGATGGAAGCGATCCTAGGTGATGCCCAAAGCAAGGTCATGGGAAGCAATATTAATTCCCCTTGGCTCTCTGTGTTAGGATACATACTTCTAGAGCCCTATGCCATGTTGGAAGAAGCCTGGCTACCCAGAAGCCCCCATGCCGGAGAGACCACAAAGAAGATTAGAGAGAGAAAGGATCCTAGCTTTTCTGGACCTCACGTGCTTGAGTGTTCCCAGCCCAGGTGACAGACATGTGAGAAAGCTTTCACCCTAACCCCTGTTAGAGTGCAACAGAGTGAGACCCTGAATGAAAAAAGCACTAACCATTAGATGATTGATTAACACACACATTCCCATACACGCTTATTTGCATTAATGGCCTGCTATCACATAGATTGCTCTGGGACTTGCTTTTTCATTGAGCAATTTATCTCTGAGACTGTTGTATGTCAGTGGGCACAGATCCGCTCCATGTTTTGTAAGACTGTTCTGCATTCCCTAGCATAGATATTCCGTAACAGAGCATAAAGGATTTTCAAATATCTTTTTGCTGTGGCCCGCTTCTTCAAAGGAAAGTGTACGTGGAAGCCCACTGTGTAAAACAAGTGAACGAAGCCGTTTGGTCCCAGACAGCGCCTCTCCTCACTAACCTCCCTGGAGGGGAGACTCTTGAAGGAATTCCTAGCTTTTGATGACACATAAAAATCACTCACCTAACACGGGGTCCAAGAACAGGTCACAGCAGTGACTCTCAGTCTTGTCTTGTCTTTCTTTCTTTCTTTCTTTCTTTCTTTCTTTCTTTCTTTCTTTCTTTCTTTCTTTCTTTCTTTCTTTCTTTCTTTCTTTCTTTCTTTTCTTCCTTCCTTTCTTTCTTTCTTTCCTTCCTTCTTTTTCTTTCTTTTTTTTTTGAGGTATAATTGACCTATAACATTATGTCAGTTTCAGGTGTACAACATAATAATTCAATTTTGTATACATTGTAAAATGATCAGCACCATCGGTCTAGTTACATCACCAGACATAGTTCCAATTCTGTTTTCTTGTAATGAGAACTGTTTCTCAGTCTTCTTTAAAAAAAATTTATTATTGGATTATTAATTTTTTATTTTGGGGGGAGGTAATTAGGTTCATTTATTTTTAGAGGGGGTGCTGGGGATTGAACCCAGGACCTCATGCGTGGACCTCGTGAATGCTAAACATGCGCTCTATCACTTGAGCTATACCCTCCCCCCTGCTTCTCAGTCTTGAATGTACATTCGAATTACCTCTGAACCTTGTTAAAATGCAAGTTGTGATTAGTAGGTCTGGAGTGGGCTGAGATTCTTGGCAGTTCTGACCATCTCCCAGATGACGCCCGGGCTCACTTGGGCCGTCAGGGTTTGGCAAACCCCAGTTAGCTCCTGATGACCCCTGTTTTCTTCTCTCCCCTTCCAAAATGGTGGTTGGGGGGTTCAAGCCTGGAGTTTTGAAGATCTATCTTTCCCTCCTCCTAAAAACTAGAATCTTCTATTTTCACATCCAGTCTTTTGGCACCTCTTCTATTCTCCAGAATTCCTCACAGACCGGGGGCAATGCCACCACAACCACGTGTGTAAGTTGCCTCCCTGCCGCTGCTGAACTTCACAAGGTGGAGAGAGGGAGTCACTGAGCAAATGGGCTATAGATTTGATTCTCACCTTTTTAGAACATCAGTTCTCTCATTTCCACTTTAAATATCTGTTCCAGGAGAGAAATGGGTAGAAAATAGGAGTTGGGAATTGTGTTCCCTCTGTCATCTGTCACCACTACTCCACCTGCTCCAGTAGATGAGTATTCTTTGGCCCTTTCTTGACACTTTTGCTCCCAACATGACCTTCCCTCACCACCTGATATGAGAGAGAGAGAGAGGGAAAATCTCTAAGATGTTCCCCAAACCTCTGCCAGGCTTTGAGCATCCTGGCACTGTACCAACAGGTTTGCACCACTCTGGAATCTGGCCTTGGTTACACATGATCCTCTCTTTCTGCAAGGGATGGAAGGAGAGGGGCTGTGTTGCAAGGCACATACATATGTTATTTACGTTATCTATTGTAATCTTTACAGTGCTATGTGAGTATCACCCTCTTGCTATCAGGGAGGAAACTGAGGCTCAGAGAGGGTCGGTGACTCACCTAAAGTCACACAGCTAGAAATGACTGACCTGGGACTGGATCCTAGGTCTGCCTGACTCAGCCTTCTCCCCAGGCATACTCTAAATCCAAGGTCCCTGTGTGACCATGCTGGGTCTCTGAGTGCCCCTTTCTTCCTCATTAGCACTTTCAAAACTGAATTCATGACGGCAGAGTCCTAACTACGAGTCCTAACTACGCCCTGGGGTTTCTGAACTCCATGTGGAGTCCTGGGCCCCTCCAGTGTCCCTGTGACCACGTAGTCAGGGTTCGTTGTCAGGGTTCTCGTCCCTGTCAATAGTGAAACCATTTTCAACCTTAGCCCGGACTGGGCACAGGCAGGCCTGGGTTGGAATCCCATAGCCACTTCTTGTTGTATGAGTATGAACATGTTCCTTCACCCCTCTGAACTTTAGTTCCATCAACTCTAAAAAGAGGGCGACAATTCTATGTCGGATGGGCTACCGTACGATGATGAGAATAGTGAATCTAATGCCTTTCAGAGTGCCTGGCATAAAGCAGGAATGAAAACTAAACAAGCCTGTACCTTTTTTATCCTCAATTTTTTAACTTTCTCATGGATCAGGACTAAATGGCCTCTCGTTGGCCCCTGTGCCTTCCCAGCAACACAGCCCTCGAGGCCAAGTTGGAGTATGTGAGATGGAGCAACTTCCTAGCTCTTACTGAGAGCAGGAGGGGGCTGAAGCACACCCCACTCCCCATGGAATTTGGAGACCATGCCAGGAGAGACCGCGAGAAGTCATTAACCAGCACGTGTAACACGTGTGAGTGGAGAACGATGGGAGGACCAGAGTTTGCAGAGACACCAGTGGGCAGGCTGGCACTCCACAGGAGGAGCTGGGTGTGGACCACCACGGTGCCTGCCCCTTATCACTTCCCCAGCACCCTGTCATAGGTGCTCAATAAACGCTTGTTGATTGAAGATGCTCTTTCTGGATGGGGGCTGAGCTGATGGGGGATGCGACAGAAGAAGAGGGGTTATAACCCTGTGTCAACACTTCATGAAGCCCTGAGATGCTTCCTGACAGACCTGTTAGAGGTGTGGTTGGGTGGGTGACAGGGCTCAAAGGAGAAAGAATGGAGTCTTTCCTATTGATGTTTATTTCTGTCAAACTCCAGCCCAGCTAAAAACAAATTTAAAAGAATAGAATAAAGATAATGAAATACAGTGGAGAACTTCAGTTGTGAGAACACTAAGACTTCCAGGATGAGTTAGGGACCCTGCTGCCAGGCTGCCTCTCCTCTCTGTAGCCTCTGTCTGACCGAGAGGCCAGGTTCCAACCAGCTTCTC
Source organism: Camelus dromedarius (assembly GCF_036321535.1). NCBI lineage: Eukaryota > Metazoa > Chordata > Mammalia > Artiodactyla > Camelidae > Camelus > Camelus dromedarius. Next base: position 7,787,135 of record NC_087458.1, on the reverse strand, counting down.
CTCCCATTCCATCTCCTGCCAAGCTTCTACCCTCTGGCCTTTGCATTTCTGCAGAAGCTCCTACCTTTTAGCGGACAGGGCAAGTCCTTGATCCCTTCTATCACCCAATGAAAAATGCTTAACTTGGTCTTTTGTCCCCTAGTACCTGTCCCCACCCCCACCAGCCCTCAAGAGATAGTCTGATGAGTACCACACGGGCAAGCACACACACAATCACAGCATCCTGGAGAAGGACCACACACTTACACACTCATTAACACACTTATGGAGTGACAAGTTAGTGACATCCTTCCTCTGTCACTGTTATGAGGAGGATGGGAGAGGGAGACTTGAGCTTTGTCCACCCTGTTCCTTTACTGTCTTCCTGCCTCCCCTGCCCCCCTACAAACAGTGCCAGAGCCCCCTCCTATGCCCGCCAGGTACACATCCACTGGTTGCTTAGCAACGGCGTGCCTCTTCCCCCTACTTCAGCAACCTCCTCTTGTAGTTCTAGTAGCAGCCTCAGCAGGGAAAGCCAGGCTGGACCTGACAGGAGATGCTGCTGCTGCTGACAGGGAACGTGTGGGAACAAGCCTCCAAACAGGCCCAAGTGTGAAACCAAGGTTCTTTTTTAACACTCAGGTCCCACACTGACTCTCGGGAAGTCCTGCCATGGTTCCCTGTCCCCAGCGTCTGCCAGGCTGCTGGTTTCCTCTCCCACACTGGGAGTCTCACCCACTGCTGTGCTCTCTCTGCTCTGGGTCTCTGGATCTGCCCCATGTGGTCTCTTCCTCTCTTGCAGCTCGAAGTCCCTTGTCCTTTGTCATCCTGTAACTCTGCATCCACATGTGTCTGTCTCTGGGGTCTCTGTGTCTGTCCCAGGCTCTCTTTCAGCCCCTCCTGCTCAGACTTTGTAACTGTCAGTCTCCTTTTTACTAACACCAGTCCCCTCACTCCCCATCTCCAAAGGTCAGTCACTGTGAGGAACCTATGTTGCCCTAGCAACCATGACCACACCTTTTGTTACCACCATTCTAGGAAGGGCCTGTGGTGGGAGAGGTCTCAGAAATGGCCCCCAGGGGAATCCTGCTTTCTGCACTCAGCCTGCCCTGGGCTTCAGTTTCAATGGAAACTGACATTGGACTTCTGGCTAGCTAGGAAAGGACTACGTCCAGAAAAGAAAGAAAGTCCTTCCTTCTGCCTCCATCCCATCAGATACAAGGTCAGAGTCCCCAAGAGACGCTCCTGAAGAGGCTCAGCACCTGCCGTGGGCGGGAACCTGCCACACCCAGAACAGTGCTTCCCAGCCCCCAGCTGATAGACTGCCCTCCTGGGACATGGTGTCTTTCTCCCTGTCTGTGTCCACCTGAGCTGATCTCTTTTTTGTTTTGTTTTGGGGGGGTAGATTTGTTTGTTGGAGGTACTGGGGATTGAACCCAGGACCTCATGCATGCTAAGCATGCGTTCTACCACTGTGCTATACCCTCCCTGCAACAATGAAAGTTTTTTTTTTTTAAGTTTTTTTTTGGGGGGGGGGCAAGGGAGGTAATTAGGTTTACTTATTTTTAGAGGAGGCAGTAGGGATTGAACCCAGGACCTCATTCATAAAACCATGCGCTCTAGCTCTTTGAGCTATACCCTCCCCTCTACCTGAGCTGATCTCTTTACCTACACTCCCTGCCACCCCACCTCCCTCAGTCCCTGATGTTTAGGTCTGACAATATTACCTGTGGGTTAAGAACTAGGACTAGGAAGCAGTCAGCAGAGACAGATGACTGAGAGGAAACACTTCCAGAGTACAGGGAGATGGGGTGGAGCCCAGCTCCCAGGCAAGGCAGGGTTGGAGGGATGCTGAAATGAGGGCATGAGGGAAGTTTAGGGAGAGAGGCCTGGATTCTGTCTTCTAGCAGAGGAAGCCAGCAAACAGCAGATGGAACTTTCAGGCAGGAGGCCGGACCGAGTGACCTCACCCAAACCCTGCGGTATGGTGCTATTGCAACCTGGCCAGTCTCCCAGCTCTCCTGGGTCCCCAAGTAGGAGAGCTTTTTATAGTTCACTCCCCAACTTGGGTTTGAATAATTAAACAAGATGCACAGAAATAGCAGCCGGACAGCTAAGGCGGGTTATTTTGGGGTTTTCTGGAACACAGAGTGCTCCTGGGCGGCACCCCACCCATGCAGGGGCGGAGCCAGCATGAAGGCCGATGGGAGATTCCTGTGGGGGAAACCCACCCACACCCCCAGGGTTTCTGGGGTTGACAGGGTTGCTCTCAGCCAGAGGAGGGTCTCATCACTGTTTCTTGGTCTTCAAGGAAAGAGAGGGCTCTCATTATCTTCTGCTCATAGCTCCTCCCTTGTCAGGAAGTCCCTTCTGTTGTCTGTCAGCCCTTCTACTTCAGAGATGGTAACAGATATTGAAAATCAGATCGATAAGCAGCTTCAAGACAGGCTGAACCAGGACGAGGTGGCTACTGCTCCTCTGGCCAAGGAGCTGGAATCAGGTGATAGGAGGTCTTGTGACCCCTCGCCTCCCACTATAACAACTGGGAAGCTGGGGCGGGAGTGAAGGTTGGGGTGGGGGATGGGAGGGAGGCTGGGGAGAGGAGTTGGCTGGGGGGACAGACTAGGCTCCAGAGAAGAGGCCAAAGATGGATTAGTGTCTGGGCTGAGAAACTCTGAGGGGGCAAGAAGCTCCCCTCTTCTAGCGCCACAGTGTCCTCTGACCCTGGCAGAAGCCCAGCCTGGGTTTGCTGGGACAGGGTTTTAGCTGCTGAGCTAGGAATGGGAGGGGTGGGGAGGCCCCCTTCAGGTCTCCATTGCAGACCAATCATGTGTGGGTTGTTTGCATAATACTTTTGGTTCCACCACAGAGATTAGGGCCTCATCCCAACTCTACCTTGAGGCTCTATCTACCACAGAGTTTAAAACCTGGGGCACAGAGGGGGCCGATGTAATGTTTTCTTTCTTTGGGTAACAATTTCAGGGGTCGGTTTAGAAGTCAGATTTCAGTAAATATTGAAACCATTTATTCATTCATGTCTATTCATTTAACAAGCATTTTTAAAGCACCAGCTATAAGCCTTACATTGTGTTGGTGCTGGTGCTGGGAATAAACTAGTATGGCAAGCTCCTTGCTGTCAAAACTTGAAGTTTAGTGGGTGAAACGGCCATCTTAAAACCTTCTTCCCACCATTTCTGAGCACTTACTATGGATTATATAACATACAGGAGTTTCGCAAAAATTGTCCCATTTAATCCTTGTAACAAGTCTATGGTCTAAGTAGCATTAGCCCCATTTGACAGTTTTTAGAACTAAGAATGAAGAGACCTGCCCAAAGTCACTCAGCTTGTAAACTATATAAATGGAATTGGAACCTATGTTTACAGGACTCTAAATTCTGTGCTCTTAACCACTGCCCATGTGGTCGCTAATGCATGGAAGGAAGATGCAAGTTCATTAAATGCTGTGGGTGTTCAAAAACAGAGTGAGATTGTCTGAGCTTTGGGTATGTGCTATGCGTGGCTGGGTGGGGCAGTCAGGGAAAGCCTCCCCAGAGAGGTGGCTTTTGTACTGTACTCCATTCATTCTACAAATACTTAAATTGAGTATCTATTACGTCCTTCGAGCTTGGTGCTGAGAATAGCGAAGTCAATGAAGTCCTTGCGCTAAGGACATACTGGGCAGGGATAGAGGAAAGGCTGCAGTTATTATCGGGTGAGTCCTAAATGCCAAGTCTCCTAAACCTCGGAGTTCTTGCTCCTCCTGGGTTTCTCTCCCAGGGGCAAATACCCAAACTTCAGGGGAATCTAGAGGAAAGGCCTGGCCGTCCTACTCTGGTAAGTCCTTCCTAACGTCTATCCTGCATTTCTTTCTGTTTCAACAGATTTCCCCACCTCCCATTTCATTCCTCCTTTTCAAGGCCAAATCTCACAGCAGTAACCCGGCAAGCCGAAAGTGTCTGGCCCTTTAAAGCCACCTTCTTCCCCCCACGTGCCGTCTGGTTGGGCTGGCGACGCTGACGCACGCGTGACGTCAATGGCAGCTGGCGGAGTCTGGGCACGAGGAGAGAAGTTGGGATGGGGGTGGGGGACGAGAGCGAGAGGGCGGTTTATTTGCATTTAAAGGGGCCACTCCAGGGTTAGTGATCAAGGATTTAAAGAAATGTGTGTGTGGCAAACTTTCCGTCTTGCGCTATGGGGCAAGAAAAAGGCGTGGTACGCCTAAAGTAGGTGGTGACTCGAGTTTGCGATATCAATTATGTCCTTCCGCGAAAAGGGGGAAATAGTCCGTCGGTGCCCGGGCTGGAACCACGTGACCTGGAGAGGTGGGGGGGTGGGGAAAGGGAAGAAGGGAGGAGCTGGGGAGAAGGCTGTCAGGCTTCGTTTCAGCTGCCCCCACCCCCACATCCTGCCCACCCTCCTGCAGCTGCCACCACATCCTGCCCAGCCGGGGGCCGGGAACTCGTGGGGTGTGGGGGGGCACTGACCCAGGACCCGGTTTGGCACCCCTTCCCTGCCCCCTTCAGTTCTAGGGTGGGGCGTCTGCCCTTTGCCCCGGGCCTGGCCCCAGGCACCCTGCCACTAAGCCTGGGGCACAGCTCTGCCAGCACAGCCTTGGACACCTCTCTGCTTAACTCTGCGCAGCACCCTGCCCCCGCCCAGAGTGGGACTTGTTCTGGTCCCAGATAGGAGCTCCATCCCTGGACTAGCACAGTTATCAATAGACAAATAGAGGTGTTCAGTAAAGTTTTTATAATCTTAACATAGCTACACACACATACACACATACACTCACTCACTCACTCACTCACTCATAGAACAGACATTTGTTGAGTGCATTCCATGCCAGGCCCTACAAGACCCTGAAAACTCAACATTGAGTTAAACTGCTGCCCTCAAGGAGTTCAAAATCTGATGAAGACCAAAAATGTCAGCACAAGGCTGCATGCACTGATGAGATAGATACACAGTGTAGAGAATACAGAAGCAGAGGTACAGGATGACACACAGGTCCACAAGGAGAAGGTATACACAGAAGGATCACCAATATATGTGCTGGCCCTTCTCACAAGCAAGGTGGAAGATGTGAAGAGAGATTGGGGGTCTTTGCTGGAATTACCAGAAAACTGGGAGGAAGAATGTTCAGTCCAAAGGAAGGGATGACACGGATGGAGGTGAAGATGGAGATTGTCCAGCTAACTGTGGCGAAGGCAAGAGGGGTTAACCAAGCAGCCAGAGAGGCTGAACAGCAGTAATGGCTTCCCATAGTTATGGAACAACAGTCAGGAGAGAAGCAGCCCTTGGGGATGAGGAAGACCATTCCACATTAAGTTGGATTAGGGCTGCCTGGGGAGGTGTGAATAAAGGGAGCTGTTGATGTCCCTTTGTCATATAAATTTATGAAGGTGATACTGTACAGAGGAGTTTATGCACACTTTTTAGAATTTTGGTGGTATCTGTTTGACTCCTAGGGGATTTTATAGCAAGATTAGATGACTCTTCTTTAGGAAAGATGAGTTGGTAGTCAGAGGGGGAAAAGGAAGAATGACCCAGGCATCTGAGCCTGCTCAGGCATTTTCCACCTAGCGGATCCGGGGATGGGTAGTCCAGGGGCAAGAAGAAAAAGAAGTAGTGAGTCACTTTCAAGAAGTCTTTGTTATAGTCTTACTTCCAGTAATACTCCCTAGATCCTTTCTTAGTCCTCCATAGAAATCAAGCCCTCACATGTTACTTTTCCTTTCCCATGAAGTTCTCTCTATAAACAAACAAACAAACAAATAAATAAATTAAACCCTACCCCACTTGTAATGTCAGCCTCTCCTACCCTTTTCTAGTTGATTATCATTTCAGCACCTCAGTTCCAAGACACTCCATCTCCCCACTGAGCTCTTCTCACCCCTCCTTCCTCTCTCCTGTTCCTTCTGTCCCTTTAACACCCTCCCAGGTGACTCACCTTCCTTCCTCATTCTTTTGTTAAGGACCCAACATTCCAAGGCAAGGAGGACCTGCTGGCCAATTGCAGCCCTGGCAAGTCTGCCTCGGGCTTGAGATTGGCTGGAGCTGTGGTTGGTCACCACGCAAATCTATAGGAGGTTGGGGAGGGGGTTTCTGGGAAACAGCCCTGGGAAAGAATTTGTTCTGGGGTTGCTGATGTTTTTGGAGAGAACCCGTCAAGTAGAGCTGGGGCCAGAAGGGTCTCTGACTTGGAGAGCCTCAAAACTGAAGGCAGTCTGAAAACCCAGCTCTCTTGGTCTCTTGGGGGCCAGTCTGCCCCCTGCTCACTTTGGTTTTTTCCTGTAATCTGGGACCCATTGGTCTGAAGGCTGAGTTCCCAGGCCTGTTCCTAAGAAGTCTTTTCCAGCAGCCCTGGATCTCTCCAGTCTCAACATTCTGCTTTCCCGACGTCGGAAACAGCCGGAAAATAAACACCCTGATGACTAAACGGTTTCTCCAGCTAGAGCCTGGGGAAGCACTAAAAATAGAGGCCACAAGTGAGGGGAGGTTCCCCACTTGAGGGAGGGGGGGCACTTTCCCATCCTGCTATTGCCACAGCCCCAGGCCTGGCACAAGGCTCTGTTCTTCTCAGAGCCCTTGGGGATGGGACAGATGGGCTCCCCCTGCCTACCTGGAGGTCCTTCCGGGAAGCTAGCCCTGCCTGGCAGAAAAGACTGACATCTGCTGGGGCCCCATCTCTCAGCTCTAATGGGGAACTGAGACAAAGTGGGGACAAACATTTGGACAAAGTGAGACAAAGTGGGGACAAAACGTTTGGGGACAAAGTAGGACACTGTTTAAATCATGTTTACTGAAGGAAGGGTCAGGTGGAGCGGTTGGAAACTGAGGCCAAGGAAATAGAAGCCTGCTGGCTTCCTGTCTTAGGACACAAGATAAGCCTTCTACCTATTTGCGAAGCAATTCCACTGAACTTGCCTCCTTTGAGGCTAGTATGGGATAATGGGCCTAAAGTGGTCTTGGCAGTCCGGTCCTTGAGTTATTACAATGCAACATGAGGTACTCTTCAAAGCAATTTACTTATATGAACTAATTTAATCTTCATACCAAATTTATGAGTTAGGTACCATTATCATCTCCATTTGACCCATGAGGATCATGAGGTACAGGGAAGTTAAGTAATGTGCCTGAGTTCCCAGTTATTAAATGGTGGAAAAAGGATTTGAACTAAGGTAGCTTGACTACTCCAAAGGTGATACTTCTAATCACCATGACATGTTGTCTCCTTTATATATTAGTCTCTTCAGCTCTTAACCTAGAATTGAGTCTGTCCAGTAAATCAGACCCAGCCATATAGAAATCAGGGTGTGTGAAGAACTGAGTGCCCTTCTGTTCTGCAAGGTTCTTTGAGATCTAAGCCAGATTCCATCATTTCCTCAAGCTCCAGGTTCTTGGAGGTAATTAGGATGCTGGAGAAGTCTGGTGGGTCGGTTGTCCAGTAGCCATGGCACCCACACTCTTGTAGGGCAGGAGTCACCACACCCTGGAGCAAACAGGAATTAAGAATTTTTCTAAATAAATACTGCTTCTTTAATAAGATACTTTTGGGCGTTTCCTGTGCTGGGGGAAATTAGGGTCACGCCCCTTTAAATTGCCCCCCTTGGCAGTAAGTGCTCTGGGGCCCGCAGGCACTGGGGATTAGGTCACCCACGAACTATGAGCTGTCGCTTTAAATTGTTGGGCGTCTGCCGAGCCAGGCCCAGGGAGGGGAGGGGGGCCTGTCACAGGTAGGGGGAGCAAAAGAGCTCTCCAGGTAACCCTCAGAAATGAACATGTTCCTTTAAGTGGGGCTTCGGCACACACTAAGTGAGGAAGATGGAATCTTTTCAATACTTGGTGTCTACCCTGAATTTATCTACTTAGATTCCCACCTCCCAACTCTCCTGAGGCGTGGGGGTTCGGGGGGAGCTGTCGAGGTAGCGTGTGTGTACGGGAGAGTATGCTCGCAGCCCGCGGAGCCTCCCCAGAAAGACCTCCTCGAGCGCATGGTGGCAGCAGTGCTAGGCGGCCGTCGAGCGAGCTGGAAAAGGGCATCGCGGGCGCGGGCCGATCCCTTTAGAGGCCTCTGGGTCTCGCCTACCTACTTTGCCTTGCTCTGTTGCTTCCTCCCTCCCTCCTGGCTGGCGGAGGGATCTGCCGCTCCCAGCGCCGCAGCCTAGCTTGGGAGGGCGGTGGAGTGCGGGCAGACCCGGCCCGGCCCGGCCCGGCCGGCCCGAGGGAAACTAGGGGCGGGGCCACGTCCCCGGGACCGCCCCTGCTTCAGCCCCGCCCTGTCGCCCCCACGGTTTCCTCCCATTGGCCCCCCCGCCTGTCCATCACCCTCATTTCCCCCACCCCTCAAGCTAGGCTGAGCTGTGCCTACGTCGGCCTCGACTCCCGGGGGCTGGAGGAGTTACCTTTGGAGCCCGAAAGGAGGAAGGAAGCAAAATATCAACAACAGCCGAGGCGGCTCGGGCGCTCGGCTCCGGTCCCCCGCCAGCTCGCCGCCTGCCTGCCCGCCCCCGCGCCCACGACGGGGGCCCTGGCCCCCCGGCGCCGCCCAGGGCCCGCGCCGACGCCGGCCTCATTTATTATTCCCCCCGCCCGGAGCTGCGGCTTCCAGGTGCTGAAGATTCCCCGGACTAGGGGCGAGGGCTACCCTCTCCCAACCGTTACACCCCCCTACCCTCAGCGGGGCCGGTGAGTAGAGAAAAATAATGTGCCTGCCGCTTTAAGAGGCCCCCTCCCCCACCCCGTCTTGGGTTTGGGGTGGAGGGTGGTCTAGACCGTCCCCCTGAGGGGTGGGATGGGGTGGCCTCTTGGGCTGGGAGGAACTCGCTGAGCAGGCTGTGTTTTCGTGTGGCGTTGGTGGGAGATTACATGGGGGACTGTTTGGGTGAGGGAGTCGGCTGTGAGGGACAAGTGGAGTGGGCTGTAATTCCCGGGGGTGTTGGTGTCGGGGTGGGGACGGGCGGCTTGTGGTCTCGCCGGTCTATTGGTGTCCGGGGTTACGGCAGCCTCCGAGTGGTCTGGGAAGGGGCGCCATCCTCAGGGGGTCTCTGGTGACAGCCAGGAGCGACTGACATTTTAACAGCCGGCCCTCCCTCCCTCTCTCTCCTCACGCCGCCTGTTCCCTCCTCCTTGGCCCGAAATGGTGCAGAAGGGGGCCTGGGAGGGCGGCGGGAGGGTGGGGGCGGGGGGAGCCGCAGCTGTTTGGGAAGCGGGGGAGGGAGGGGGGATGTTGTTCAGATGACACCGGGGTGGTGGGTTGGGGTGTGTGAGTGTGTGTGTGTCCGGGGCCCGGGTTTGCCCGGTGCCTGTGGAGTTGGAACGCGAAGTCACCACGGAGGTGGGCACGCAGGACCCTTCCTTGGGACCTCCTAGCCCGTTTCGAGACCTGATCTGGTTTGTCAGCAACCCCAGCTGGAGAACCCCCGGCCAGAAGTTTGCAGCTGTTCAACATCTGGGCAAGACTTTTCTAGTCCCTCTCTCCACCTCTCGCAGGCTGAACTGGGCTGGGAGTTGGGGGTCTGGAGAATTGTTGGGGGGGCGTTGCGGGAGGGAGGGCCAAAGAGGCTAAGATGAATTTAGTCTCTCACTCCAGTGCCAGACCCTTTCTTGTCAGATTTGGTCTTACAGGGTCTATCTTCCCCTAGTAATTCAGGATTGTCTCTTAGCAGCCTCCTGAGGTCTCTCCTTATGAAAGGAGGGCTCTCGAGTGTAGGCAGGCTTGGAGCCACTGACTAGGTTATCCTGGGTTTATCCTTTGAGTGGGAGGCTCTTTCTGCCTCCCTTTAAGCATTGCATTGTTGCTGGGTTGGGGGAGGGGACAGTGGGTGGGTCCTGTGTCCCCCTTCCCAGTGCCCAGCCCCCCTTTAGAGGTCTCCTTGTAGGCCTGGTTTCTTTGGTTTGGGGGTGGCCCTCCCCTGCACCTACCCCCATCCCCTCAGTGGGTCTCCTAGGCAATTCGGGGGCCAACCTGGACTATGGGAAGTTTACCGTCTGGGGCGGTGACCTTGGGCTGCTCTGGCCTCTAGATAGCAGGGGAGCCCAGGCCTGCATGAGATTGGGTGTTTTGAAGTTAGGGAGCTGTCCACCTCCCACTCCCCTCCAAACCCCCAACAGAGAATTCTTAGTAGTCAAGGAGAGCATTGAAAAGGCACATGTCAGTGTTCACAGATGTCCACTCGCTTGTGGCTGCCGGGTCACACCCGCCCCAGGACCTAGCCTGGCTGTCCCAGCTCCCACGGCCTGCCTGGGAATGAATTTCCTTCCTGTGGTTTCCCAGTGTGTTAGGCAGGAGATGGGGGTGGGGTGGGATCAGTGTGAGGGTGGCTGAGGACCCGTTTATATTGGGTGATGGCGGGATCACTGGAGCTCATATGTAGCTCTTTCCCCACTTGCCCCAGTACAGGCATTTGGACCCTTGGGTCTTGGTGGTCATATTCTGTTTGTTGTAACTCCCCTGCCCACCTTCCCCCAACACAGCCCGTATGTGTTTGTGTGTGTGTGTGCGTGTGCGCGTGTGTGTGTGTGTGTGTGTGTGTGTGTGTTTGTGTAAGTGTGAATATGCATTTGTAAGGGGAGGGTCTCTGGTTTCTCTGGGAAAAGGAGGAGCTTTCACTCACAGTCCTTTAGAGATCAGAGAGGTTGAGTATTTTTTGTCTGAGGTCACACAGCAAATCTCTGTCGGAACTTTAGTCCAACCACCACTCTTTTCAGACACAGTTTCATACTAGGGAGAGATTATAGGAAGAAAAACACAATCCTTCCCTTTGGAGGCCCTGGTCTGAGGGGACAAGCAAGACCCTCTTATTTGGCGATGGGCATGGGAGGTTGGGCTAGAGCTTCTGTCTGCTGTACCCAGTGCCTGGAACAGAGTAGTGGAGGACTTGGGAGGGTGGTGGGGGCTGCCTGTTGTTCACCCAACTCTGTACCTGCTGTCCCTGGACTGGAGGAGCCTGGACTTCCCAGCTCTGCCCCTCTTAGCTTCTGGCTCTTCTCATAGGCTGGGAGATATGATAGTCTTTCTGGCTGCTGTTACATAATATCTCCAGAAGGGTTTTTTTTTTTTTTTTTTTCTTTAAATCTTTACTGGGTCTTTCCTGGGAGGGGTGATGGTGGAGAAGGTGGAGGGTAGATCTCTCAGGTTGAGGCTGGAGGACCAGTAGCTAGGAGGCTGGGGGAGGCTTCCTGGCCCCCTGAGTGGGATGGGAAAGAGGAGGCCTTGTGATTAGGCCCTCATTGATTGTGACCTAGCCCCTCCCACCCCTCTTCTCTGACCATGCTCTGGGAAGGTTCTGCTGTGGGTATCCCTGGCCCTTGTGCCCTTAGAGAGGCCATGCCCTCTGCTTATCGTTTCAGTCTCCTTCTGGCCAGCTGGGCCCCCTGCCCTCCCCAGTTGACTTTTGGTCCAGAATCTCAGTGTTGACCCTGACTGGTGTGGGTGGGCCTTGTGTTCAAAACTTTCTGTACCTCTGTGGGGGAAAGAGGAGTCAGGGACAAATGGGTGGGTCCAGCATTTTCCTATTTGTATTCAGAGCCAGGCTCTCTGCTCCTCTGACCCTCTAGTCCAGAGGGTGGTGGCCTTACTGGAGAAAGGGAGTTGGTGGGGGATGGATAATAGAAGCCTCGATCTCTGGGGAACAAGTCTCTTGGTGTTTACCTGGGTTCCATAAGTGGATATGAGGGTCAGACATGGGCCTCGAACCCATTATCAGGGGTCAGATTCTGGGTCTTGTGGCACTGTGGTGAGAGGTTCTCCACCCCTCGGGATCATGGCTGGGACTCTCCAGGCTCTCTGAGGCCAACTGGTTTGAGGCAATTATCTCCCTTTTACAGGGAAGGAGATGGTGATGGGGCCAGCATAGCCTCAGCATCACTGTAATCGCTGGTGGCTTTTATGAGCCAGTCATGGGACCGGAGTCCGGCCAACCGTCTGTCCTTCTGTCCCAGCTTGGTAACTTACTCATGGAGTATGGAGGAGGTGTTAGGTACTAGTAGTTTTGTTCTGAGAGCTGAACACCTTTCTGTGTTGTGGTTAATGTCCCCCTGTCTGTCCACAACTGCAGCAGGCAGAATGAACCTTAGACTTCAGGAAGAACTTATCAGTGCAGGTAGATGGGGGGAGAGAGAGTGAGTTTGAACTTGGCCTGGGAAAGATGAGGATCTCAAAGCACTTTCTCCTCCAGTGACTCTTGGTGGCTCTGCTGAGAGGCCTTAACTTTGGCCTAGTAGGGATGGTGCTGTTTGGCTCCTGGAGTATTTGTTTTCTCTTCTCCCCTGCTGCCTGGGCCTGAAAGTATCCTGAAGAGTTTGTCCCAGAGCTGTGGCTGGCTCGCCTTTGGGCCCCTTTCCCTTGGCAGTGGGAATACGTAGGGCTCTTGTGCAGACTGACGTGCCCAGATGCACCTGGCAGGTCCACAGCATTTAGTGGCTCACATGCATGGAGGTGTACATTGCATACACACACGGGTGTGTAGACACACAATGGTGTGTAGACACCCATGGAGCAGCTGCACTTTGTTAGGGGTGGGGGTAGTGAAAGGCAAAGATGATTAAAAGATTGGAGACTAGGGACAGGTTGAGGGGACTAGAGGCAAGAAGGCAGAGCAAGAGGGATTGAGTTGGACCTAGAGCATGGCGTGTGAGTTGGGGAGCCCTGGCTGACTTCCATCACTGCCCCTTGCAACACTACACTCCACCCTCACCACCATTTAACCCTCTCTGTGGCCCTGGCACAGCCTGCCTTTGCCTGTGACACTAACTGCATGTCCTTGGGTAAGTCAGCTTTCCAGATGTATAGGAGTTTCACCTAGCCTTGCGGTGAGCAGAGCACCTGGGTGTTTTGGTGGTTTGTCACTGGTCTCTGTTGCCCTTCCCACTCATCCTGATGAGCAAGGCCATTCTGAGGTATCAAGGTTGCATTTGAGCCTGCAAGCATTTTGGGGCCAGTCCTTGGCCTGGGTGATCCTTAAGACCTTTTGCATCTGATTTTTCCTTTTCTTGAGGCTATGGACACAACCTCCCCTTCTTGGGAGCCTAGCCATGCTTCTGGCTGGTCCTGCCTGGCATGGAGACAGGGAGTGTGTTCACTGACTCTGCACAGAACCCTGATAGCCTGGGGGTGGGGGAGACAGTTGGGCTTGCTGTCTGATGTCTCTCCCCTCTGCTGTAGGCTGGGAAAGGAGGGGCTTGTCTGGAGCTCTGGCCTATTGCTGGCCTCACCCAGGCGGGACCATATTTACTCATTTAAACTCACCCTCCCAGGAGGCTCTGGGCTCTAGGCCTGGTCACTGACCTTGGCCTGGTGCCTCTGGCTGGATGCTCTGGCCACTCCCATAGGAGTTGGAGAGACCAGGGAAGCATACAGAGAAGGAGCTTTTTTGTCCCCTGGTCAAGAGTACTATACCCTCAGGCAGTGCCCCTCTCACCCTATTTTCCAATTTACTTTGAAGACCAAAACCTAAAACTTTTGAGATCCCTGGGGATTGGAGGAAGGAAACTTCTCATTTGTCATGTCCCTGTGTGCCAGCCTCTGTGCTGGATATGGAAACATAGGAAGACTCATTTATTTCTCTCCACGCTTTTTTTTTTTTCAATAATTGGGGAGACTGAGTCAGAGATAAGTGACTTGCTCAAGCTTTCCCACTTAGGAAGTGTTAGGGCTTTTGTCTGAGGTTAAGGGAAAGATCCTGCCCTGCAAGAGGCGCAGTGGAAAAGGGAGGCTTAGGGAGACCTGAGAGGAGGAGGATGCATTGAAGGGGAGAACGAACTCAGTAGGATTCCCTGGCAGGAGGGCAGAGGATTAGGGTTTGGTGGCAAGTTGATGGGGGGCATCCTTGGTTCCCTCCAAAAGTTTTGTATTCTGATTGAGTGCCATGGGAGAAAGCCTCCAAAGCAGGGGCATGAGGGCAGGAATGAGTAACACTTAGAGAACCCTCTTGGGTACCCATTTGTACCCCCTTGGGCTGCCATATGAAATGGATGAGGAGAGAGACTAGATCTGGAAAGACTTGAGCCACAAGAGTCTTGGGCTTGTATGAAGGCAAGAGGCATGGCTAACTTGAGCCTCCCAGGCTCAGATATTAGGGAACTGCCCCGGAAATGTTACTGTTACTCCCAGGGAGGGAGACCTTGCCTGCTCGCAGTCCAGGTTGTGAGGGGAAGCGCTGTGCTCAGCAGTCAGCTCACCTCTTGTCACTTACTCCTGGTGACCTTGGGCAAGTTTCTGTCCATCTCTGGGTTGGTTTCCATCTCTGTGAAACAGAGATGCCGCCTCTGGGAAAGGAAGGAGGCTCTGTGGGAAAACGTGTAGTATGCAAACACAGAGTGAGTGCTTAGAAAGTGGCTACATCCTTTCTTCCAGACATTAGCTCCAACCTGGCCCAGGACGTACCTGCTAAGGCAGCTGCCCAGAAGGTGGGGTAGGCGCAGGCAGGGTCCCGGGTGGGGACTTGAGGTGAGGGGCACTGAGGAGGCCTTGAGAGGACTTCCAGGCCTAGGCCCAGTCTGACCCTAGATGGGCTTGGGAAGCTGAGCCTAGCCCTGCCCTCCATCCAGCTGTCTCCTTGTCTCAGAACCTACCCCTTCCACATTTCACCCCCGAGTCTTACCAGAGCCCTCTGGCTGCATGCTTACTTACTCCTCATGATTTTCCTGCCCCTAAGACTGCCAGCAAATCCTTAGGATTGAGAGTTGGAGAACAAGGAATGAGAGCTCATCCTCAAACCTCAAGGGAAAACATACGGTGGGTGTGGGTGGGGAGAGGAGGGGTTGGTCTCTTTTTGTAGTCTTCCCACTGCAGTTAGGTCAAGTAACATGGAGGCAAGGGGATGGAGCAAATGACCTCGAACCTTTAAAGAGGGTATATATTAATTGGGGGGGCGGGTAGACCAGGAGGAAGGGCTGAGCTTGAAAGGGGTGCTTCAGGCCTTCCCAGTCACATCTCTCCTTGACCTCTGAGCCCCTTTCCTCCATCCCCCACAGCTGCCTGCTTCTCTGCTGACTCCCTACGCATACCCGTGGCAGGCCCATGGGGCCCGGGCTGACTGGGTGGGGACAGGTGTCCTGGCCCAGCTGTTCCCTCTTGTCTCCCCCACCTGTCAGCCCAGAGGGTGGGGAGCTGACAGTGAGCAGAGAGGAGGAACCCCTTGGCCTCCTCACCTGCTCCCTGGGGTGGGGCCCTGGTTGTAAAGTGTAGCAGAGGGATTGAGAATAGACAACAGGCAGGATTTCCCACTCAGAGGAAGGTTGATAGCTCCTGATCATAGGAATGGCAGAGAAAGCTGGGTAGACAGGGACCCTGATCCTACCTGGCAGAAATCAGAGGGGTCTTTGCACAGTATCTTCATGAAAGGGCAAGAAACTAAGTATTGGTGAAGGGCATGAAAAATCTGGGGGCAAGTATTTGCATAGATGTGTGTGGGTACTCCCCACCAACTGCACTGCCTGCTAGTGTGGTGGGGCGGGGCAGGGGGGGCCCATCTGGCTGGGCATCTTAGCCTCACCTGGCACCTTTCCTGAAAGCAGCAAGCTAATCCTGTAAGAGCTGCCTGGCTGGCTGCCTCCGCAGGGCCACGCAGCCGCACTGCCTGCCCTCCCTTGCCAGGGGCTTAGAGGACTGTCCTTCGAGTCAGAAGGAGACCTAGCCATCACCCTGTGCGGCCCCTTTAAATCCTTGGTGGCTTCCCGAGGTCATGATGTCTCTAGGAGGATTTGCTTTCCCTGATTGGATTGGCCTCTTTGGGATGGGGATGGGATGAGGGGCTGTCTGTAATTGTAGGTGGACACTTCTGATCCTCCACCTTCCCTTCCTGTCGGAATTGGTGCTGTCCAGTCTGAGGGTTCAGGCCTCAGGCCCCCTCCCCTCTCTCCTTGCCCTCACATCCCAGCAGTCAGGACCTAGACATCCTTCATTTGCTTCAGCCAGAGCAGCCCTGCTCTGTGGTTGGAAAAATAGGATCTTGCTGCTTTAAACAAGGGTCAAATTAAAAAAAAAAAAAAGGGTCAAACCAATGCCCTGGAAGAGAGTGCCCTTCTGAGACTGTCTGCTGCCTGCTTTTCTCTACTTTTTTCTCTTCAGTTTGCTCTTCTTTTGGCCAGGGGCCCATATTCCATAATTACTTCAAGCCCTCATTTCCATGGGCAGTCCCTCTCCTGATCTAACCATCAGCCTGCCTGCTGCAGTGGCAGGCAGCCCAGACCCAGCACTGGTGGCATTATGCTCATCCCAACGGCTCTCAAACTGACCCGCCCCCAAGGCCCCAGCTGCCACTTTCACTTCTGTCTCCTGAGACCCCAGAGGGAAGTTGGGTGGGGAGGTGGAAGGTGACACACTAACCGTCCCAACCGCCCTACCTCTCCTCAGCTGAGGCTTTGGATGGCCAGGGGCCCCTGTCCACCCCTCTCATCTAGATGACTGGAATGGGCTTAGGTTGCAGGGGAAGGGTTGGCTACAGTGGGAGGGATGGTGGTTAGATAGCAGGAAAGACTTCCCAGGATAGGAGACCACTGCTTTGGCTTCATTATTTCAGAAGGTGTGGCTGGAAGTGTAGATATTACAATGAACAAAGAGAGGTCAGTTTGACCTCTTCAAGGTAGGCAGGGGATTGGTTGTCTTCTAGCTCGCATTGGTTGGACTATAATTCTGGAGCCGCCATGCCTTCCCTAATGTTACCAGTTGCCCATACTTGGTCGGGTAACTTCTAACAAAGCAAACTTGAGCCCCAGAGACTACTTTGAGTCCAAAGACTTAGCCCTGGGAAGTCCTCTTTGAAGTCTTACATCTATCTTGCCTGCTGTACGAGGCCATTTTCTCTGGCTTTGCACTCTTGGGGATGGATTTTAGAAACAGGGGTAGAGGTAAAGGACAATCCACCTCCATCCTCCTGTTGCCCCCGCCTTGGCACTACAGATAGGAATAGGGTTTTTCTCCTGGAGAACCCCCAGGCAGTTTTGGAGCCATCACACTACCGCATGAATCGTATGAAATTACTCTAGCTGGAGTTCTTACTTGTTCCTCATAATTACACCTTCTCCCCTCAAATCCCGGCCTGGACAGGGGACCTGGACAAGAATGGAGGACTCAGTTGGATTGAAAGCTCTATATAATACCAGTGGATCAATTCAGGAATGTTTTCTGGGCGAGAAAGATGGGACTGGAGACCTGAAGTGCCAGTAACTCCACTTGGGGTCCCGAAGTGCCTAGAGATGCTGGGTAGGGGTGGCCTAAGTACTGGAATGAGAAGTAGAACTTGATGGAATAAGGTCAGAGACACTATGCAAATCCCCATGCAAATGAGCAGAAGTGAGTCATTACTGATCGGCCTGCTGGGTGGAGAATGAAGGAAGGCTCAGGCTCAGATTGCAAAGCTGGCCCCACTAATGACCATGACAGTGACCTTGGGCCAGTCACTACTCTAACCAGAAGCAGGACCCCAAACCCTGGGTCTGATAGGCATTCCAAGTGTGTGAGGGGATTGGGATAGCAGAACCTCTGCTGCCAGGGCCTGTGTGCCCTGCCTGGCACCCACCCTGGCTGACCATTAACCTCTGTCAACCTGTGGCTATCTGTTATGCGGGTTATCGCTCAGAAAGCACCTCCATCTTCATCAGGCCTGTTCCTCCTCTCTTCTGTCCTCCACATTGCCCTCCCCTCCTAAGCTACAGGACAGTGGACCTAACCAGGCCATTTCTTCTGTTACCTCTCCATGGAATCAGTCAATCCTGACCTCTCTTCCTTTTGCATCTATACGAAGAGCATAGGAACAGAATGTCTAGACTGGAAGACACTTCGGTACCTACTCCACTCCACCTACCCACTGCACTGGCCCGTAGGGTGAACCCTGGAGAGGGCAGTGACTTATTCAAGATCACACAGTGAGTTAGGGCCAGAGCAGGGACTAGAACCCAGGCATCCAGAATTACGACCCATAGTCCTCATATTTCCCTGAGCTGTTCATTTCCCTACCTCATCTACCCCTTTCTACTAAATCTCAATCTCCTGTTACCCCAGATTCTTCCTGAGGTCAGGCTGAGTGGCTTTAGGAACTTGTGGGGATTGGGGTAGTTCCTAGGAGCCAGCCTGGAGGCCACCAGACGGCCGAAGCTGGGGTGGGAAGTGCTGGAGGTTGGGGGGTGGGGGGCTGCTGTCTGCAGGGAGCCACACAGCCTCACAGCTGCTACAGGAAGGATGAGAGCTAGACTACAGGAAGGACAAGCTGGGGTGGGGAAGCAGTGGAGGTGGCTCAGGAGACAGACCCTCACTGGAGTGGCATCTCCTGGGCAGAGAACAGGATGACCCCATCCCAGGAGGTTTGCCAAGGAGAGGAGGGTGGGAAGCCTAGGGTGGGGCGCGGGAGAGTTGCCCAGCGGAAGCTGAGGGAGGGCTCCCAGCCCTGCTCCCCACACTAGGTGCCCCTCTTGGCAAATCTATTCTTGTCCCTTAAGCTGAAGCTGTGGTGTTTGCCTCCGCTTGTGTTCCTAGGGCGACTAGGACCTGAGACCACCCCTGCCCCAGGTCCAGCTTTCTTGGACTGATCCTTCCCCCCTCCCCCAGGCCTGACAGCCCACCCCCAGGTCCCTTGTCGGTGAGTTAAAATTAGCTCAGTGCCCAGGCTAAAAATAGCCCCTGCCCAACCCTGAGGCTGCTGGGCTGGAGGAGGGGAGTCCCTGAGGGAGGGGAAGATGGTGGGAACCAGGGGTTTGGGTAGCTAGCCTGCCAAGTGGAACTTTGACGGGAGGAAGAGGAGGATGGGGATGTGGACCTGCCTGCACCTTTGAGAGCAGACTGAGAACTCCAGGGTGAATGAAAAGAGGATGCCATGTGGGAGAGGGAAGCAGGGAGGGGGCAGACAGAGTAGAGACCAGAGAGGAACCAGAGAGCAGCGGGCGGAGAACGGTTGGGGGTGTGAGAACTGGGCTGTGGGAGAGGGGCAGTGTGAGACCCTGGCACTGCCTTTGCTCAGACTTTGGCGGGGGGTGTAGTGCCCCCCACTTTGGAGCTAGTACAGTGTTTGTGAAAGAAGGGCTCCCCATGTACACCCCAGGGATAGCAGACCCCTTGAGTCTCTTGCCTGGGTCCCATCTCTTGGTGGTCACTGAGTTCACCTTCCCCCCATCTTCCAGAGCTCCTCAGTGTGTCTCTGCTTAAAGGGCCTGCAGTTCAGAGAGAGTGACTAGGAAGGTTGTGAGCCCTGGGGTGGGGGTATGTAGATGGAGATAGTACTCAGGGGATTGAAACAGCCCCTGAGCCTTGTGCTCACTTCTGCCTACTTGCAGGGCCTGCCTGCCCGCAGCCTGGACTTAGCCAAAGCCTCAAGAGCCAAGATGCTCCATCCTGGGCTGGGTCTGGGCCCAGTCCAGGTTCCTGAGGGCCCCCTTGCCTCTCCCTGCCCTTGCCCTAGGTGGGACCTGCCCTGCCCTTGTCTGACTCTTGGCGGGACTGCAAGTTTTCAGAGGGCAGGGATGGAGTCCTGTCGAGTTATGCCCACGCGCCTGGCCTAGCATCAGGATCCTGCAAGCGGTTGTTGAACCGGCCTCTTGTCCTCTACCTGCTTCTCTCTGAATCTTTGTCTCTCTCTGGTCTCCTGCCTCTCCCGTCTCCTCTGGCCCTCTGTTTGTCTGCCTTTGCCCCACGCTGCTTTCCTCTCAGCCTTTCTACCTATTTTTCTGTCTCCTTTCTTGTGTCTGTGTGTCTGTCCTCCTCTGCCACCCTCCTCTGTGTCTGCCTCACCCACGCCTGCTCCCTCGTTAGTGAGCAAGCTGCTTGAGGCCGCCTGACTGTGGGGGTGACAGGTGGATTGGATTGTC
Source organism: Camelus dromedarius (assembly GCF_036321535.1). Taxonomy (NCBI): domain Eukaryota; kingdom Metazoa; phylum Chordata; class Mammalia; order Artiodactyla; family Camelidae; genus Camelus; species Camelus dromedarius. The sequence goes on along the minus strand of NC_087458.1, from coordinate 7,767,354 downwards.
ACCCCCTCCCCCAGCGCCTGCTGCTTATTTCATGCCCTGCAGCCCAGCCACAGGGAAGGGGCGGGAGAAGGTATGACAGCTGTCTCCAGCGCCTCCTGCCTTCCCCTCCAGTCACAGCCTGCAGCCCTGAGCAGCCTGGAAGGAAGGGATGAAGGGCCTGCTTAATGAGAGTTGCCTTTCTCACTGTATGTGAGAACAGGGTTTGAAGCCCATTGCTCTGTGACGAGGGCTGCTCACTCAGCCTCTCTGGGCAGCTGCTCCGTTTTGACTTACACTGGTGTGGCAGCTCTGAAAGCAGATGCTCTGCGGTTCCTCTGAGCCTCTGGGCCACTGGGACAGAGGATGGATATGGTTGGAAGGGTGTAGGGGAGAAGGGGAGGTAGGTACTCCCCTGACAACAGCAGGAGAGAGGAGATTGAGGCCAGCCATTGGCAGACACTTCTCTTGAAGCTCCCCCAGGAAGGGCAGCTCTGTTGCAACTGCAGCTCCAGGAGGCCTCTCTGACCGCTCCCCCCACTCCTCCCACTGGCCCCAGGCCACCCTCACACAGGAACTGAGATAGCATCATTCTGAAACCCGAGAATGGTTTGAATATTGCTCAGGTACCCAGAGGTGTTACACTGGGGGAGGCAGGAGCCTGTTACTTCTGCTTTGCCCCCTCCAAACCAAGACCCCCTTTAGGATACATTTTATATATTATTCGCACTTCATTTACATGTAAATACAACCCATATGTTCCTATTGGGTTCATAACCCAGCTGGGAAAAATGGCTGTCCATGGGGTCCTTCTGGATCCCCTACTGCTTCTGGTCCCCTCACTCAGCCTCTCATCGTCAAGAGTGTTGTCAGATGAGCCTCCTGCCCTGTGTCCTCTCTGCTCTACATTTGCAGAGACTTCTCTTCAACCACCCTTCTCCACAGACAGTGGGTCTGCGCCTGCCTCCCTGGGGCTCAGCCCAGCTGCCATCTTCCCTCCCTCTTTGCTCCTTCTGTCTCTGTTGAGGGAGGCCCTAACTCTGCCTTCCTCCACTCCCCACCCCTGAGGAGGTCCACCCTGCCCAATCCTGTCCTGCCAGCACTATTTTGAGTGGGTGAATCAGAATCAGAAACAGCCAGAGCCTTTGAGGGGGTACTTTCAGTGACACAGATGCTGCCAGCCCAAGGAGTCATAGCTGTGGCCTGAGGTCAGGATTTAGTGGGCCCTGAGGCCATCAGAGCAGGAAGGCCATCCTGGATAACCCCTTGTCTCCATGGTAGCCCTAAGTCCTTCCAAGCCTTTGGGCTCCAGGAGAAGCAGCCAAAACCCAGGTCATCTGGGAGGGCTTCCTAGAGGAGGAGCAAGCTGGAAAAAAAGAGGAATGGGGCCAAGCCAGGCGAGAAAGAAAAGGCTCACATCTGGAGAACAGATGCCCAGGCTTCTGGCTCCTGGCAGTTGGCTAGGTAATTAGGCAGAGGGCTAATTAAGGAGGTCCAGGTGTTCATTAAAATCTCCCTAATTGGGTAGGAAGGAAGCTTGGACAGGATAGGCCTTCATACCTTGGATGGGGTCAGTTTAGGGTTCATTGTGCCCACCCAGGCCCCAGCCACCCCTTCTTCCAAAGTAAGGGATGAGTTCGTGTTCTTGTCTCCTGGGCTTTCCAAGACACTGCAACAATGTAGAATGGCTAGCAGAAGGGGAAAGGGATTAGTACAGACTGAGCCTGCCTTGTAGGAGGGCTCCTGGATAGATAGGAGGAAGGACTGCCCAGGGTAGGGGCATCTCATCCTCTGGCAGTGTTGGCCCAGAGGTAGGAGTGACAATGGGGAAGGGGCTGTGGGAACATGGAATTATAAAAATTGCTTTGGGCTACCTTGGCAGAGACTGGGGATAGATGAGGCCTGGTCTTTTTAACCCTGACTTTCCTCTGTCAGAGGATGCTCAGTGGGTCTCTGTGACTTCCCTGTCTTCTCAGCCCTGATCCCTCTCGCATCCCAGCTCCCCCAGCATGAGGCGGGGGTGGGGGGGGCGGTGTAGGAGATCAGCCAGGGAGCTGGTTGCCAGGCGACTGTTGCCTAAGCAACTCCATCCTCTCCATCTCCATGTGCTCAGGGCTGCTCCTTAGAAGACTTTAGAGTCTCACCCTCTGTACCAGCCAACCCGAGGGTGGGGAGGATTGAGGACTGGAGCGGCAGGGGTGGTTGGAGGGTAGGTGGCGTCCAAACAGACAAGCTGCAGGCACAGCTGGGAGAGGAAGAATTCTCTCTCCACAGAGGATGGCATGAGAGGAGCTGGTCTTACAGCAGGACTGATGGAAGTTAGACCACAGGAAGGACTTCTCACAGGGTCACAGCGATGGAACAATTCTTTCTTCCTTTCAACAGACATTTCCTGAGCCCCTCCTTACAGGGGATAGAGCAGTGAAGAAGACACATGTGGTTCTGCCTTCATGGAACTTCAGTCTCATAGGGGAGCCAGGCATTAAATAGAGGCACAGACTTGTAATTACTTACAATCTTGATAAGTGCTAGAAAGAAGAGTACCCTGGGAGTCAGTATTTGGGAGAACCAGAAGAATGAAGTTAGATTGTAAGAATGACTTTTCTGAGGATTATGAGAGCAAAGAGAGGGATCTCTCCCACCCTGAAGGAAGAGATACCATTGGCCATAAGCTGGTGGAGTTTACATCTCAGCAAAGATTTGCTGATGAACAAAAAGTGGTGAGAAGAAGATAGTAAAATGGGAGAGGGATGGAAGATAGACCCTGTAAGTCAGAGGAGGACAATAGTGACTGCATTTACCAATTTAGATGGGGGTTTTCAAGACCAGGCCAGAGAATCCCATTTAAAAAGTTTTCTTCTTAGCCCTCCCTCGCCCTCAATGTGCCTTCTCCACCTTCCCTGCCAAGCCCATACCACTGCAGCTCTGGAAAATACAGCCTTTGGATTGCACTGGGAGGCAAGGGAGCTGGAATCCTTGGGCTAGAGCCTTTGCAGTGGGTGTTTGGCAGAGATTGGGGTCACAGGCAAGGGATGGGGTGGCTGGAGCTGGTTCTGGGCCAGGTGTCAGCTCAGCCAACTTGGGGTTGGCTCTACTGGTGTTGGTGATTCCTAGGGCATGTGTGAGGGTGGACAGTAGGAGGCCATTGAACACCTCGAGGGTAAGGAAGAGGGTTTTGGGATTCCTCTCTGGGGAGAGAGAAAGAAGGGTAGAAGGTCCTTCTAGGAGTGGGGAAGGAGTGACATTGTTTTCTGAAGATACTTGGGTGGAGCAGAGGCTCTCTTTCCAGCTAGGCCAGGGAACGTCTGAGGGAAAGTCCTGGTATGGAGAGGGTAGGGAGGGATGTTCCTGACTCCTTTCAAGCCCACGAGCCCCTGCCTCCCCTCTCTCCTTCCCTCTGTGGCCAGGATGCGAAAGCTAACTTTTGGCACCTACTGTGGAACCTTGGTGGCTGCAGTTGAGCGGATGTTTTAAGGCTTCAGGGAAGCTGAGCAGCCACACTGGGAACAGGGGCTGGGCAGGCGGTTTGCAGTTGGAGGTGCCTCTGTCCCCGGGTTAGGTGGTGGGAGGTGAGACCCCACCCCTGTGGACTCTGCAGTGGGAGGTCTCTGGCAGGAGATACATGGAAAGGGAACTGTGAAAGGGAGGGCTGGGAGTCTGTGGCCCAGGCTTCTCACAGGACCCTGTCAGAGTGGCTCTAGAAAGCATGGGCCCCACGCTCACTGCCCCCTCCACCATCTCCCACCATTCCTTCTCTGGACTCACAGAGCCAGAAGGGCACTGGGGGTCATCTCATACTTCCGTCCTGGGCCCTTCAGTCCTTGGGGGCTCACCCAGCCTGTTTAGGCACTGCCCACACCTTCCTTGGCTGAGGCTGGGCTGCCATCTGTCCCACAAAACTTCATGTTGTGCAGTGCAGGGATGCCATTTTCCTTCCTGGCTCTAGAATTGGAGCTCTTCAGCCAGTGGGCCATGACTGGTTTATTGGTGTACTGATACAGGGACCCCTCCACCTGGTGCCTGCATTCCCTTGCTGGCCAGCGGCCTCTTTCCTGTATGTCAGTGGTTCTGTATTTTCTCTGCATGCTTCAGGTTGAATACGGTTGGGAAGCACTGGTCTTAGACTGAGCCTTGGGTTCTAGGCATAGCCCATTCCTCTAGAGCTACAGTTTGGCAGGAGTTGGCAAACTGTGACCCATAGGCCAGATCTGGCCATGCCCGTTCTTGTTAACGTAGTTTCATTGAGGGCACAGCCACACTGATCTTTTAAACATGTCGTCTACAGGTACTTTCATGCCGCGGTGGCAGAGATGAGCAGTTACAACAGAGAGCTTGTAGCCTCCAAGGCCTGAAATACTTACTGTTCGGCCTTTTACAGAGAAAACTTGCCGACCTCTGGTCTAGAGGGGTAGTTTGTTTGTTTGTTTGTCTGTTTGTTTGTTTAGAGCAGCAGAATACTTTCTTCAAACCAGAATTTTAGGCAAGGCCCACTGAGTAAAACGGATTGGTGTGGAGGAGCCCTGGTTAAGGGGAGAAAGGGGTTCTGCAGCCCAGACCCTCCCTTGGGACTCCAGGCTCCTGGGTTCCACGAGTCAGGTATCAGGTATAAGGAACTCCGCTCTGATATGTTCCTTAGCCAGGGGTGCAAGCACACTCCCATTCTGGTGCTAGGTACCCTGTTCCTGTGCTAGCTGTTCACAGCCTGAGCAGGTGTTCGCTCAGCACACTCTGTACACCAGGCTCTGTACAGGAACCACCATCCTAGGCCAGTGGGGCAGCTGGCAGGCTCAGGTGTTCTACTCCAGGTAGGCTCTGGGGAGAAGAGAGAGGGTCAGGTATTCCCTAAGACCCAGACCCTTAGAAGCCAGGGAGCTCCCTGTATATTCCCTGTCTGACCTAGACCCTGAGGACAACAGTGATGGTGTGGAAAGAGCCTGGACCAGAGTCCTGGGCCCTGAGTGAATTCCAGCTTGTGCCTGGAGGTGGCATGCCATCACCTCGGGTCATCACCATTTCCTCATTTTGATCATGGGACTTACATGCTGCCAGCCTCTCATAGGGGTGCTATTAGCCTGGCCCATGTGCCTAAGGAGCAGGGCTGAGGGTTGCCAGGGCTCACCCGTTCTCTTGTGACCCTCCCCTACCAGGAGGCTGTGTAGAAGGTGTCCTGCAGACCATGAACTGAATGCTGGTCCGAAGTCGTTCATGATCAAAGTGTAAGGCATCCGGAGACCCGCCACCCAGCGATCCCCTCCCCGGCACTGAGGATCCCCGGAGAAGATGGGGAGGAAAAAGATTCAGATCCAGCGAATCACCGATGAGCGGAACCGACAGGTGAGGGTCTCTTGGAGCCTCACAGAGTGCATGAGGGCAGGAGCACTCCTTCCAGCTACTCCAAGAAGGCTTCCTGGAAGAAGTCTCTGGAGTCTGTTATGGAAGGGCAAGGGCTGAGTTGGGAGAAGAGAAACCCCCGTCTCCCTGCAGCTCTTAGAACCCTGTGTCCTAGAACTCCCAGGCAGACCTGTGTCCCCATCATGTGCAATATGCAAGCCCCTGGCCACGCCCAGGCAGTTCCCTTTCCCAAGATGAATCCTTCCCCTAAGGGAAGAGCTGGGAAGCCCTTCTATTCTCCTTCCCTGACCTGTTTATAGCCCCCAGCTCAGAGGTGTGAAGTTCTGTCCATCTAAATCCTCTGCCTTCAGTGAGTTGGCTCTGGGCAATGTCTTAGCCATGTGTTGGCAGAAAGATGCTGGCCTGTTCCTTCCCTAGATCAGGGGCTCCTGAGAACAGGGCTGTGTCACCTTGAGGAAGGGGCTATGTTCAGCTGCCTGTAGGCTGGGGCTCCTGGGGAGGCCTTGACTGAGCCAGACCTGGCCGCCCACTTGCCCACCTACAGGTGACATTCACCAAGAGGAAGTTTGGGCTGATGAAGAAGGCATACGAGCTCAGCGTGCTCTGTGACTGCGAGATAGCGCTCATCATCTTCAACCACTCCAACAAGCTGTTCCAGTATGCCAGCACGGACATGGACAAGGTGCTGCTCAAGTACACGGAGTACAATGAGCCGCATGAGAGCCGCACCAACGCCGACATCATCGAGGTGGGCCCACGCACACGGACCCCACCCCTGCCTGCAGCTGCACATCACGTGCCTATGCAGCCTGCATTTCAGGGCTACCCGTGCACACACATGTGTACACCTGCCCCTCGAAGCCCCTCACCTGTGCACACACACACATAAACCCACATCCTCACACAAATCCTGGGCTCAAGAAGGAAGGAGGGGCAGTGAGGTAGATGTCAGGGCTGCCCACCCATTTCTGAGACCCTTTCTTCATGGCTGTCAGGTGTAACATAACACCTTTGCCCTATCTTCTCTCAAATTCTCTCTCTTTCCTTCCTTCTCCATCTTTTGGTATGGTTCTGCATCTGACTCTTCCTTTCTCTATCTCCCTCTTCGTTTCCATCCCCCCTGCTCTTTCTCTGTCCCTTTGTGGGTCCCTGTGGCTCTATTTTCTGTTTCAAAGAGAGCCAACATTGTGAACTGTTAAAGGACATGGGCCTTGGAACCCAGCTGTGGCCTTTACTGGCCATGTGGCCTTGGGCAGCCTTGGTGCCCACCTCCACGAAATGGGGCCAGTGCCTGCTTTGAAGGGTGAATTGAATGAACCAGCCCAGTTCCTGCTTCTTAAACTAGGGGTATGGGACCTGTGCCGATGAAGAGGTTGCCTGGTAAGCCACAGGCCTGCCTTCCTGGAGCGAGACTTAAACCTACCAGATGTAGAGGAAATTCCTTTATTTTTATATTAAAGAAAACAGATTTACTATTGACTAGAAAAGAAATGTATTCATTTTAAAGACGAATAAAGCATCTGTGAAGATGTTTTGAGCACGGAGAGGGCAGCTTTGGGGTCTCCCTCAGGCCCGCTAGGTGTTCATACCCTACTTTGTGTGGATGCATGTGAGAAGCTCTGACCTCTGGGCAAGGACAGCCTACAAGGTTGTACATAGTAGGAACTCAGTAAGTGCAAAGAAATGCTTTGCCGTTCTCTCTTGCTCTTCTCCCTCTTTCCATTTCTGTTCTTCTCCCCTTCTTCTAAGCAGAGCCCAGGGATTGAGCTGGGCAAAGTCAGCCCTGACTGCCATCCCCTGGGGAATGCTCTGTGCCTTCTGGCTGGGGCTTACCTAAGGGTGGTCAGGCAGGGGCTGGCTTAGGGCACCAGTCCCTCAGCCCATCCCCCAGAAATCCCTCTCCCCACCTGTCACCTTGGAAGCATGCGTCTCTGTGCCAGTGCATTCCCTGGGTTTTGCCCAGCTTCCACGTGACCCTGGTATTCTGATGCCTCCCCCACCAGCCACAGTCACACTGTGCCCCAGGAGGGGAGGGTGACACTGAGGGAGAGGGCAGGGGAGATGCTGGGAACCCTGAGGAAGGAGGTTGGGGAAAGTAGGGGAGCCTTAGGAGAGGGCTGGAAGGAACATCAGGGAGGTGGGTGGGGGAGGACCCTCACCCCTGCTGATGGAAGTGGTGCGGTTACAGACCCTGAGGAAGAAGGGCTTCAACGGCTGCGACAGCCCGGAGCCCGACGGGGAGGACTCGCTGGAACAGAGCCCCCTGCTGGAGGACAAGTACCGGCGCGCCAGCGAGGAGCTGGACGGGCTCTTCCGGCGCTACGGGGTGAGCCCCACTCACTCTCTCTCTGTTGGCCCCCCCTTCCGGCCCCTTCCCCCCAGGCGCTGCACAAGAAGCACAGGGAATGTGAGAGCCCTGAGGTGGACGAGGTGTTTGCCCTGACCCCCCAGACGGAAGAGAAATATAAAAAGATAGACGAGGAGTTTGATAAAATGATGCAGAGTTATAGACTGGCCGTGAGTAGTCGCATGGAGGAGAGCCTCCCTGTGGTGCATGGTGTGGCTTCGCGCCCTGCCCCGGCCCTCGGCTGCCTCTGATGGGTGTTCCGCTCAAGCCATGCTGGGGCTATTGGTGACCACTGAGGAACCTCTGACCTTGGTCATGATAAACCCGAGACACTTGCTGAGACTCATCTTGGATGGAGCATAAGCCGGGAAAGGCCTGGAGTGTTCCCCTCACCAGCAAGAAGTGTGTAGATGATGTGAGCTCCTTAGACAACAGGAAAGTAGAGAATGTGCTCTTGTCCAGGTCTTTTTGGGGGAGAGTCCCCTTGGGCCTGCTCTGGCACCCCCAGCCGAGGAGACTTGCTAGCATTGATGAGGGGAGGCAGAGACTGCTGCAGGTGAAGGCAGTGAGGCGGGGTGAGCACCTTCTGCAGCAGGCCAGACGGGTGAGAAACAAGCCAGGTGACGCCCTGACCCATGCGCACGCCTTTAACAGCTGTGTGTGTGAGTTTGGGTCTGTACCCAGGGCCTCTAACTTGCTCCCTGTGTGTCCTGCCTGGCTGAGGACTAACCCACCTCCGCTAGGGGGGTTCCAGGTGTCCCTGGGTCTGTCTTCAGTGAGCAGAGCCTTCTGGGCCAGAGCTGGATCCCAAAGCACTCCCACCAATGTACTTCCTTGGTGGGAGTGATAGGCATGACCCCATGAGGGCCCAGGGCAGAAAGCCCGAGCTGCTGGCCCTAGGATGCCCAGACCAGAGACTAGAGGAACCCTGGCCTGTGCTCCCAGGTGAGTGGGTCCAGGGTAAGGGGTCACCCTGGCCTGACCTTGCCTCTCCATTTTCTGTCTAGTCAGCTGTCCCGGCCCCCAACTTTGCCATGCCTGTCACGGTGCCCGTGTCCAATCAGAGCTCACTGCAGTTCAGCAATCCCAGCGGCTCCCTGGTCACCCCTTCCCTGGTGACGTCATCCCTCACGGACCCACGGCTCCTGTCCCCCCAGCAGCCAGCACTACAGAGGAACAGTGTGTCTCCCGGCCTGCCCCAGCGGCCAGCCAGTGCAGGTAAGTGGGCTGGTGACTGTTTCCCTTCAGCCACCACAGCATTCTCCCAATTATGTGGCTTCTGAGGGAAGGGGCTATGACTCCCCTGCCTGTTCAGTCCCCAGGACTCACTCTGGAAGGGGGTGTTCTGTCAGCTCATGGTTCTCTTTTTCCTCCAGGGGCCATGCTGGGGGGAGACCTCAACAGTGCTAATGGAGCCTGCCCCAGCCCTGTTGGTGAGTGCAGCTACCCTTCTGCCTGGAGGTGGGCCAGGGTCTGCCTTCTCGGTGGCCTCGGGTCCAGGGACCAAGAGGGACCTAGACTAGAGGGGAGGAAGATCCTAGGGCCTGAGTTGGCTATACAGTCTGAAGATTTCTTTAAGCCCCTTGATTTTTTTTGTCTGTAGCAGTGATTGATGTAGATGATCAGCAAAGATGTAGGCTCAGGGAATTCTGGGCAAATTATGAGAATTGACCGACATTTCTAGTTGGAGAAGAAGATCCAGATTTTTCCAGCTGAGTGGGGGTGTGTGGTTAAGATCTGGAGGATCCAAATATCTGGCGTTGCTGACAGACAAGAGGCACAGACTCACACACACAGACGTTCTCACCCTTATGGAAATAACCCAGACATTAAATATGTACTGGTGAGCACCCGTCTATGAGCCACAGGAGAAAGGCTGCTTCCCCATGTTCCCCCACCCCCAGCAGAGCTGACAGTCCCTCTTTCCCTGCGCCGTTGTCCGGCTGGTGACTCTGACTTCGAATGTCACCATTGACGTCACCCTGACATTCTTGCCATTCCCAGAGTGATCTGGGAATTGGGATGGAGGCAGCCACACACTTCCAGGGCAGCAGTGTGCTCTCAGGGGACAGAGCAAGGTGATACTACTGACTGTGGTCACCCCTACATCTCTGGGCTTTAGAATTCCCCAGCTTGGCCTGGGCACCTTGCACTACGTCCTTGGCAGTAGTTGCATATGGGGGCAGGAAGGTGGGGGAATGGGTGAATACTCCTCCCTCTAAGGAAAGGGCCAGAGAAATGCCTAAGACCTTAAGGAAATAGTGATATTTATAGGCCCTCAAGCCCAGCATGGAGAATGTGGTTGTGTGGCCCTGGGTAAGTCATCACACCTCTGCCAGCCAGGCCTTGTTTCCTCTTCTGTGAATAGGGCTAACAATATATGTCCTGTCCGTCTTGCAGGGTTAGTGTGAGGATTAAATAAGGCCGTACGCATGTGAAGGCCCTGTGTTGGTTATGGAGTGTGGAACAGATGTGAAAGATGATTATCCTGCTTGTTACTACCAGTCTAATTATGGTAGTGGCTTTGTCATCAGTCCCCCCGTGCCAGTAACACCACTACCACGAGTAAGTGGTTCATCTTCCCCAGAACTACAGGCATCTTGTCATGTGCTCATCCAAATCACAGCATCCCCAGCTCAAGGTGAAGGTGATCTGAGTGGTGGATTTGCGGTGTGACCAGGATCCTCACTGAGACTCAGCTTCTAGGCTGCCACCCTTTACCAGGCTGGGTCACTGGGGGCCCAGTCAGGGGCAGGTGCTGGACTTCTTATTGTTGGACACCAGCTCCTGCCACCCAGCCCCATCACATATGGCTTAGAGGCAGGGAGATGAACCTGCTGATTGGGGAGTAAGGGATATTCTCCCTTACTTCCAAGACACGGTGGTTTTAGGGGAAAATTAGAGACCTCAGCACTTCCTCAAAGCCTAAGCATGATTTTGAGAAGTTCTGTGTGACAGGAGTACTGGTATGGGGCAGTTACTAGGGCTCATTGGTGGTCTGTTTTCCCTTTTCCCTTCATCTCTTTACCTCTTCAGGGAATGGCTATGTCAGTGCTCGGGCTTCCCCTGGCCTCCTCCCTGTGGCCAATGGCAACAGCCTAAACAAGGTCATCCCTGCCAAGTCTCCGCCCCCGCCCACCCACAGCGCCCAGCTTGGAGCCCCCAGCCGCAAGCCTGACCTGAGGGTCATCACTTCCCAGGGAGGAAAGGGGTTAATGCATCACTTGGTGAGTGGGTGTCTGGACTGAGGGGCCGGGGCTAGGGAATGGGGAAGTGAGGAGGGAGGAAAGAGCTAGCCTCTAACAGGAGAGATGGAAGTAAACCAGCAATTAAGACTTCCCAAGAGAGACCATGGAATCACGGCTTTTCATGAGCTCTTCTCTCCCAAAGGGCCTTACAAGAGGTTGGAACACCGAAGTACCAGCCTCAAGGGCAGTGAAAGGAACAGGAGGTGGGAGAGAAGGTTCTGTGATGATGATAGGATGATAGGAGGGATTTGCCATTACAGCAGAGGGGTGAGGCGTAGACATGTGAGGGTTTTCTAACTGGTGGGCATTGGGATATAGCATCTTCTGGAAATGAGTAAGGACAGTGAAGAGCTCTGTCCTAGGCTGGAGAGCCATTCTACTCTGATACAGGGATAGATGGGATGGCTGTGGGGGCAGGGGTGTGAAGGGAGAGTGGAGGCCAGAGACTGAACCATCCCCTTGGTTTTATTTCTGCTCCCAGACTGAGGACCATTTAGATCTGGTAAGTGAGGCTATGAGATGTTTGCTGTGGCTTTGAATCCTGGGTCAGCCCCTTGCTCTGCAGTCCCCCAGCATGGAGAGTGTGTGTGCCTTTGTCCTTTCGCCTGTGTGTGTCGTTTGTTTATTTGTTGGTCTGCCAGGAGCTGTGTTCAGTGCCAAGTGGGATACAGAGGTGAACGGGGCAGGGGGTGAGGGTTTGGACATGCATGTGTGTGTACCTGGGTGTCCATAGATGGCTTTGTGTGATGTTGAGTTCATGCAGACAGACCTTTATCTGTGTATGTGTGTGTACAAGGGGAGTGGGCCTGCCCCAGGCCTCCGAGGTCCCATCTTGATGTGTCCCAGGATGCCTGGATTAGGCCTTGGGACCAGGGGTTGCACTGCACTTGCCCTCTGTCTCTACTCAGGCACACCCCGGACAGGGACCTCCTTAGGTGGGGTACCAGCCAGACAGGAAACTCAGTTTTCCAGGGGAAGCTGAGGCCCAAGGCAAGGCCAGAATTGTCCTTGGTCAGGGGCTTCCCCACCTCCCTCTGACTCCTTCTGCTCCCTCCTGCACACAGCACATCTCACAGGCACCAGAGACATCTACAGCCGCTCTTTCTCACACATGCACACACTTATATACTCACCCTCAGCCAGGAGTGGGGCGGGGGCTCCTCCCTCCCCAACTCCCTGATGGGAGGCCAGAGAGGCTGGAAAAGGCAAGCAGGCTTTGGCGGCCAACACGGCGGCAGTTTCGGCCCCAGCGTGGAGTTGGAATAAACAAGTGACTCAGCAGCAGATGGAGCTGACAGCCCCACACACGTGTGTGCATACACGCAGGCACACGCCACGCCAGGCCCCGCATTCCCCTCACAGATGCCAGCACGCTTCTACCAGGGCATGTGCTGCAGTGTGACGGTTGGGGGGTGGCCTCTAGAGGGACCAGCCAGGAGAAGAATGGAGATGGGCTCATCGTTGATTTGGGGCCACAGGGCCAGCATATGTACTTTCCTCTCTGCATGTGTGTAGGTGTGAGTGAATCTTTGTGTGCATGTTCTCTCTGTGGATCTCAGTGTGTCTGAGTGCATCAGTGTGTTTGTGTATCTACGGCGGCCTCCATGCTGAGGCATCCCATCTGGGCCTTGGGTTTCAGGGACCCCAGCTTGTCCTTGGAATGGGAGGCCGGGGTAAAGCAGCCCATCCATCTTCTACCTCTTGACAGACTGTTTTCTCCTGTAGAATAATGCCCAACGCCTTGGGGTCTCCCAGTCTACCCACTCGCTCACCACCCCAGTGGTTTCGGTGGCAACACCAAGTTTACTCAGCCAGGGCCTCCCCTTCTCTTCCATGCCCACCGCCTACAACACAGGTAAGTTCTCATGTGACGTGGTTGCGTGCAGTTGGCCTTGGGTCAGGGGAGGGACCAGAGAGGGAACATGAGATATTCCCTGGGGGATGCCCCAATCTGAGGAAGGCCATTAATTTGGGGGAGCTCTCTTCTAGTTAAAGTTGCCATTTATTTAGCAAATACTAACATAGAATTCCTGCTTAAATTTGAATTTCAGACAAAATGAGTAATTGTTTTTTAGTATGTCTCAAAGATACACTTATGCTAAAAAAGTTATGCATTGTTTTGTCTGAAATTCAAACTTAAGTGGGTATGGGTATCCCTTATTTTTCATATGGGACCTAATGGAGAAGAAGGCCCTGTTCCTGGGGAGCTTCCTGTTTGAGGTGGATGGAGCAGCTGGATGGTTCAGGACAACCAGGGTTGGGGAGTGGGGAGGGGAGCATGCTCAGGTCAGCAGGGCTTCCTAGAGGAGAGGTATGAGGGCTGAGAGAGAAGGATAAGCTGAGGAGGCCCAAGAGGAGGCATGGTTGGGAAGAGTTATCCAGTTTCCTGGGAAGCCAAGTAGGGGCTCCAAGGCGGGGTGGAGGAGGGAGTCTGATGAAGGTGGGGGAGGAGGATCTGAAGGTGAAGACTCACTTGGAGACATGGGAGAGGTCTCTGGGTAGAAGAATTGAGAAAGGACACCCAGTGCTTGGGTTGTCCTGGGTCCGCAGGGCTGTCCTGACCTCTGTCACCCACTCACACCCTCCCAGGAACAGCCTGTGACACTCTCAGCCATCCTTGCCTGCATTCTAAGCTACAGTGTCAGGAAGGACTTCCCAGTGGAGAAATGCCATGTCACCTTGTTTCAGAGCATTTATGTGGCTGGGAACCTTGTCTATTGCCCACCGAAGAGGCCTCTGACGTTCCCCAGTTTCTCTTACCTGTGAATGGCTTGCATCAGGGCTGTTCTGTGGTGAGACCTGGCTAGACCAAAAGACCCCTCAACTTCTCCCCACTGCCTAAGCCCCTCTTCCAGAATTGAACCATGCTAGGTCCCAGACACCAGTATAAATGTCCACAAAATCCCACTACTTCCCTGTGTGTGAAAACCCAGAACCCAGTCCTGTGTGTAGGAAAGCCTCTCTGTGCAGGTAAGGGCTGGAGGAACTGTCTCGTGTCAAGGGGCCAGACTCTGGTATGTGTGTCGGTGTCCAGATTTTATCACCCAGGTGTCTGTAAAGTCCCTTGTCCCTTGTGTGTGTTCCTATGCGTGTACCCACTGCCAGGTTATCATGTCCTTAGGCAGCTTCAGAGAAGACTGCCTCAGATGGCTGCACCCGTGTAAGTGTTCTCATCTGTAAGAGCTGTGGGTGGACAGGAAGGCTCTGAGGCCCTTCCAGTTCTGCCAGGTGGGGCTCTGGGGCCTGGCTAGGAAAGCTGGCTCCCTGAGGGCCGGCGGGGCGTTTGGCAGAGGGCAGTGCAGACCACTTTTCAGGAGCTGTTGTTTATTTGGGCATCCCATGGTGGTGGTTTTCTGCCATCTTCTCGGGTCTCCCATCAGTCTCTGAAGCAGGAGGGAGGTTAGGCAGTGTCAGTGAACCTAGGACAGGCACTCAGCAAGGCCAGACTTTAGACTCTGTTTGTCAGTCTGGTGTAAAAGCAGATTCTGACCCTGGGCCTGGCCTTGGAGCCCTGCGGGGAAGTGTGTGGGCTTTCTCACATCCTCTCAGAAACCATGGGCTCTCTTACTGCAGGGGTAGTTCAGCAGACCTCAGTTTAAACAGCAGGTGTTTTCAGGTGACCCTCCATATATAAACAAAACCCCAGTGAACACATTGTTGTTTAGTTGTTCACTATTTACAGTCCTTGGCCCCAGTTCGATTTCTGGCTGGGGGTGATCTGTCTATGGGAATGTCATGGGTAAGGGGCAGGCCTGGCCCCTTGTTGACACTGGCTGCAGAGGTCTGGCTGTGGTTGTTCTAGGAGCAGGCTGAGGGGGCTGCCAGGCGGCCTGTGGGCCATGCTTCTCTGTCTAGGAGGAAGCAAGGCTGCCAGGGAGCCAGGCTTCCAGGTAGACAGGGCTGGAGACTGGCGGGAAAGTGCAGGCCTGGGGGCTGAATCTCTACCATTCACTGGCTGAAGGACTTGTCAGGGCACTGCACCATTCTGGGTTGGCTCCCTTGTTTATGAGTGTTGTAAATAGTTGGTCCCAGAGGTCCCTGTCTGCCCTTGGTCTGCTTTTTAAATATAAGTATCTCAAAGCTTCTGGCTAACATTGTTATGAGACCAGAGGCAACCCTGGGCCATCTGTAGGGTGAGACTGAAAGGTAATAAAGAGGCCTGGGGTCTTGTCTTAGCTCTGCCATTGGCTTTCTCTGTGACCTGGGGTGAATTCCTCAAACTTGAGGCTGCATTTCCCCCCTCATTTGTACATTAAGAATAACAGCAGGTAAATCTTTTGAATATTCACTCTGTGCCAGACACTGTTCTACATACTCCTGTGTATTAACTCACTCAGTCCTCACAACAGCTGTGTGATGCAGGCAGGATTAGTGGCTCCAGTTTATAGACAGTAAGCAGCTCGCCCAAGGTCACATGGCCTGTAAGTGGAGGTAGCCAGGAAGTGTGACCCCATTGCTCATCCCCTTAACTTTACTGTTCTGTTGCACAGATAATCCTGTCTCCCCTGCATAAAGACAGAGGGGCAGGCGCCCCCTTGAGTGAGAGCTGCTGCTGTGGAGCTGGGACGGCCGGCCCTCCTCACACCATGGTGCGGTCGGCCTGTGTTCCTCAGGGAGGACATTTTCTGAACTGTCCCAAACAGGATGCAGCATGAAACAACAGAGCTGTGTAAATTGTGAAACATTTCATGGTTCTGTTTGTTCTATGACAGTACAAACATCACGGTTTCTTCACTAAGACAGAAATTTTAGAAAACAGCAAGCGCCACCTCATGGGGAAATCTGCCAGCAGTTCGGCCAGCTGCACTGCAGGCCTCTGCTCTCTCAGGCCCTCTGGGGCAGGCGTGGGGGGGCAACTCGAACCCTTGCTGCTACCTGTTTTACATGTTGGCAGTCTTTAGGAGACTTGGGGACTTTGCGGAAGGTGGAATGGTGAACACCTAGTGTTCCTCATGACTCCCCTCCATCTCAGAAAGGCATTTGAAGACTTGGCAGTTGAAGAGACGACAGTTAGATATATATTAGACTTTCTGTATCTACCTTTTCCCCTCTTCTTTTTTTAAATTGATGTTCTAAAAGTGATACCTACACATGGCTTTAAAAAAAAAGTTAAACACATTTTAAAAAACCACCTCTCTTTACATCCTGTTAAAAAACAGCACTTCGTGGTTATTAAGACTTGTGTTTCTTTGAGTGCCATCTTCACTGAATTTGTATGGTTTTATTTAATTATTCACATCTGTCATTAACAGCTTCCCCATCTTGACAGTCCTCGTGGAGGCGGCTCCCTGTGGGAGCCTCGGTCCTCCCTCTCCCATGGCAGGAGGCTCATCCTCGCTTTTCCCCTTCCCCACGCAGATTACCAGTTGACCAGTGCAGAGCTCTCCTCCTTACCAACCTTCAGTTCGCCTGGGGGGCTGTCGCTAGGTAACGTCACCGCCTGGCAACAGCCACAACAGCCCCAGCAGCCGCCCCAGCCACAGCCTCCGCAGCCCCAGCCGCAGCCGCAGCCGCAGCCCCAGCCGCCCCAGCCACCGCAGCAGCCGCCGCCGCAGCAGCAGCCCCACCTGGTCCCTGTGTCTCTCAGCAGCCTGATGTGAGTCCTCGGGGGCCTGCGAATGGGAAGGGAGAGCTGAGGGCTGGGAAAAGGAGGGGCCTCTTAAGAGCAGGGACTCTTTGAGGCTGTCTGTCATCAGTGGACAGCACGTGAGCCACTAAGAGGCAGCCCTGGAGTCCCCTGTACAGGCCTGGGAGACCCACCCTGAGCCCTTCCCCCAGCCAGCCCTGGAGTAGGAATGGGGTGGGGGTCCCCGGGCAGCAGAAGAGGACCTCAGATGGAAAGACAGCTAATATGACTTATTTCCTTTCTTTCCCCTTCACTTGGCCCTCTCTCTCTTCTGGTCCCTCTGTCTCCATCCACTTGTCTCCTCCCACCCCCGTCCTTCATCTTCTCATCCTATGTCCTCTCTGTCTTGTGACCTCCCATCACTTTTTCTGTCACTCACCTCCTCTGTTTCTGTCCCCTCTACCCCATGCCCATTGCCTCTCTCCAGCCCGGGCAGCCCCCTGCCCCACGTGGGTGCTGCTCTCACAGTCACCACCCATCCCCACATCAGCATCAAGTCGGAACCAGTGTCCCCAAGCCGTGAGCGCAGCCCTGCGCCTCCCCCTCCAGCTGTGTTTCCGGCTACCCGCTCTGAGCCTGGCGACGGTCTCAGCAGCCCGGCTGGGGGCTCCTATGAGACAGGGGACCGGGATGATGGACGGGGGGACTTCGGGCCCACGCTGGGCTTGCTGCGCCCAGCCCCAGAGCCTGAGGCTGAGGGCTCAGCTGTGAAGAGGATGCGGCTCGATACCTGGGTACTGTAGCGTTACCCCTCCTGTCTGCCATTGTCTGCTACACCCAGGGACTGCCCCATATGCCCCCCAGCCTGTCTTATCTCCCACCTCGGAGGCCTTGTGGCCAGCTAGCCCTTTCAGCAGCCCTTCAGGGCAGCACCGACACCCTTTTACCCCTGCCAAAGGCCCACCTACCATCCCTCCAGCATCAGTCTTTCCGCTCAATGACTTCCTCCCCTCCCAGCTGGCCCTGCCACTAGAATCCTGGCCCTATGGGGAGAGGGGCGTGGGGGGCACATACCCCATAGCCTGGGCCACCCCTCACACCCCCTTCTCCATCTCCTCTCTTCACAGACATTAAAGTGACGATTCCCACTCCCCTCCTCTCAGCCTCCCTGATGAAGAGTTGACAATCTCACCGCCCACCCCTCCCTGTCCTGGGCTCCTCCCGCTCGACCCCCACTTCCTTTCTTGTGCTCCGTGTCCTGTTGACGGTTACATTTGTGTATAATTATTATATTATTATTATTATTATTATATTTTTTTTAATTTGGATTCTCGCTTTGGAGAGGGGGATGCTCCCATCCCCTCTTTCTGCACCCCCTGCCATTTTCACTGGCTGGGGGAGCTCTTTTTTGCGGGAAGGGGGGGACACTTTGCACGTTGTACACATATGCTGCAGGAGGGGGTGGGGGGCCCGATAGGCCTTGGGAAAGGACAGGTGCCGAGCCCTGCATGCGGAGCCCTCCCACCCCATCCCCCAGATAGAGAGAAATAACCAAAAAAACTACCAAACAACAAAAACCCCTTACAATAGACTGAAACCCCAAAGTTGGCTTGATGGGTGGGTTTGTGTTTCAGGGGGAATGTGAGGCAGAGGTTCTGAAAAGAGTCTCTGCTTCTGGGCTGTTCTGTGGCCACAGGCACAAGGGGCAGAGTACCTAAGCCTGGGCCCCAGAGGCCCCTGCGCACACACAACACACTCTCACTAATTCTAATTCTCATGTGAGCTGCACCTCCAACATGTGGGGGTGCTGGCCAAGCTTTTGGGCTGGGAAGGCTGCCTGGGAATCTGAGGCTTGATCGGGAGGGGTTTGAGGTGGGGGCCTCTATGAAGCACATTGGAGAAAAAGACAGAGAGCCATGAGGAGAGGGCTGAGGAGGGGCAGAAGCGCTGGGGCTAGGGGTGAATCGGGGCTTCCTCCCTTCCCCAGCGTTTTCTCTAAGATAATACAGTGCAATAGCTCCCCATCCCTCAGTTGACACCAGCCCTGTAAAGCTGGCCATAAAGTGCAGGGAGAACAGGGGAGAGTGAGGTGGCTTAGCAAGAACCGGCCTTGGGCACCCCGAGATGCCTGAGGACTGCATCCTTTGCATCCAGGGACAAGTGTGAGTGAGGGGACTTGCTCTTCCTTGCACGTACACATCCCCAGCGGAGTGGACATTGGGGTGGTGTGTGAGGGTGGATAGAGGGGACGGAGGAGGTCTGAAGAAAGCCTTCCTTCTTTCCTCCTTGGCCCCTCTCCCCAGCCTTCCTCCCAGCTCCTTCCGCTCCTGACCCCACCTCCCTGCTCTTGGCACCCTCATTGTCTTGCTACCTCCTGTCCCACCACCCCCAGGCCGCATCCCACCTTCCCTCTTGGCTACTGTAATTGTAAATAGCAACCTTTGGAAAACGTTAGCAGTGTAACAGTCCAGGAAACTGTTTTTTTGTTGTTGTTGTATTGATATGAAATGAGATTCTATTTTTGTCAAAGTATATTGTAATAATAATGACTCAAACGGCCCGTACTGTACAGACGAGATTCTTCTGCTGTTGTTCTTGCTCCCCTCCCCTCCCCCGAGTCCACCCTGTCTGCTGCCTCCACAGTGGGGGCAGCCAAAGCGTGGGGGCCTGAGACCTCAGGCTGGATCACAGATCAAACTGGAGGGGGCAGGCCCCCAGCCCACGATCCACCACCACCCCCTGCCCTAAGGGGCCTGGCCTGGGGTGACTTGGGCAGGCAGACTGGGGCCTGCCCCACTTCTTCACACAAGCCCAGCTCCTCTGCCCAAGGGGTGCAGTGCTCCCTTGGGGTTTCATCCCGGTGGGAAAATAGAGTTAGACAAGGCCCGGTTTTGTGATAAGTGACTGTCTTTGCCCACCTCTATGATCCAGCCACTTGCAGTATTCCAGCACTCGATGTAGGGAAGGAAACCAGAAGCAGAGGGGTGCGGGTGACCGCACAGGTACCCAGGTGTGTTTATGAGGGCATCTGGTATTTATGTGTCTGGGTGTACCTTTGTATTTATGTGTGTGTGTATGGTTGCACGAGTGTACCTTTGTGTGTCTCTGAGCCCGTCTGGGCACGTATGTGAATCTGTATGAACTGAGCTCTGAGGGCGTGTCTGTGTGCACGTGCGCCTGGGTGTGTTTACAGAGGGACAGGTGGCTCTTGCAGCCACACAGCCCTGGCTTCCAGCTCCATGACTTTCCCTCCTGAGCCCCACTCTTTTCTTCCCTGCTCCATCACGTGTTCCCACCCTCAGCTCTAATATGTTTATACTGCAGTTAGGGAGGATCTGGCAGTTGGCTCTCTTTGCTTCTCCCTACAGCCCTACCTCTCCCAGGGTTCCACGCACAATTGTCCACCCAATCCCCACCCCTTTAGACACAGCTCCCTTTCCTGGAGCACCCTCTTCCCCTGACCCCAGCCCTGCTTTCAGGGTGACACTCAAAAGTTCCTCTTCCTCCCTAAAGCTTTTTCCCCACCTAGGCAGTGATCCTTCCTGCCAGCTTACCCCCACCTGCTGATTGGGCACATAGCATGTCCAGTCTTCCTGCAGGTTCCTAGAGGTAGTTTCAAGAATCAATGAGACTTGATCAGGGCCTTGAAAGAAGCCAGGGTGTAGTCTTGTGCATGCATGTGTGCATTCCTAGAGCCTTGCCCAGTGCCTGGCACATAGCCGGCGCTCAATAAATGCTGAGTGGGTGAAAGGTGAATGATAGGTGCTCAATAAATGTTGAAGGACTGGCCTTCCGTTCTCAGGCTATACCCGCAGTCTGCCCACCTTCCTAGGCTGGGTTTGGCCACCATTAAACATGGGGTGGGGGTGAGGCCCCTGCAGTTCATGGTGCAATATTCACCAGTTTTGCCCTCAGCTTTGTAATGGCAAACCTGGCTTTTGATTACCATGTGTGGATGTGTGTGTGTCCTTTTTCCCCTATCCCTGGGGGCAAGGGTGGCCTGTGAATGAATATGTGACATTTCTGCAATTCAGTGTCCCAGGGTTTCTCTTGGGGGTGGGGGCTCCTGGCCAGCCAGATGAATGGGTCCCTGGGAACCCAGACCTCAAGTGGGGATTTTACTTCTTCTTCCTCTCACAAGCCAAATTTGCCTCCACCCACTCCTTCCTCCAAAAATCTGGGCATTTGCCAAAGTAATCACTGGAGTCATCCAATGCCCCTCCCCTCCCCAGGTTTCCCACAGTTTTCAGGGACAGTGGGCAAGAGGACCCCCCCCACACACACACGCACACACACACAGCCCCCAGTGGAACACAACATTTCTCCTCCCCTGAGCAGTGCACTCAATCCAGCCGACTGACCCCTGACCCTTATCCAGCCCTCCGCACCTTGGACAGGAAGGAAGTACTGCACCTTCTCTTGCTGATTATTTATTTGTTTGGAGAGACAGAAATGATGTAAAAGTGTATCTAGAAATATCTATATCTATATATTTTTAACTGACTCTTTGGAATCCCTTGGGGTGGGGTGAGGGGTGAGTTTAGGCTTTCATGGTGGGGAGGAGACATGGAGCCTGGGAACACCTCATCTCCCCTCTTGCCACCTCCCTCCACCCCCTAAGCAGTTGGTAGGAGTGGGATTTGTATGGGGGGAGGGGGGCTGGAATGTTATTTGGAGAATCTGGATTCTCTCTGTCTTCCCCATTCAAGTCCCAGAGGGAAGAGAGGGGAGAGGGAGTGGGGGACAGGCCATGGAGGGGCCCCACCCCCCAAGCCCGACAATCACCCACACTCCTGGGGCTCCTCCTGGGTCCTGGGCAGGGCGAGTCTAAGTGTGTGGCTGTTGATTTGTTTTCAATATTTCTTTTCGTGCTGTATGGTGATGCTTTCTTAGTATTCTACACAATAAGAAAAGACAAAGTCCTCGAGATTCTTATGAGTTTTGTTTGAAAACTCTTTTCACTATATTTGTTGTAAAGAGGTTTACTATTAAAAGAAAAAAAAAATACACGTTTCTGATACTTTGGCTTGGGCTCTGGTTTCTTTGGTGCGATTGGCTGAGGTGGGGAAGGAAGGACTGTGTGGCCCTGCCATGTTGAGAGGCCAGAGCTTCACCTCAGCAGGAAACTGATGGTTAGCCTGCCAGGTAGGCACTTTGAGATGTCTGAGGTGGGGTCTTCAGGTGAGAATTTCTTCCAGCTGTTCTGTCAGAAGCAGAGTCAGCTCCAGGACTAAGGAGGATTGTCTGGTTAGAAGCCAGAGGAAGGATCCTGGGACACAAGAAAAGCAGAAATACCACTCAAGGCCAGGAACAGGTCAGGAACAGGATGGTGTGTGTGGTGGAGAACGAATAGTGTGATAGAGGACCTTCAACTACTGAAAAAACTTCAGCAGCAGAAACTTGCCCTGGCACTATGGATTAGGCACAGATGGATTCCACCTTCACGGCCCCCACAGTGTTCCCTCCAGCAGGGATATTTGCCCTGCCCCTCCCTTTTGAAGTGCTTTAACAGTGCCAGGGAGCCTCTCCCTGCCCTCCCCATATCTCAGAGGGTTCCCTGACCTGGTGCCCTTCTGCCAGGCCTGGTGGCTCTTACTCCCGCATCCCCCTGCCCTGCACGGCTGTGCTGTGGGCCAGATGCAGGGCCTGTGGAGGGAAGTGCATAGGGAGGACTTGGCTCACTACTAACAGGGTTTGGCCTCTCCTCTGTCCCAGGCCCAAGCTGGGTGCTGCAGAAGCAAAGATGGAGTACGAGGGGCCTGTATACAATTGACAGAGACAGGGCTACAGATGCCTGAAGTCCGCAATGTACGGTTTGTACTTTGCTTGCTACATACGCAGGCTGCTGCAAGAGCCTCTGGGGGTCGGGCACATCACAGAAAGTCTTTGTTCCTTGGGTTCCTCATCTGCAGACTGCGGTGATCTGTGCCAGTCCCACCTGCCTCCCAAGATCATTACAGTCTTTGCCTTCTCCCATAGCTGGAGCAGAGGTGGAAGATGCTGAGCGGGAAGGGGTTAAGAAGACACCATCCTCCAGATGAGGCTCCTCTGCTGGCTGCCTATGACCAGAGCAGCTTTGACCAAACACACAAATCCTGAGCAAAGCCTCTCTCCTTTGTATATCCCATAACTGCTCCTCAGACTGTTCGGCCTGCACTCTCCTTTTCTATAGGCACTGGCCCCTGATGTCCTGCATAGGCATTACTATTGCCCATAAATGTTTCCTGTCCTCTTCCCCTTCCTGGACATACAGAAGACTGTATTTCCCAGTCCCTGTGTAGTCAAGTGAGGTCATTAGACTAGTTCTGGCCAACGGACTATGTTGGAAGTAATGTGTGTCACTTCCAAAATAAAGCTGGGATGTGATTCTCCAAGTGCTCTTGCCCTGTCGTGGAAACTGTGGAAGCACATCAAAGCAGCCTGGATTGCTAAGCTGCCTTAAGGCGTTGTCTAGCACCACAGTGGTCTTCATGTGAATAGAAAATAAGTGCAGAGTGTTAAGCCACAGAGATTTTAGTATTGTGTCTGCAATATAACCTACCCCATCGTGACTAATGGAGTGTCCATTCACACTGGGACAGCCTTGAAGCCCCATCTACTGCATACGCGCCGTGGTGTGGTACAAAGATCTCTGGACGTGGCATAGTCTAAAACTAGTTCAACCCCAAGTTCTGCTGCTTAGCAGCTGTGTGGCCTTGGGTAGTCACAGTCTGTCCAAGCCACTGTTTCATCAACTGCAAGACAGAGCTAATAGCTGCCTGTTTTCTCTAACCCCAGCCTTCCCCTTCTCCAATCCCTCCTCTCATCTTTGGCACAGTGCTGGTCATCTAACACCTCCTGGTTCTCCACCGCCCACCAAATAAGCCCAAACTCCTTGGCAGGGCTCCCAGGGCCTTCAAAGAACCAACACAACCTCTTTTTCAGGCTTAGTCCATGTGTCTCCACTGCACATCCTTTGGCCTCTAAGCCAACCAGGCAGCGCACTCCATTTCTTTGGACCCTTTGCATCTTCACTCATGCCATCCTTCTATCTGAAATGCAACAAAATTTTATTAAGCACTTGTTCTGTGTGAAACCCTTTGTTAGGTGTTGGAGATACTGCGAGGAACAAGACAGCTCCTGCCCTCAGCTCACAGCTGAGTGCAGACAAGAGACAAGTGAACCAACAGTTGGCACTGACTCAGCAGGCTGGGTTAAATGGCACACAGGAAGGATGAAAGTGGACTGTGGGGTCAGAGGTGGGGCACACCCATATCTGAACAGTACAGATCAAGGGAGGCTTCTTAGGAGAGGTGTTCAAGCTGGATTTTGGAGATAAGTACAAATGCCGGCAGGGAAGGCATTCCTGGTAGCAGGTACAGGAAGGATGTCAGGTATGGAGAGAGAACAGTGCATTCAGGAAATCAAATACTGTGGTGTGGGTCAAAAGAATAGCAGATAACATTGAAGAGGTAGGCAGAAGCCTCACTGTGAAGGGCCTTGATTGCCATAATTTGGATTTTATTCTGCAGGAGATATTTGATCACCAAAGGATTTTAAGTAGAGGAGGGACTTGATCAGATTTCATTTCAGAAAGCTCCTGCCAGTACAAACTCCCTCTGACAAGTAATGCTGCAAACCAGCTGGAAGGAATGCGGAATGGAGGCCCAGTCAGGATCCTTTACAAGTGAGAGGATGAATTTAGTAAATATTTAAGAGGTAGAATAACAGGACTTGGAAACTGCCTAGTAGGGTAGAGGAGGAAGGAAAGGAAGGAGGGTCAATGACTCCCAATCTCATGCTTGGACTACTAACTGGATGGTGGTGTGGCTCCGGACAAGGCCACCAGGTTTGTCTGGAGGAGCTGAGTTTGATTTTAAATGAACTGAGCTGGAGGTGTATGTGGCAGCCATTGTATCGTATTGACAGATGGTCATCATGTCCAGGCCAGCAGGATGAGGTCACCCGTGGGTAGGGAGAAGGTTTTCCTGAAGAGGGAAGCCATTCACAGTGCTGGTCACCCGTGAAGAAGTCATCCTCAGGACGTGGGCACTCCAAGGCCAATGGAAGAAGGCTGGCGGGCGTGGCAAGGAGAGACTCATGTAGAGGGCCCCAAGCTGCATCTGCATAGTAGTGGTGTGTAGGTCAGATGAACCAGAAATGTATTTCCTATCTGTGATCTCCTAACTTCACTAAAAGCTTTCTTGATTCACTGGTATTGTGCTAATAACCTTGAACAAAGGAAAGCTTGCTGGTGCATTCTTTGGGGCATCAAAGGGGGAAGGAGGAGTGCTTTGCTCCCCAGCGGTAATTGCAGGGTCAGCTGTGGTGGATCCAGTGCAACCCTAGAGGACGTTGGTTTCCTTGATAAGAGAAGATGACACTTCTTTACCAGATACTTGGAGGAGATTCAAGAGTAATATCTGATAGGCAGCTAGACAGATGAAGCTGAGGCTCACGACAAAGCCTAGGACAGAGATACGAGTAGACTCATTAGACATCAGCCTAGAGAGCACTTAACTTCTCCACGCCTCAGTCACTTCCCATGTCAAATGGGTTGCTGTGAAGTTTAAATAAACAATACATATTAATCATTTAAAACTATTCCTAATCAAAACAAGTGCTCAATCACTGCTAGTTATCTTTTTAAATTTTTCTTTTTATTCTTTCTTAGTTATTATTTTTATTACTGCTACTTGTCAAAGACATGAAAATAGATGAGCTTACTTGGTTAAGAAAAGGTCTATGGGCAAAAAACTGCTCTACACCCATATTTCTATCTTTGAAATTTTTCTTACCATTCAAGCTTTAACTCTGACAACTTTCCCTCCATAATACTTTTCCTGAGTTCCCCCATCCTACCCAGCTAGCTATGATATCCTCTCTTATAAGGTGTCTTAGGAATCTGCCCCTTCTTTATAGCTCCTACTTCATTCTACCTGAAAATGTAGGTACTCGCTTCTATTTTCTCTCCTACAACTGGACTGAAAGCTCCTCTTAAAAATTCACCACCTCACCCATTTTTATGTCTGGCTCAGTGCCTGGCGCAGTACGTGTTCAATCAGACTCAAATGAGATAATGCATGTGAAAGTGCACTTCGTAAACTGTGGAGTTCTACAAACTACAAAGCACTTTTTTTCTCTCTCAAGGGCGTGGTGACTTTCTGCAGCTTCTCTTCTGCTTTCCAGCATCAGATCCAACGGGGCTGAGGAGTGTGGGTTTCAGTTTCTTGTGTTTAGTTATCACTCCACAGAAGAATTAGCACCCAGTGGGATCTTACCATCAAAGAAGAGGCTTCTGGGAGGCGGGAGGCAAAGGGTGCTATCTGATTGTTCCAGCCAAAGAGGCCAGGCAGTTCCCCGTAGCTCATGTTCTTGTGACTCACCCCTCAGTCCCATGGGCTGAGTAAGTTTTCCAGCCTTGTGATTGTGGAAACTTGTTTCAGGAACAGCAAGCGGATGTGAAAGGGACATAAGGCGACCCCACCCCAGGCTCCAAAGTGGCTCCTACTCAGCCGATACAGACTGCTTGTTTCTGATTGCAAACTTCAATCACTGTGGGTCATTGCCCGGCTAAGGGGGCGCATCCAGCCCCCTATTCTATTTCACAGTTAGTTAACTCGAGGCCCAATAGGAAGAGGTGGCTCTCGGGTTCTTTCCACAGCGCCTCACGCAGTTCCCAGGTAGATCTAGTTCAGATCAGCCTGGGGGCCCAGGATTTACTGCTTCCAGTTGGACTGATCTGCATTTTACCCCCGTTTGCTTTGTAATCGTTTCTACGTGTTTACACCTCTTAGGCCTCACTTGGGCAGTTTGGTCTCTTGTAAAAATGCGGCCCCCGCCTTCGCAGCGTGGCCGCCCAGAGTCACTCCTATTTACTGCGCTTCAGCCGCCACGTGCCCAATAAAAGCAGGCGACGACGCCGCGGGCCAGAGGGGGAAGGGGAAGAGTAAGGGCCCTGCCTACCTCCGCCCACACGAGACCGCGGCGCCCGTCCTCTCCCCCAGTCACCACCCTCAGCTGGAAGTGGAGGCTGGCCCTAGCGCCTTGGCGCCCAATCCCTGCGCTGCCAGCCATGACTGGGTGGGGACGATGAAATGGTACAGGGTTCGGGAAGAAAAGGATCTCCATCTAAGGCAAAGGGAAAGAAGGGAGGTACAAAGCAATAAAGCCACTTGTTTAACCTGCCCCACTAGACTGTAAGCTCCCATCGAAGCAGAAATCACCGTTCCAAAGCGCCTTGAGCAGTGTCTGGCATACAGTCGGTACTCAGTAAATGGTTGACGGGCAACTACCCCTTCCGACGCTGCCGGAAGCTGCGCTGACCACGCCGCCCTTTACACCAGCCCCTTCCTCCCTCATTTGCCCTGCCCGCTATGACACAGCAAATAAGGCCATCTTTCGGCAGCGGGTGAGCCTACACTTCCAAGCCTGTTGCCTCCACCCAGACACTTCTCAACGGGTTGGTCCACACCGGCATGGGTGCGGACAAAGACCCAAATCCACTCCCAGCGCCTCTACCGTAGGGCGGGAAGTGGACCTTGAGGCTCACTCCATTGGCTCTTCCAATGAAGGATGGGGTCATCAACCAACCGCAGCCTGGATAAGACGCATGCGCACACAAGAGTCTGAGCCCGTACATGGAAAAAACCCAGAGTCAAGCACACCAATTTTGGCTGGGTCTCACCAGGGCCTAGAGAAAGGGATGCGCATGCGTAAATGTAACCGCCTCGTTCCCTGCCCGATTCGAGGAGGAGGTAGCGCCCTCTGGCCTCCTGGCAGTTTCCCCAGACGTTTAGCTTTCGTCAACACTGCAACCCGACCTGGCGCTGCCTCGAGGATCCCGAAGAAAGGAAGAATCCCAGCCGCTGCCCTCGGGGGCTACACGGCCGTCCGCAGACACAGCAGAGATCCACTGGCCTGGCCCTGTGTGCAGAGGCCTCTCTGGAAACTGTGGGCCAACGGTGACGTGAATATTAATTCGCAGTCTGTGAAGCGCGTTGTATTCACTGTCACAGGAGTTCCTCACAAAGATACCCTCCAGTTAGGCTAAAGTAAAGAAAGAAGTGGAATCCGCTCAGGAAGGGACGAGGCCAAGGACACTGCCTGAGGGGGTGACACCGAGACTGGAACCCAGGCCGCCCGTTCAGTGCTCTCCTACCATGATAAGCTGCCTCCCTGCTCTCCAAGTTTATGTCTAGTTGAGGTGATGGCACTTAAGATATAGGAAAAGTGAAGGTAAAATTTCAGACCCATTTTAAAAACAGACAATGTCAATTAGAGGCGTTCAGAGCTGGAAAGGTCCCTTTGTGCTCTTCTGATCTGAAGAGGCTGCGTGAAGGAGATGCAACTTCAAAGTATGTATAATTGGATTGACAATCTTAACGAACGTATTGTTGAATGATAATAGAAATCCCAGAACACTGCAAATAATTGAAACCATTTTCATAAATTTCAAAACGAAGCAAAATGAAACTATATTGTTTAGATATATATGATAAAACGTTTTAAAAAGCAGAGGGGTGATAAACACAAAATTCATTAGTAGTTACCTTGGAGAGAGTTTGGGGATGGGGTAGGGAAGAATAGTGGATGTGATTGGTAATGTTCTAGTTACTGGGTTAAATGGTAGATTCGTAGGTATTCATTATATTTTATGTTATAATACACATATAACAATTCTTCTTTTGCATGTATAAAATATAATTTAAAAGATGATAGCGGAATCATCTCCTCTGCCCCCGCAAATGCGTTACATAGTTGGAAAGAGGGGGGAAATCCTTACCTGTATTACACTTGGTTTCCAGAGCATTTGTACACGTGTTCTACCAGGTGAGTCTCACAACAACCCTTCAAGATAGTTGTTATCTTCATATTAGAGATGAAGAAATTCAACTGAAAGTTACTTGAGGCCAGTGAACAAAGATAGGAAAGGTAGGAATGCAGAAGTCCTGTGGGGAGCCCTGTGCAGCTAAATCTCCAATGTGCTAAACACTGTGCCTGGGACAGGGAACATGATCAGTAAACATTTGCTGAGTGAGTGATTACTTGGGTGTCTAGTAGTGAAATGAACTGCCCTGGTAGTTGTTGAATACCTGCACAGAAGCTGGCTGATCATTGTCATGGTTAAGAGTACCACAGAAGTGATTCTCTAGGTAAAAGTTGAATATAGATAACCTCTAAGATTCTTGTCAACTTTTAAAGTGCTATGAGTTTATCAGGGACTGAAGGCAAAACCATGTTAAAATAATGCTTTCCACTGGGGTAGTGGAAGTGGTCTCCATAGAAAGGCCTGGATAAAGGAGACACATTTAGAGGGACAAATTAATAGGACCTATTGCCAGAATAAGTTTGAGGTGGGTTGTAGTTGTTGTTATGTATATTGTTGTATGTTGCATGTGGCTACAAGATGTTGATCCATCCCAGCTGGAAGAATGCTACTGACTAAGTGAAACAAGGAACTGGATATTCATTTAGAAATGCCTAGCAGAGAGTTGATAATACAGGATAGTGCTCAAGAGAAATAAGGGCTGAAGACACACTGAGATGTAAGAGAAAGAGCACTGGACTGTTTTCTAGACCTGGGCTTGCTTTTAATTAACAGGGTCACCTTAGACAAGTCACTTAACCTGTCTGAGTCTGTATTCTCAGATAGTAAAGAAAACACAACAGGAACTAAAAAGAAGAATGTTCCCTATCCTCTTTTCAAGATCTAGTTAGATTTGCTCATATAGTTAAATATACAGATACCCATCACTGGAATTTGTTGTCCTCTGTTGTCCCATAACATTATGTTCTTTCTCCGTTCTAGGACTTACCACATTTTATTTTGTGTGCATGTGCTAGAAGTGAGTTACTTGAGAGAAGGAACCCTCCCTTACTCAAGTTTATATTCCCCCATGGTGTCTTGCACAAAGTAGGAGCTCAGTAGATGTGTCTTGAATTGTACGGAATTGTGTAGTGAAATAGAGCATTATTTAATCTGAGACCTAAATTTCCTTATTTATACATTAAGCTAGTTAATCTTTAAAGTTCTCTTGAGTTATAGAAGTCTGTTATCCACCTATGTTCTATGGATTGGGGCGATTGAACTATCTGATCTCTAAATTCCTTTCCAGCTCCAGTACTCAATGATTTTATAATATTGAGTTGCAAGTAATTTACATAAGAGTGACACCACATTTCCTGTAGAGATAGTTCTTGACCATCTGCCCTTTTCTTAAACCTCTAGCCTCACTTTTGCTGTTCTCATGCACAGTGGCTTCTAGGCTATTCTGAATGTTCTTCCAAAATATGTTTTTGGTGACTCTTTATTGTTTTCCCTTATCTCCTTCTTTTCCTAAAGTCTTGTTTCTGAGAAGTTGTTTTTTCTCCCTCCTTGAAGCTGACCCTAGAAAAGCACTCCTGCCCTTCCCTCCTCTCCTAGAACCTTTGCCTTATGTCAACATTATCTCCCACTACTAGAATAATAACTTCTTCCCTCTGCCAGCAAATATACTTAAATCTCTCCTATACAAGAAAAAAAAAAAAAAGAGTACCATGAACCTTTTTACCCTCTCAAAGAAGGTATTATTTTTTCACATCAGACTTTTCCAAAGAGTAACCAAGAAGTGTCTATTGACTCTCATTTACCTTTCACCTCTTGAATTATGTGTTCCAGTCCCTTTTTCTCTCCTGAAACTGCAGCCTTCAAGGTTCCAAACAACCTCAAAGCCACATTAACGTCTTGGTCTCTGTCCTCTTCCTTCACTTCTTAGTAGCTTGTGATGCAGGCCCATGCCCTCCATCCTGAGGCCGCCTTCCGGCTTTGTGGTTTTGCCCTCTCCTGATTCTCCTCTCCAAGAGAGTGCCTGTGATTCTTCATGGCCTCCAAATTTTTGTGTGCCTCAACCCTCACCTCTTCTCTCTCTCCCCTCTCTCTTTGGGCTTTTTCGCCTATTTGTGGGGCTTCAGTGGTATCTTGAATTCCAGACCCAAATGATAGAGTTGCCTGTTAGACAGTTTTACCTGGATGTGATTCCTCAGATTTCACAAGTCCCAAACTGAATTTGTGAGCCAACAACCCCTTCCCCTTCTCCTCCCCACACAGAGAAAGCTGCTCTCCCATCCTGTTTCCCATTTCAGTTAATGCCATCACCACACTTCTAGTCATCATGTTCAAAATCATAATCTATAGCTTCCACCCTGCTATATGCCAGGTGCTTT
Source organism: Camelus dromedarius (assembly GCF_036321535.1). Lineage (NCBI taxonomy): Eukaryota > Metazoa > Chordata > Mammalia > Artiodactyla > Camelidae > Camelus > Camelus dromedarius. The sequence continues at coordinate 7,736,681 of NC_087458.1, read as the reverse complement.
CCATACACAAATCCAGTCCTTTTACAATCATTGTGTCAGGCTGATTTACTATTCCCATCGTTACAGATGAGACAACTACTAGAAAGTGGTGGTATTCAATGAGCCTAGTTAGTGCTAAAGCCTGTGTGGTATTTCACCACATAATCTCTCCCTGCTCCTCTGTACCAGCCAGTTTCCATGTATCTCTGCATGTTCACTGTACATCTGCCCCTTTCATCTGCCCACCAACTCCTTCAGTCAGCCTTTGTTTTTTTTTTGTCTGTAAATTAACAAACCCTTTTCAACTATCACCGACAGATTTCATTCCAAAGCATAGTTTTAAACATATCACCCCTTGCAAATAAAAATCCTAAATGGCTCTTGGTGCTGAATGAAGGTCTAACCCTTTAGCTTGGCATCCAAGGCTCTCCACCCTCTAATGCCAGCCTTTCATCCTACCAGTGCCCTGTGTGAACTGATATTCTGTCTAGCTAAGAACATGAGCCTTCATGTTCAGAATGTGTCCTGCACTCCTGACCCAGTCTTTGTTTTTGCAATTGCTTCCCTCTTTAATTCTTTTCTTCCTTATTTAAACTCCCGTCTCATATGTGTCGGTTGAAATCCTACCCACACTTAAAGCCCAGTTCAGATGCCACCTCCTACATAAAACCCCTTCAAATCCTCTAAAGAGACCTTCAACCTTTCCAACCCCTGCGCTTAGTATTTTTTGCTTTTCTTTATCATATTTTTTCCTAGTCTCAGAGATATTTTTGTAATGTTTGTCTTCCCAACTAGTCTCTTACATTCTCAAAGGATATGGACTATTTCTTAGCTAACTTTGTATCTCACCTTATCCCCCTCCACTAGGCAGTGTCCAAAGTAGTCACGTGCTGTGTATAAATTTTAGGTTGGCTGATTTGAACCAATCAAATAAACACTTAGCTTATTCTTGTTAATCCTTCAACTTCCACATTCCAGGCTCTGTCAGGTGAGCTGTTGTGCTGTGTTTCTGAACTGAGTGGCCTTGTAGGAGAGAGTGATTCCTGGAAACAGGAATAGATCAGAGATATCCCTAAGAAGAAAGATCATTTTCTCCCATTGGATTCTGATATAAATAAACTGTGCTTACTTTTGCAGTCAGTTCCATACCGAATTTGGGGTAGAGGGAAGCAGTGTTCCAGGCTTTGGAGTCAGCCCTGGTCCCACCACTTACTGGACTCAGCACATGTCGCTTAGCCTCTTGGAGTCTCTGTGAGTATTTACCTCATAGACTTGTGCGGAGTTGATATAATGCAAGTAAAGCCCTTAGAACAGTGCCTAAAAAAGATTAAGAGCTTAAAATATAGGAATATATAAAACACATTCAAAATAGTCTTTATCTATTTATACTTTAGTATGAACATGCCTGCCTTTCTGGAAGTCCACATCAGCGCAGATTAAATGACATTACTTCCTAGCTTCTCTTCCTGGCCCAGGTCAGCCCCTCCAGCCCTCTCTTCCTTTCTCTCTCCTCACTCTCCTGCTTTGTGGAGGAGGATATTGCCATAGCCTGGCATGGCCACCAGGAGGAGCATTTATGCCAAAGAAAGAGTTCCAACTCTCCTGAAGGAAAAAGCCTGTCACATAAACTCCCTGAGTCTCCTGACCACATACACTCCCTTCTAGGGCATGTTGCTGTGTAGTGTGCTATTTTGTAATGCCACCACTGCCATCTCCCTGTCCCCTCCTCTCCCTGTCCCCTCCTCCTCCAGATGTCCATGGGGCTCTCTAGTTCTACATTTCCATTCTCTTCTTTCAGATGGCCTGCTCTAAAGGAACAAACCCTAGATGGAGCCAGCAGACCTGCGACTCACCCAGCTTTGCCACTAATTAGCTAACTTCTTGAGTTTCTTTAGCATCAGCTTCCTCACCTGTGAAATGAGCATGCTAATACCTGCTCTGTGAGCTTCCCTATGTTGCTGTAACAATCACGTATCCTGACATATGTTGACACTATTAACTATAACACGCCAAAAGGGCCACACCTTTGTCTAATCTCATACTGTGTCATCTCTCCCTTCCTCTGTCTTTGAGGTCTACACTCTTCCCTTCCATCAACCTAGTGCCTCAGATTGGAGACTCATTGTTAGGAAGGAATTATAGAGCACTGTTTCTCTACTTCTGCTAACAAAAAGGAATGGATTTGAGCCATAGCAAGAGGGATTGGAGTTTATCTGGAATATCCAGAGAAAGCCTGGAGCCTCTTTTAACAGGGAGAAAAGAGCAGAGAGGGAACTGTCTGGGGATACCTAGAAACAAAAGGAGGGATGGAGTGACTTGTTCCATAATTGGCCAGAGGGAAGGCTTAGCGTATTTTTGCTAAAAGGTTAAGCGAATCAGTGAGTAAAAGAATGAATGTATAAATGAATCTGAATGAGTTGAATGAATGAATGAAATGTGGTCCCTCCAAAGGGTAAGGTATTTAAGGATTGGGGACACTAGGTGGCAGTACAAGGCAACAAACCAAGAGATGAGCAGGGGCACCTCATCTGTATTCCCCTGACTTTGAGCACCTTTTCCTTTCCTTTACCTACATTCTTTCGAATGGTGACACCCTGTAATGGTAAAGGCACTGAAGGAGGCAGGGAAGAGAAAATCTAGGGAGAGCCAAATATTTATTACCTAGAGTTGTTTTCAAATAGCCTCTGGGGTTGGAGTTTTCCAGCTCTCAAAGGGTCATAAAAAAAGGAAAATTTGGAACCCTGCATGAGGAATCTGGGTTAGGTTCATTAGAGGCATTGCGATAGAGCTCCCAATCTAGACTGATTCGGGAAAGAACTGGTGGCAGGATCTTTTTTTTTTTTTTTCTAAATTTAATCAAATAATGGTACCCTGAGGAAGTTAATGCCTCATCCATTCTTGCCTCAGGACACCTCAGACATCTCTTCCCCCAATTTCTCCATAGATCTCTCCATAGATTGAGAGCCCATAGCATTTCTCAGCAAAACAAAGGCAAAGCAGAAATCAGGCATGTAGTTAATGGAAACTCTTCATTTTATCCTTCCATCAAGTAGTGGTCCTTTGCTACAGCAAAGAAGGCTCTACCAAAAGCCAGGGGCCATTAAGTAAACCCCCATGTCAGCCAGGAAACCCTAAAAAGCTACCGTGGTACAAAATAGGGTGTTGATCATGCCACTTTTGCCACAATAATACAAGTCTTCTGTATCATGAACCTAGTCCCACTGTAAAGACACTGCCCTCTCCTTAGCTTCACTCTGCTTGGTTTTGTAATTCTAAGACAAAATTATATCATTTTATATCATTTCCATTCCCCCTGTTGCTCTGTTCTACTTCCTATTTTAGTAGCCATCCGTGGATGTGCAGCCCAGTGATGCCTCTCCCAGTTTCCTTTAGCATAATAGAACCAAGACCACTGTCTTATCCTGTTTTCTCTGTCTATGGGCTATGACTCTCTGGTCCGTCCTGTTTCCTCCAGACCTCACTTCTTCACATGCTTTTCCTTTGAACTGTAACACTTACTGTCTTTATAATAATACATATAAAACCCTTGAAACAGAACTCTCATTTATTCACTCATTCATTCAACAAACTTTCATCAAATGCCTGCTATATGACTTACACTCTTCTGGGCACTTGATAGAGAAGTGAACCAAGTGGGCATGATGCCTGCCTTCAGGGAGCTTTTAAGGAAGCTTATGGTTTTAAATTTAAACTGATACATCCACTGCTTTGTGTTAGAATCTTGGCATTGAAAGGAAAGTTAGAAACAACTAGTTCAATCACTTATCCAAAACAGAAATCCTTTCTTCTGTATCTTTGATGGGTAGCCCATTCTTATCCAAACATTCTCTATATTTGGCCTTTTCTGGTCATTTGTACGTTCTTCTTCGTGCCAACCCTAGTCTGTTTCCTTATTTCCATTCACTGATTAGTCTGCCCCTCTTGTACATGATGGCCCATTAAATAGTTCAAGACAGATAACATGTCTTGTATTTTCCATGTGCCGGGTACTTTAATAGGGGTTTTCATGTAATCTCATTTAACCCTCATTTACTGTGCAGTAAATATCATTCACACTTTGTTTACTGATAAGGAAACCGAGATGGGACAGGTGAAGTACCCTGCCCATGGTCACACCCCTTACATATCACAGAGCCCCCTCACTGTTTTTGGCTAATCCTCTTCTCAGCACTTCAGATGAAGCCAGTTCAAAGAATAGTAACATTCTTCATTTTTCTTCATCTGGATGTGATTCTTCCCCTCACAGAGCCAAAGACCACATTAGCTTTTAGCGGTTACACAATGGTATTGCCTCATAATGAGCTTATGGTTACCTAAATGTTCAGCTCTTATTGATATGCAATACCATCAAGCACCATCTCTCCCATTCTCTATTTTTTTCCTACATTCTGCATGTTCGGGTCCTATCCATCCTTCAGGGCCCATCCAGTTCATGCTACTTACTTAGCGAAACCTTCCTGATTCCACATTACACCAACTGAATGTTCTTTTGCTCTCTCTATAGAATTTCTATCTAGTTTTCTGAGCACATATCATGTCCTACTATGAATGCCGATAGTTTCTCTCCTTGTAGTCACTCTTTAACCAGGGCATACACTTCATTCCCCTTTGTGTCTCTTAGTGCTTTGTACAGAGAGGTATCCAGTGACTCTTGCCAAATGAACAAATCTTATAACTGGGAAACTAACATTGCGTCCTTAAATGTTTAAGTGCTTTACATGTTGCTGTTAAATTTCCTGAGCAAACACTTTCTGACTTCTCTATAGCACTGGGGCACAGTACCTGCTCTGTCTAGCACAGTGGTTTGTACAGAGCACCCACCAGGAGCTGCGTATTATCTCACTGAATTTTCATAGCAGTCTTGTGAGGTAGGCGTGATCTCTGTTTTACAAACGAGGAAGATGGAGTCAGAGTTGAGGATCCAGACCCAAGATTATCTAGCTGGTAAGCAGCAGAGCTGGGATGATTCAAACTGAGATCTTCTGACTCCAATGTCTGTGTCGTTTCTGTCAGTATGCTGCCTTTCTAAAGTAAATCAGGTGCCCCTTCTGAAGACCGAGCGAGCGTGTTTGCAGCTATGGCAGTTGTTTAGCAGAGCTGGGGATTGTCCTGCAGAGGATAAGACAGGCTGCTGGAGCCCCTTTAGGTTCTTGAGCAGGTTAGAAAACAGCTAGAAATAATGGTTGAGAGACAGAATGGGAGAGTAGTGGCCAAGACACAGGAAACTGTGGGAAGAGACCGGCTATTCTTTGTGTGTGGAACTCCCTCCTGATTTCCTCTTGAATGATTCTCTCACCTCCTGTAAGTCTTTGTTTAAATGCTACCTTCTTGATGAGGCCCCACCCCTCAATCCCTTACCCTGCTTTATATTTCAGTTATTTTCTATGGCAGTTATCACCTTTTAATATGTGACTTGTGTGATCTAATTCCTGGAGCCGATTTGCACGTACATATTCCTCCTGGTTCAGCCATAAACTTCCCACGAGGCTCCTCCTAAGCCTCTCTCTCCGCCATTTATGAAGCCCCTTTTGGCAATGGAGTAATAACAAATAAGAGAATAAACGTGAAAAGCCTATAGAAGAAATGACTTTTAGATGGAATCAAATTAGTGTTTATGTGGATTTTCGTGTCGTCTTCCCCACAGTTCTGCCAAGGGAGGAATGAAAGTTAGATTTCAAAAATTATTTCCCTACAGTCACAGGTGGGAGAAACTCGAAGAGACTAGAGAGAAAGAGACCAAAAGTGGGCTGGGGCAAGGTGGCCTCAGAGCTGAGACAGCAGGATGGTGGGGCACAGAACAGCCTGTCCCACACCTCCGCAGGGGGCTGATCCTCAGAGACCCCCAGAGCCCCGGGCCCGCCCCTCTCCCCGATTCCCATCGTCGCAGGCTCCTGAGAAGAATGCAGGTCAGGAGCATAAGTGACCTTTCACACCTCAGACAAGCTAAGTTTGTTTTCTCCTTTTCTGTCCAGCCCGCAGCGGGAGGGAGGGGGAAATGGGATGGGCCTTGTCGAACTTTCTCCCGCTACAATACCCCAGAGGAGTTGAAGTGGAGAGAGTAAAGGATCTATTTATTTTGGCTCAGGAGGGACAATGTAAGCAGATGGTCTTTGATGGGATTAGCGGCGTAATCTCTAAGACCCTGGTAAATTGGAAAATGATCCATTATATTCCACGAACCTTTGGCGGCTTCAGCTCCTGGGGAGGGAGGGGTAGGGCCTGGGGGCACCTTGTTAGAAAGGACCCCCCTCTGGGAGCAGCCAAATCTTGCACAGAGAATTTGGGAAGAAGTTCGTTAGCTGAGCGATGGAAGCCCCTCTCCTCTTGAGAAAGCACAGAAATAAGAATTCTCCCAGTGCCCTCGAAGAGCCTCTCTTTTTCTCCTTTCCCTCCTCCCCCTCTTGGATGTACTGGGGTGTCTTCCGTACCATCCTCTGTTTCCAACCCCTTCCATTCCCAGGGTGTTCAGGAAACTCTTCTTTGGGGAGAGAATGGCACTGGATCTCCTGCCTTGGAAGGTCAGAAAATTCTTCTTAGAATCCAAATTATATCCCTCCCAGTGTAATCTCAGTCCACTTCCCACTCCAATGCTAACAGCCTAGGAGGACTCCCTCCATTCTCCATAGACATGAAAACCTGACAGAGAAAAAGCCAAGAGGCGGGGGAATGGGCAAACTGCAACTAGGGGCAGGGGCTGAGGAGAGGGGAGAAATGTGAAAGGGGAGATAAGGTGATAATGAACCACTCTGACCAACCCTCCGTCGTTTTAACTCAACTCCATCCCCCAGAGCTCAAATGCCTCCAGGCCTAGGATCCCCTCCATCTGGAGAATCTGGGCTGCTTAGTTAGGGGCATATGGGAGACGCATTCAGTATGAGGTGTGGTGCAGTAGGTAGGGTCATGTAAGTTATTTGCAGCACGTGTGGTGTGGTGTCTTGCATTCGTATAGCACTTTGCAGTTTATAAGAAAACTTTGAAGTGCAGAATGTAATTTAGATTTCATAACAACTGAGTGAGAAGGGCATTTGAAAAATTGGAAAGCAGGTTTAGAAGGGTCAGTGACTTGCTGAAGTGTCACGCACTTCATAAGTGACAGAGCTAGGACTAACACTTGATTTCATTGCACTATGAGATCTACTCATGTTGGTAAATGTGTCTAAATTTTTCTTTTAACTGCTGAACCACATTTTGTTTATTTATTTTAGCATTTAAGTGGTTTCCAAAACCTTATTGTTACAACAATTCTTGAACAGGCATCTGCTTGGAATTGTATCAGATTTATAGATTTAACTTGGGGGATTAAATACCAAAACACAACTAGTCAAAATATGCATTTTTTCATACCTAGAATCTCCACAACTCTTTGAAAATAAATGCATGAATAAAGAAAGTTCAAGGTGGGTAGGTAGAAAGCAGCACTAATTATTCAATTCCAAATAGAAATTCCAACACTTTGAGTGTATTAAACTGTAAGAGATGTAGCAGCTGACTGGTGGAATTTCCAGGAAGAATTCAAGTTGTACAGTATTTTATTTCAGACTATTTCAATGTATTGAGGTATGCTTTATTTTATTTTAGTATCAGTTTTTAAAAGAGTGACTCTTTGTTATGTATATGTTTATTTATTTGAGATAATTTGAGGCTCACAGAAGAATTTGTAGACTGGTTAAAACAGGAAGGCAGAGTGGAGAGTCAGCAAGCTACAGCCATTGCCCTCCTCCCAAAGCCTCCTGCTTCCCAGCAAATATGAAAATCAAAAAGTTGACATAACAATCCTGGATTGGAAGAATATTACTATTTCTTGAGTATCTATGAGGGGCCAAACAGATACACACTCGGTGCATTAATTCCCTGAGTTCACAACTCAGGGAAGTATGTTTCTTCTCCATTTCACCTGTTCAGAAGGGAACCTCAGAGAGTTTAGGTAACTGGCTTAGAGTCACACAGCCATTTAGGTGGCAGGGCTGCCATTGCAGACTGTGCTTTTCCCAGCACCTTGTACTCTCCATCAAGCTGTCTGGCCTTTACATCATTCTCTGCCCAGAGCACTCTGCCTGGGTTATTTACCCTCCTAGAAAGTCCTCTTACTCCCTATTCTCCTGGGTTTCTTCCATAGAAGTAGCTGACTCCTCACCTCTCACCCCCTACAGCTAGTGGCTTTCTCTCAGGTTGGCCCACATCCTGCTGAAAATTAATATACAGTATGTTTACTGAGTCCAAAATGTACTGGGATGAGACTGATTTACCCACCAAATCTGGGTTGGTCTCATTCCTTCCTGGCTCTGATCATCTTTCCACTGGAAGGACTGGTGACTCCCAACCCCAGACTCCTTTTGTAAAGGAGGAAAGGGGTGGAGGAAATGACTTGGCCAAGGCCACGTAGTTGGTCCTAGCAGCACGTTCCCCACCAACCCACGGTTATGGGAGCTGGGAGAGGGACTGGGGTGGGTATTCAGGAGTGAAATGGTCACCGAGTCTGATGACCCTGAAGTTAACTGGGGCTTATTTAAGATGGGTGAGCTCTGAACTCAGCCAGCCTCTTGGTTGTGATCTCTGCAACTAGATCCGGAAAACTTCAGCTTTCTGGGTCCATCCCTTTGGCACCTTCTCTGTGCCCTAAAATGTTACAGCTTCCTCATTGCCCTCACGATCTCTTTGTCTCCTTTCTCTGCTTCTGAGAGCCACAGACACATTCAGCAGGGTCTGCAGGTTCCCAATTCTTGGGAGAACTGTTGCCTCCTAATGCTTTGGAGGCTACCATGTTACAGCCTTCCCATCCACTACCAGAAACCTAGGGTCTAAAGGGCAGAGTTCCACAGCTTTGGAAGATAAGGGAAGGGGTCCCCAGTGGCACTTGAGGAAGGGAGGATATCAGAGCCTCTGGGCAAACTCCTTGAAGGGCCCAGGTGCCCTTCCACCACCTTTCTCTTTTTCCCTCTATGTTTTCTTCTCTCCAGCATCTCTTCCTATCTTATCTGTCCCGTTCTTAGACCCCTCTTTTCCCCTCAGTCTCTGTCTCTCTCATCTTCTTTCTCGTCTTGCCAGGCTCCCCTCACACCCTAGCTTCTCCTGGTTATTAATTACTCAGCCCCTGGTCCCGCACCCGCGGTCCGGGACTTGCCGCCTCGGTCTGGGGCCCTGAGCCCCGGGCAGAGAGTGTGCGCGGCCGCGGATCCCCAATCCTCCACGCTCTCATCAGGCCAGGGTTTTCCCAGGCTCTGCTTGGCGCGGGGAACCCAGAGAAATCGTCTCACGGGTCTCGCAGCCAAGAACACGAACCTTAGGGGGAACCGATCTGACAGGCAGGGGTGCAGGGGTAGATGGGTGGTTCGGAGGATCGTTTTTGGTTTTATTTTACCCGGGGACGGGTTCAGCAGAGGACATGGGGGCCCGAGGTGGCCTCTGTGTCCCCGCCGCTGGCGGTGGGGAGTGGGCACTAGCAGAGCCTCCAGCGGGGTTTTCGGCCGAGCCGGGTCGGGGAGCGGGCGGGCGCGCCGAGGGGCCCCCGCGGGCGCGGCTTCTCGAAGCTCCCAAACGCCGCGTCGCCCGTCTAGGCCCCCTTGTCCCCCGCGGCGCCCCGAGCCTTTTCTTTTCCGTTTTGTTTCCTTGCCTTTTCCATAATTTAGTTTACCACTTTTAATGCCTTTGGTATGTTTCCTTTTTTATTTCTTTCAGTGTTACTTTATCCCTTTTATTTTAGCGTTTTATTTCAAGTGGGTTTTGTTTGCCCTTTTTTCCGTTTCCGATTCTCTGTTCTGCTCACTTCTCGCTCCGGCCCTCCTCGTGCTTTCATTTCCTCTCCTCGGCGCCTCGGGCCTCGCGGCTTTGGCGTCGGGCGGCGTCCGCAGTCGTCCTGCTCTTGTGACGAAGCTCGTGTCCCCCCACCCCCGCCCTTCCCGCCCGGAGCCCCCTTGGCGCCGCTGGGCGAGTCGGCGCCCGGCGCCGCTGCGGAGCGTGGACTTTGTCGGAAGCGGGAGCCAGAACCGCTGTTGCGGGCGAGAGTGCCGGGAGGAGGCATGGTGCCGGCGGGGGCCGCGCGGGCGTGCTCTGATCGGCCTCGGCGGGGTCCAGGGGCAGAGGCACAGACCCGCAGTTCACACATGGAAGCCACAGGTCCACACACACACTGGGATTCAAGGGCCCGCAGACCATCGTCCACGATCCACACAGATACACCAAGCCTCACAGCCAACTCAAGGACGCGCGCGCACACAGCACACACCAGCAAACACCCGAGATCAACAAATGTCACACATGTATTCCCAAATTACACACACACTCATAGGGCGTGGATGTATGGACGTATATGTGATAATAGTACACGTACACCAACAAGCACACAAATGATTGCGCACTGCAAATAGGCATGACGCAGAGATATATAAACCTACATGCAGCTCAGGGGGATTTCAGTGCTAACTCAGCCCATCGCAGTGGTGACGCTAGGGATGAGACCCGGCAGTGGGAACAGGCCCTCCCTGGTCTCACCAGCAGGCACAGCAGTAGCCATAGACACAGCCACCCAGAGTTCCGTACCTCTGCCTGGACCAAGGTTGTAGGGGCTCCAAAGGTGAGGAATACTGGTGGCTTGTTTAGCTGAGGGATCCAGCCCAAACGCGAGAGCCTGAGCCCCAGAAATGAGCATCAGACCTAAAGAACCCTCTGTGAAGCAGACAGAAGCGGGCACTACACCAAGAAAATGGCACCGTGTTACGAGTATAAAGCAGGCATGTGATACGTGTGCCAGTGTGTATTCCATGCCACGTGTATCGCACACCGTGCTGGTGTTTGGCCAGGTGCCACATGGAGACCATTATTTTTGTGAAAATGAGCAGAGGAGATGTATGTGATTCTAGGAGCAAAAGTAAAGTATGTGTACAAATATAGGTACCAATACACACCGAGGGCTACGTCAAATAGAAAATCTCTCTCCAGCTCATGGGTCTTGTTATCAAGCTGGCATACTAGCCCAAGCCTCTGTGACAAGGTCTGTCTCCTTTCCAGGGCAGGCGTGATTATTTGGAGCCCTGGGAGCTGTGTGGTGAAAGACTGGTTTGTGGGAAAGCCAGATGTATCTGATGTATATTATCGAGCACCAAAAGGGGAGATTTTGGAAGCTCTAGTGGGGGAACTTTGGGGTAAAAGACTATCAGAATTGCACCCCAGAGTCCTGAGTTTGGAAGGTGCCCTGGGCTGCAGCAGCAGTAGTGATGCTCAGACATGCCTACCCAATGGTAAAGCCTGACTGCAGGCAGGTGTCGGTACACATATACTGTACTGGATAAAAACATAAATGTTCGTGCCATACACAAACCCACTCCACACACACACAGCTCCTGACAACCACACTGGACAATGTGTGGTTACAGATGTCCAATTGGATTGCCAGGGAGATTAATTTTGTAGGAGAGAAGATAAGAGATATTTATGTGCACACCCAGAGCGCCATAGGTTTGGAGCTCAGTTACTGTACAGAAGAGTTACAGCAGCAGGAAAGTGCAAAGCTCAAAAGAGAAATGCCGGTGAGTTCCCATCATAGAATGCCAGGCAGCATGGAGATGGGTGTCTAAGGGCAGCCCTGGGAGCAGTTCGATCCATTGTTCAAAGGACTTCAGATACATGCAGGGGGGTATGCCCGATGAAGCTGCAAATCTTGGCTGAGCCTGAGGGAGAGATGGGCAGAACTGAGGGCCACCTCCCAGGTCTCTAACTCGGGATAGAAAATGGAAAGCTTGGCCCCTGGGGCCGGCTGGCTGTCAGTCTCTGGGTCTGCCCTGTCCTTGACTGGATTTCTGGTGCCTCTCAGCGCCTTTCTCTTTCACTCTTGCAGGTCGCTGTCTCACGGTCTCTGCCTTTCTCTCATTTTCTCTCTCTGCTCAGTTTGTCTTTCTCTCACCACCTCTTCAAGCTCTTTTACTGTACTGTATTATATGGTCACAGAGAAACATAGCCAGATCCAGGAGCAGTTATAAATACAAATGCATATCGTAGATGTAGAGGTCATTGGTGATAAAGCCTACCCATCTTGCTGGTCTGTATATATTTATGTAACAGCACATTTTCATTTTTGTGTAAAAATCTAAGTTACAGCCCTGAAATTTTGTTTCCTTTCAGTCTTTTGGCTGCTGTCTCTTTGAGTGTCTGTCTCTCTCTCTCTGTTTCTCTCAGGGACTCTTCCTCTTCATCATACTCAGGAGCAGGCATTTTGGCCCTTGGACCCTGCCACAGTTTTAGTAATCCCCCTCCTTCATTTTGCTTTCTTTGGAGTGTGCCTCAGGTGGGCAAAAGTCTTTTTGAAACAAACAGCTAGATCTCCACATTGCAGGTGGTACCGGGAGAGAGACTTTTGAAATTTGATGGAGATACAAAAATATCTAGGGAGAAAAAATGGGCATTGGGGCCAAACAGAGATTCTCCCTTAATTCACCTGGGGTTTGGAGGCCTCTTCTGAGTGGAGTGCGGGGAAGGATGTAGGTGAGGCTTGGGAATCTCTGGCCACCATGGACCTGCAGAATCCCGCACAGCCAGGCAAAGGAAGAGGTACCTAATTCAGCAGGGCAAGTCCTGGGAGCAACATGAAGAAAAAGCAATGAAAACTGTCAAGATTCTACTTCCCAAACTCGCATGGGACATAAATAATGTCTGAGTAAAAGAAAGATAGAATATGAAAAGGGAGGTGGTGGGGTAACTGACTCCTTAGAGACCGAGGCACCCCATGGAGACCTAGCTAGAGAGCCAGAGATTGAAAGGGATGATAGTAGCACAACCCCGGAGAGAAGAGGAGGGGCTCCTAGTGGGAGAAAGGAAGGTGGAGAGTCAGACTTTGTTCACACAATTTATGCTTATTATGTGGTAGTTGGAATAAACGATGTGCCAAAAGCTCTGCTGTGTCCCTTGACCATTTACTTGGTGGTGGGCAGAGGGCAAAGGACTCGGCAAAGTGGAGCCAGCAGAAGAAGGGAAGGCCTGGGCCCTCAGGCTGCCCCAAGCCCAAACCCTAGAGTACCTGGAGACCTCATTCCTCCCACCTCCAAATCCTTGTTTTCTTTCCAGATCTGGATTCTTCATGCCTCTCTATGTAAGTTTGCGACTCTGTTTCTGGCTTCTCCTTGAACTATGGGTCTGTCTCTCTCCATCTCTGTCATTGCTTCACAGCTTTCCTGGCTTCATCTGTCTCTGTTGTCTGGTCTCTGTCTTTCCATACCCCCTCCCTTTGTTAATTCAAAGGTTTCTCACTGAGCCCCTCCCTAGGCTTCCCAAAATAACACTGAGTAAAATGAGATCAAACCCGCCTGTAGGTTTTTTCCTACTCCCCTCAGCCCCCTCCTCCAGGGCTACAACCCCCTCTTATAATGTCAGATAATTGCTGGTGTGCAGCTCTGAGAAGCCAGAACTGATACCAGGGAAGAGGGGGAGAGAAATAAATAATAATCTGCTTCTATTCAGCGTATATAGGTTACCTGATTTGCATATATGCTAATATTGCTATAATTACCCTGCTGTTCTGGCCTATGATCAAGTTCTATAAATACATAGGATAGCAGAGCTAGGCCTAGCAACACCACCCTGAAAATTATCAAGTATACGTATGTATCCGCCCGCATTTCTCTGTACTCTAAATCTGTGAGCCTCTCTTTGATATAACACGCTCCCTTACAGACCCTAGCTCTCTGGCTTTCAGCTGCCTCTCCTGTGTTTTAAGGCAGCTCCAAGGGAGGAGGAAAGAGATACCCGAATGAGAAAATATTCTAGGTTATATTTAATTCTTAAAATTAATATCATTATCAATAAGTTATTACTATTTTTAGGAAAATCAAAGATTTCCCAAAATTATTGAATTATTATCACCATGCTTTGGGGTACCGGTTGGGAGATAGGAAGAGGACACCTCCATATCCTAGGCCTGTTGAGATGTTTAAGAAAGTGCTGTCTATGGGAGAGGAGGTGGCATTCCCTTCCCCAAATCTGCCCTCATGCCTTACTCTCCTAGCACACTCCCCACTCTCAGGAAACCAGGGGAAGATGCTCATGGAGTTGTGCAGATTTTTGGGTGATAGTGGCAGAAGTGGGGAGGAAGCTTGGAGGAACATAAAAGATGCAATCCACAGCTGTCTGCTTTTAATTATAATTATCCCCTTTCGCTTCCTTTCTGGCTAATGAGGGGGGGATTAAATTTTTTTCTCCCTTTTCTCCCCCTCCCTCCTTTCCCTGGAATTGAGGGGTGGAGTGAGTTCAGGGTCCTCCTCCCCTTCCTCCCCAATCCCCTGGTTACTGGGAGAAAGGCAGACTCCAGAGGGTGGTGACAATATGAAGAGATTTGTAGGAACAAAGGAAGGACAGGTTTGGATTGCTGGACACGTCCCAGAGTTGGAGAGACCCCCCTCCATTCCACTGGCACCCCCTCCCATCAACCCCCCAGCTCCCTAGACAAGGAACTCAATGTCTTCCAGCCGGTGAGAAAGGAGCTAAAGGGAGCCCTGGTCTAGAGGGAAGGAGGAGGGAAGGGGTGGGGAGCTGGGGGTGGGGGTGCAAAATTAGTCTCAAAGGATCTTTATTTCTGAGCTAGTGAAGCAGATGTAATCAAGGGGAGAGCAAAATAATCATAATGGGAGGAATGAAGGGCGGGGGAAGCTGGAATGGGGGGACTGGGCCAGGACAGGGCTGAGAATTGGGGGGCAGGGAACCTTGAGTGGGGGCAGCCTGTTGCCTTCTCCCACCTCCCCAGAGTCTCCCTACTTTGGAGTAGGGAAAAGGATCAGGTCTATAGACTCTGACCTTAGCCCTCAGAATCCCTCTTTCAGAGCTTAGGGATGGCTGGGCCAGAAGGTGGCTGGGAAGGCACCAGGGAGAAGAGAGCCCCCGCCCCAGCTGAGGGAGGTAGTGAGGAGAGGGGAGACTGAAAGCAGTGGGGGAGGGTGAGAGAGGGGAGCCAGCAGAGACTCAAGTGGCCTCAGGTCTGTGGGACAAAAGTTGGAGGGAGATTTGTGTATGAGAGAAGAGGGGAGGGGGCCTTGGGGAAGGGGGTCTTTGACAATGAACTTGAGACAAACTTCATTAGCATGCAGGCCTGCTGTCTGTCACGTCGAGCTCAGTCTGAGTTCCCATGCAGGCCAGGAAGAGTGGGAGGGAGAAAATGGGAGGGGCTGAGGGTGGGGGTGAGGGAGAGAAAAGAGACCCGACCATTGTACCATTCTGGGCCTCAGCTTCCACCAAATATCGGGACCCCAGCCCTGGAAACCAACCCCCAAATTGCTCTCCCTCCTCTAAGAACAAGATAATTTATCTCTCACTTTGAATCTGTGGTCCCACTCCTTCTCTTCTCTTGTCTAGACTTCCAAGCACTGGCCTTCACCGCACCCCACCTTGTTCCCCACTCCAGCTCTCAGCCTTCATCTTCCAATTGTCACTTTCTCCTTCACAACTAAGATCTGGATTTGTGATTATTTCCGCTGACAGGGACAGGGAGTTGGGGGAAGTTTGGGAAAGGGAGACTGGAACACCCTGAACCTCCAAGTGGCAAACTGTGTCCTCTTTCTATCACTCCTCATCAACTCCACTCCCCACCCTAGACACACATCATTTAATCACAATCTCAAGTTTCAAGGCCAGTGAGAACTGGAAGGAGACTGGGAACAGGGGTGTTTCTGTCACACCCTTTTTCTTGCTTCCTTTGGGGATGAGGATGGCCTGGAGGAACAATAGCTTTCCTTAGCCCCTTCTTCCTGCCTCAGGTTAGAAAAGGCAGGAGGAGGAGGTGGAAAAGAGTGGAGATGACAAAGACCCTTTCCCGGACGGGCATTAGATGGAGGAGGGAGGGGGTTTCATCGGAGTGGGCTGTTGTTTTGGTGGTGGTGATGTCTCTAGACAGGGGCAGCACCCCTTTTTTGCTGCCTTTCCAGGAAGAACAGCAAGAGAAAGAAAGAGAGAGCAAGCGAAATTCCTGAATGGATAGACAGATGCTACGTCATCGGAGCTGCATCCTCCACTCCACAAGAGGCTAGGAGCAGGGAGAAAGAGGCAGTCCAGCAGCAGGGGCCACCCGAGCAGGCTCTCCTCCTCACAGAAGCTGGGTGAGTGGCCATTCATTCGGGAGGGTCCTGGCCCCTCAGACATCTGGACTGGGGGTGGGACGGGATCCCCTAAAATCAGTCAAGGCACACTGACCTTCCTACTTTGCCCACTGGCTAATGGAGGCGGGTGCAATAATCACAGAAAGGAAAGGCTGATAAAAGGTTTCGGGGAATGACCAAAGGGGATGAGGCATGTGTGTGGAGGAGTAGTTGGCAGAGTGGGATTTCACCCCTGCTTCCCGCAGCTGTCTATTGCGGTGAGCTGAGGCGGGGCCCTGCCCAGCGGCCCCAGAGCGTCTCTTGGTCCCTCTCCTTCCCGTAGCCTCGGCTAACCAGCCAACCGGGAGACAGCTCACTAAGTTTGTCAGTGGGATTCAGGGGGGCTTTAGGGTCACGGTGCTACTGATCCTATTAATCCACCCCTCCTTTCTGTCCACCAAACACAGCGGCCAACATCTTAATGCTTGCACCAGAGGAGGGGCAGGAAGGAAGATTACAGTGGGATGGGAGGGAAGAGGAAAAATGGTTCTACATTTGGACTCCTGACCTTTCCTCATTCTGGCTCTTATTCCTCTCTGCCCCAGAGACTTCAGGTTTTAGGGACAGACAAAGTCTGAGGGACAGGGGTGATAGGGAGGAAAGGAGACATATCTGCAAAAAAGTGGAGAACACAATTAGGAAAAATCCAAAAACATATATAGAATTTAAGTTGATTTTATTCCCCTTCTTCCCCATTTTTCCCATGATCTGGCAGGTGGGAAAGGGGCTGAGGGGAGCTTAAAGGCAATTGAGGTGTTGGGAGCAAATGCTTAGGTTCAAGAAGGGGAGAGAACCCTGCTCCAGCTCTCATGCGACCCACCTGATGGTGTTTTTTAATTTCTTGTTTTTTAAGAAAGGCCAGAGGATATGGAAAGAAGGCACTATTCTTATCCCTTGTCCCCACCCATGCACTGCTTTCTGGGAGACAGGCTGGGACCATTGTGGAATAGTGGAGGCTGGAGGCCAACAGAGTATTTCTGGTACCCTAGAGGCCAGATTTCTGGGAGAGGCTGAGGCTGCCAGACACCAAACATCACACACATGTTCCATGCCTCCTGGGGCGTGGTCCTTGTCACCACCTCCCCCTGGGCATTTTGTGTGAGGGGTGGGGTGGGGGGCAGGGCAGAGATCAGCAAGAAGAGGTACAACTGCTCTAGAGACCGCATGACTCTTTTTGATTAGGGTGGAAGAAGGAGCCAGAGACTCCCCAGCTGTCCTTGTGCTTATTTTCTAGCAAGTTGGGGGTTGGGATTGGCCCCCTCTTTGGTATGAAGATAGCAATTTCAAACTGAGACAACCCTTTATGAAACAGATGGGCTGGCAGAGCTGAAGCTGGGAGTCAAGTGGGTCTTCGTAGGTGTTAGAAGTGGGGAGGGAGCATTCTAAGTACCCCTCCTAGAAATTAGGCTTGGATTTAAGGCTTAATATCCCTCTTCCCCAGCTTTCCTTTCTTTCTGATTTCCTCTGCATTTACTTGGTTATCTTCCTGACTTTAAAAAAAGAATTAGTTGTGGAATTGAGTTTGAGGTAGAAGGATTCACCAACTTACCCCAATACACACACGCACACACACACACACACACACACACACATGCACACACAAATACACTTCTCTTAATATTTTAGGAGCTGGGTTACCTATGGTATACATGTCACTCCTCAAAATTGTACTTTAGCCTGAAAACAAAATATTGGGAAGGTAAGACTATAAAATGTTGAGACTGGGTTTCATACCCAACATTAAATGGGACAAAAACAAACCCTGCTTTGTATTCATACCTTTTATATATGTGAGAAAGAGAAAGAGAAGAAGAGAGGGAGAAAATTGATAGCTACAGTGTATGTCTTTACAGATCCTTGGTAATATGCATGGATAGTTGATAAGTAAATAGGTAATGATAAGATGGGGGGAGAAAGCTAGAGACATAATGTGATTGACAGTATCTTAAGTGCATCACACTTTACAATGCAGTTAGATCTAGAGAAAGAAAAATACATCCCTGACTCCAGATCCTTCATTCTATCCTGAGCATGCTTTCTGGTAGACCGTGAGTAGCAGGAACCTGTGAGGAGATGGTGGCCATTGGGCAAGGGATTACTCCTTTAGGTTTAAGTCAGAAGGGGCACAGCATCTCCACAGGCTCAGTTCAAACCCCTGGGCCTGTAGGTTTCGGAGAGAGGTGGAGGGAGGTTGTGAGGCTGGGGCTGGGTTAGAGTTGTTCAGGCAAGATGGAGCCCGAGAGGCTCAAGCCAGGGGCCCTGCCTTCTCTGCATGTCTAGGCTTTTTCTCTTTCAACTATCTCCCGGTGCAGCCTGGAGCTCTGGCAGTTGAATGGGGAGCCTAGACTGCTGAGGTCCTGAAAACAAGACTAGGAGAAAAGGAGTTGGTGAGAGAGTGACAGGGAGACGGGTATGTTAGGGAGAGAAGACTGGAGCCACTCAAAAGACTTCAACCTTTGCATTCTTCTCCTTGACAGGAGCTGGACATCCAAGAAGAAGCAGCCTCGTGTTTTTCTGGTGTCATCGTAGGTGTCCACCTTTGGCTTTTGGGGTATTTATTGTCTTGTTTGTTTTTGATAGTGGTGTTGGGGGTTGGCCCTGCAATCACCTGGGTTTTCTCCTGTTCCCTACACCTCTCTACCCCACACCCTGTCTCTTCTAGCTTTCAGCCCTTGACTTTGGTCTGTTCTGATTGTAGTAAGACTTGTATAGTCATTGATATTGGGAATGGAACATGGTGGCTTAGGAATGAAGGCCACCCGGTGCCCAGGTTTGTGAGAGAGAGAAGAGGCACAGAGGGTTCTGGGGACTCTTTTCCCCTTCTCTCATAGGCTCCTGAGGGCAGAGATGGAGGCCAGTTGAGCCTGGAAAGGTGGTTGGTTGCAGAGGGGAACAGAAATACCTGTATGTGGATGACAGAGGTGAGAAAGGAGAGGAGTGTGGGTTGTGGTGAGGAGGGTACCTGGAGAACTTAAACAACTGTGAGTGGGTGTGTTGTGCCGGGGCGTGTAAGCATCCGGAGGTGGTACTGCTGGGAATATCCGTGGATGTGTCATTGCACTTGTCTTAGTTGACAGGTCTGTGTGTGTGTGTGCATGTGTGCAAACACAACACCCTTACACACTCATATTTTTGCCCCTCAAGGAAATCATTTGCTGATGGCTGACTCCCTACTACCTCTGTCACCTTGTTCTCACCTTCCTAAATCCATAGGGCTCTTAAGCAAGTAAGCAGTGTGTGGGTTCAAGGACAGAACTGGGAGCAGGCAGGGGAGGCAGTGCTTAGATGGGCCTGAGGAATTATCAGGCTGGCCTCTCAATGAGAGGAAAAACACTTTGTGGGGAGCAAAGGGTAGTATCACCAGGGACAAAATCCTCCGGATTATGTCTCCACGCCCTTTAAACGCGTCTGCCTATATAGTTTTTTTTTCACAGCTTCAGCATTTTTTTATTGTCAATTCTTGCTTTTATTTGTCACTATCCCATAGACAGTTCAGTGCAAATATTCAATAGCAAAAGAATAATGTATGATAATGTTCACATAATGATGCACTTATAAGACAGAAATAAATACCTGAACCGACCCAATTCTGAATGCAGCTTTATCTGAATCTTCAAGGCAATTAACCTGATAAATGAAACAAAGAACAAATATGTGTTTTATTTAATTATCTGAATATTTCAAGAGAGTGGCTTGATGCCAAAATGTATTTTGGGACCCAAATTATAAAGATCTGTCCAAAAACTGCATCTAGAGAGCCTAATTCAGGCCGTATTTTTCTAAACATGGGCCTCTTCAGGGACACAGACAATGGATGGGCATCAGGGCTGTAGGGATGGGTGTAAGGACAGGCACTGGCGAAGAATGTAGGCTTCTTGGCTAATTGAGACACTTACAGATTCAGATCATCACGAAGGATTCGGCGTGCTCTCCCCACAGTCCACCAGAATTTCCCTGGAAGAACTTGGGTGGGGTCTGCAGACCATCCGCTTTACAGAACACTGCAGCGGAATGTGCTGTGTGCTGGAAGCAGAGGGCTCTGCTCCAGCTGAGGCCTTCCTAAGAGGCTGAGGCTGGTGGGCCAAGCACAATGGGGACCTAATGCGCCCATTTTGCTCCAGCTGTTAGCTTCTCTCAGGTCTGCTGTATCCAGTTCCAAGTAGTAGAAGGGTCTCCTTTGGTCAAAGGAATTGTGGAATAGTCACTAATACACAACACAATAGACAACACTTCCCCCACTCCCCTCTCACACACACCCATACACAGGTCCCACAGGACACGTATTTTGTCAATATCCTCCCTCTCCATCCACAATGGGCTGAAATCCACGTGAAGGCAAACTGAGACTTGCAGACCCACTCAATGGTACACACATACTTTTCATTTAATATCAGTTATTGGGCACCCACTATGTTTTAGGCATGGTGTTGGATACCATAGACTTGAATATGTATAAAATCACCTCTGCCCTTGAGGGGCTGTTTCATCTGGTACCCTTGAAGTAGTTTCTTTTTTGAAACTGGAGTAACATGGTTTGGTATACAAACCAATCCCAGTTAACACGATGGTGGTGAGTTTTCTGCTTCTTTCATGGCTTGTAGCTCCATCTCTACCATCATTCCTCAGCAGGAGCTGTTGGGAGATCAGGTTGTCAAGTCCCCCCAGACAAAACCAAACAAAAAATTACTTCATCAGGAATCTGGACAGAGAGGGGGATTCCAAGTAGATAGTGCCACGACAACTTACAATAATCTCCATTTTTTCCATTTTCTTTTGTAGAGGCCACTGTATGTTTGGACAGTCTGTTTAAGCTGAGGTATCTCTGTAGAACCCAAAGCCACAGTAAGATGCAAGGGGATCTAGTTCTTTATCTAGCTATTTGGAGAAATTTAGATATATACCCAATTCTCTCCTGACCTTGGTTTTTGAGGAAGTCCAGTTGAATCTGATTTGACCAATAGGGGTGGGGGGTTTCCATCTGGCAAAGAAACCTTTCTGTCCTCCTCTCTCCCCAACAAAAACATAGCAGTTGCTGAAAGAGAAGGGATGTTCATGCTGATCCCAACTGCTTCTTGCTAGGCTGTCTAGATGGCCCAGGCCAAGGCAAGTGGTTGTGGAAATAAGCTTGGGCCCATAGAGGGCAGGGGACTTGGTTGGAAATTGGTGAGAGAGAAGAAGAATGAGACTGTTAGCTAACAGGACAGCCTCTTTCCCACCTGCTGGCCCCTGACTCCAGGTGCTGGGTGAGGGGAGGATGGAGAAGAAAAAAGGTTTGTTTAAGGTGCTTTTAAGAGATCTTGTGGGAGGGCAAATGGGGAAATAATTATAGGGGAAGTTGGTGGTGTGTTTGAAGAAGTGTAGACCCTATTTAGGATTGCTGGAGTGTCTAGAGGATATTGGGTATCCTGTAAAGGGGTGTGAGGTAATGTACTGAGAAATATTTGAGGAGGTTCGTAGGCATGAAGAGGAAAGGGTGTAAGAAGGCTGTAGTTTCTCTGGGGCCTGGTATGGGGGATGCATTTAGGGAATGCATTTAGAGCACGCCAATAGGGTAGGTCTATCTGTGAGAGTGGGGAGGGTTCCGCTTTCCTGCAACTGTACTGGAGCAACAGACACTCCAGTGCTCCCTCCATTCTATGCTGTAGGGGCACCTAGGAGGGGAAGGAGGACACAAAACAGAGAGTGGACATTTTCCCTCTTTCTTTCTCTCCTCACCATTGGCTGGTGTGCTCTCAGTTCTGGGGTGAAGGTGAAGAATTGATACTGTGGAAGCTTCTAGAAAGCCTTTCCATTGGATAAGGGCCCTGAGACCCTGTGGAGGCTGACAGAGGGGGAAAAGTTGTGCCAAGCACAGCTCTGAGAATGCCCTGCAACTTGGGGAAATCAGGCTGTCTGCTTCAGCTCTGTACTGCTATTCTGGTAGAGAAACAGGTCCCTGGGCTTTATCCTATTTCGAAGTGCCTCTCACCTCACAATCATGCAGCTATAATTCAGACACTCTCCAGTCTTTGACGGGAGCACCAAATGAAACCCACTGGCATGGCTTGCATCTAACCAAGGCGAATAGCACTCAGGCTGGGCTTTGTCGTAGACTATGCAGAGGCGGGACCCTGGGTAGGCTAAAACAACCTGTCTGGGCCTGATGGCCAAACCTGGGTCCCCCAGAGTGCACTCCTGTTGGCATAGGATCCCTGGTTATTGGAGCCAGCCCATATTAAGCAGGTGGATTGGCTCCCAGTATCCAAGTCCTAGAATTTTTTTTTTTTTTTTTTTTTAGAAAAGGGGCCGAGAGGAGGGTGGGTGGAAGGGTGGGGTAACTCGGGGCCAGAGATTAGAACTTCATCCTGTCAGAAACAGAAGCTCGAATAGGTGTCCGTAGCTAGCTAGCTCTCAGAGAGCTCTGCCAGTCAGAGAGAATCTGGATCCTGCCAGCGGACCCCCGCGTGCCGCCCCAAGTTGAGACGCGGCATTATTCGCCTCTGATTCTTCGGACCAGGTTGGGAGCCAGGTCGGGAAAACCTCGAACTTGACTCCTTACTGGAGAATGATTTTTTCCCCTGTGGCCCTGGATCTTCAGACACCCGGAGATGGAACTCCAGTTGGAGTACAAGGCCCAAGGTTGGAGGCTCACGAGGTGGGGGAAGGAAGAGAAAGTGCTAGCGAGGGCGGGGGAAGGGGTGGCTAGCTGGGATCCTCCAGCTTCCCCCACCTGAAACTTTGGAGCTGCGAACAAGTTCAAAAGATATTACCGTTTCTGCTCAGTGAAAAAGGAGGCCTAGCCTCGCTCAGACCCCTTGTCTCCCAGTAGAAGCCCCAAACTTCCAGAATGTTTCCCTCGCTGTTTTGGTTGCAAACCAACAAGGGAGGTTCCCGCCCATCTTAAAAGATTAAGGTAACAGTCTGGGAGGGATCAGAACCCGAGAAGCACAAAAAATATCCTGATGAGAGAAGACAGGTAGAAGTAGAGTCTCCAGTCATCTAGTTCTTTTTGAGGATATTTAACCCTATCTCATTTCCCATCTTTGAGCCTTGGACCTGGTGCAACATACCTAGCGCCAAAATGGAAAATGTAGAACCTACAAAAAGAGTGAGGTTGGAGATCAGAATCACAAATGGCAGTGGATAGGAGATGGCAGGCGAGTCTCCGGGACGCGTGAGGCAGCAAAAGGCTGGGGATCAGTACACAGACATAGTAGTTACTCCCCACTCACCATTCTCCGGGGGGAAGGGCGCCCCAATTGCGCTCTCCGGCTCAACCAGGAAGGGGGAGGGGCGGGACTGGCGGGGGAACGAGGCGGTGACGTCAGACTCGGCGGAGCCAATCAGAGGCTGACCTGGGGAGGGAGCGTGAAAGGATGAATGAAAAGTCCGGAGCCGGAGCGCGCCCGGGCCAGAGCAGCAGCAGAGGCAGAGCGGAGAGCTAGGGAGGTGAGGCCCGCTTTGCCCTGCTCGCCTTGGCTCGGCGGAGGCCGCGATCCCGGCGGGCGCCTCCACCCCGGCGCCCGCTGAGCCCTGGCACCTCGGACTCAGGGCCATGGCGCTCCGTGGGCGGGAACATGCCGGGAGGACCGCGCGGGAGAGCACAGATGGGCACACTAGGCTCGATGTAAGTGGCCTGGCCGGCTCAGGGCACGAGGTGGGCTAGCGCCTCGGAATCCAGCGTGCTGGCGCCTCCGCCACGAGGAGCCAGCCGAGCCCTACACCCTCCTCGAGGCTCCTGGGACCTCCTTGACGATACCCTTTCCTGATCGGAACCCCCACCAACCTCTAGGGCACCTCTCCATTTTCGGACCCCCGACCATTTTCACAGCCCTGGGTGATTTCAGGACCTCTTTGTACAATGCCATTTCTCTGGGGGCTCCTGTGGGGCCTGGGACTCGGTTCACCTTCCGGCCCGCCCTCCGCTTTCCTCCCTCTAACCCCATTTCTTGGGTGCTCTCTCGGAACCCTTCTCGGGTGGGGTCTTTACCCTTTTCTTCTCTCCTTGAGAGGCTCTCTTAGGGGAGTCTCTGGGTCGCCTCCCACCCCACCCCCCACCCGCTTCCCTCTCTCTTTGGGTTGCCGGGATTTCCCTGTTTCCTACTGGGATGCCTCCGGGGTTTTACCCCTAGGATTCCGCTGCCCTCTCCCCTTTTTGGTCAGCAGCTTAGATCCAGCCCTTTACCCTGCACGAGCTCCGCTTCGCTTCCACCGTCCTTGCGAGTTGGGAGGTGTGTGGTGGGGCTAGTTCCGCGCCTCCCCACTGCGACCCCAACGTGGAGGCTCTGGCTCCGCTGAAAGCTAAGGCTCAGGCTATCGGATGCGCCCCGGATCTTCCAAAGGAGGGCAAATGGAGACCCCGTGAGGTTTGGGAGGCCTCCGCCTTGGTCCCTGCGGTCTTCCCGGGTGGCACGAAAAGCCCGTGAGTCTCTCCTCCCAGGGACCAGAGAAACTCCTGCTTCTGTCTCGAATGGGGGGCTGGAAACCGGGCGTCACAAGGTTTTGGGGTCGGGGGTATTCCCGGACTTTGGACACCATCGGCCCTCGCGTCTTTTCCACGCCTTTTTCTGTCTCTATCGTGTCTGTATCTCAATGTCTCTGAGTCTTTTCCTGTCTTGGACTCTGTTTCTCTCTTCATCCCCCACCTCTACCCGTGTACCCTCTCCCCAGCCCCCACCGGCGGGCAACCGAGAGGCTGCGGCGGTGCAGGCGTCGGCAGCGGCAGCCGAGAGGCTGCGTGGAAGAGGCGGCGGCGGCAGCCAGGAGGCGGGGTTGGTTGTTATCTTTGGTTATCTAGCTGTATGAGTGGTGTGGAGTCTTCATAAAGCTAGATAACCGAAAGTAAAAATAACCCCATACACTGCGCAGAGGGGCCCCAGGAAAACTGGCCGCACCGGCGGGCGGGGGAGGCGAAAGCGAAGGGCTAGAGCTGCCAGGACCCACGGGCCATGGCAGGCGAGAAGAGGACCCGGCGGCCCGCGGGCCTCAAGACCGCACCGGTCGGGGCGACTTTCCACCCTCCAACTCCGGTTCGCGCAGGTAGGAGTCGCCTTCCCATTTCGCATTAGCCAGGTTCAGTATCCTCCCCCGCCAAGTTAGCGGGTGGCAAGACAGGGGCATTGTGGTTACCTCTCGGGATGGGGCCTTTTCTGGCAGTCTGCAGACTGGGTCACTGCCAGGAAAGCTGCTCCACAGGAGGGATCTGTTGAAGTCTCTTGCATGGTTATTCGGGACAGTGCCTGGGGTTCCTGGCCGAGGCTTCTCCCGTGGGCGCTAGTGAACAGCTTTCTGCAGGCTATTCACAGCTATTGCTGGGGCGGGAGAGTTTGAGGGAGATCACCTGAGACCGCTAGTTTTTGCTTTGATCGGCTCCCTGAAGCCATATAGGTCTATTCAGCTTGGTAGGGAGCAGAGAATGGCAAAGTGGAGATAAGTGGAAGTAGGCTGGAAGTACTGGGTTGAGGGTAGGGGGAGTTGCTCAAAAAGAGGACAGGGTGGCTGGGGTTGTCCAGCCCGGGTTCTGGGGCAACAGAGTGCCAAATATTTCTCAG
Organism: Camelus dromedarius; assembly: GCF_036321535.1. NCBI lineage: Eukaryota > Metazoa > Chordata > Mammalia > Artiodactyla > Camelidae > Camelus > Camelus dromedarius. The sequence goes on along the minus strand of NC_087458.1, from coordinate 7,711,042 downwards.
CTTTCTTGTTTTCATATTCTTTCCTCCTTCCCACTCAGGACCCAAATCTGATGTCTTGAAAAGCTTCTCATGAAGCTCTGTCTCCACTGGCCAAAGGGGTTGAGTTGGGGCCTTTCAGGACACCCTAACTTCCCATCCTATCCTCTCTTGGAAGTCATCTCCAAGAGCAAAAGGCATCAAGGAGCTCAAACACAAAGGAATTTGTAGCTTGGTATTTATGCTGCCCAGAGAAAGCAAAGAATTAGAGAGATTAATCAGGGCCTTTCCTAAAAGAATCCATTTATCTGGCCTGACCTAAATATTTTAAGCAAAAGAGTATTTAGGTGCAGTTAAAAGGAGGATGGTCTAGTCACTTGATAGAATACAAGTAAATGTAGCAAAGCTAGAAGTAGCCCCCTCTGCATTTATTACCTCTCCTCATCCCAACAACTCCCCCCATCAGACCCCCACCCTACCCCACCCCGAATTGAATTCCAGAACACAGGGCAGGGAAGTAAGGAATCAAAAGAGGGCAGGAGAACTGGACAAATAACCTTGTACTGACTCCTGTTTCCTGTGTAAATTTAAAATTTCCTCCCAGGAACTGACTTTATAGCTATAGGATTATGATTCAATTATGTATTATGTGAGAAATATTGGGGAATCCAAACTAAAACAGTTGGGCTTCAGAGATCCAAGAGTACATATGTCTTCTTCCTCTAGAGGTTTGGAGGAAAGAGAGATTAAACGGCCTTGTTGCTCTCTCAGCCATTTGGAATCTGGCTTTTTTGGAGAGGGGGAGCTGGAGACAGGATTAAGGAGAAAGGGAGCGGGCTTGGGGCAGGCACTAATAATCCCTAACACCACACCGCATTTCCTGTTAATAGCACTCTGCTTACATGCCTTTCTTTGATCCTCCAGCACTGTGAGGTAGCTGTTATTAACCCCATTTTACAGATAAGGATCTACAGACTTGCTAATGTCATTCAGTGGTTTCAAATCCAATGCATTTTCTACTTCTCTACACTTGCTTGAGGGAAGGACTAGAGAGGGTGAGCTGAGAAGGGAGGGAATCAGTGCCTTGGGGGAGAGGGAAAGCCTGCCAAGAGATGCAAGAAGAACATGGGCTGGGGAGTTGGGATCAGAGGAGGAAAACACCCGGAAACATAGACTTAAAATTTTTTTTTCATGTAGCTGGCTGGAAATGTGTATTTGGGATCTGCTGAGGCTCATTCACATGAGACTTAGAACCTATATTATTAACCACACAACGGGTTTATATTATTATTGTTATATCCATTAACACATTTGACCATAGGATCTCCAAAGGAGAATAGAGGGCCTGTGGGAACTGGTGGGTTGAGGGTTCACATCCTACAAAACAAACACCTCAGTGAAAAGGGGGAATAGAAGCCAGGAGGAGTGTGGGGGTGAGGATTTGTGTCTGCCTTATGTGTACATATGATGTGTGGGTGTGTGGATGGGCTTGTCAGGAGAATTATGGGTGACAGTGTTTGTGAGCTGTGTATGTCTGCTTATGAGGGTGAGAAACTGAATGGTGTGTGACCTGGTATGAGACTGGATGTGTGTGATCCATGGTGGGTAGGAAGCTCAGTTGTGAGGTTATAGATGCCTGACTTTGTATAGATATAAATTCACTAGAGAAAGAGACATTCTGGGATTTGGGGGACTTTACCAAATGCAGACATCACAGTAACACCACTAACTCCTGCCTTCTGCCTCCCCCAACCTTTGTACCAAGTAGCACCTCCTCCAGGTAAACCCAACAGGAGAACTGATGGAATGAGGGTGCATGAAGGCTGGGTTGAAAGAGGCTCAGAAGGGCCTCACCAACTACCAGATAGGAAAATTTCTCTTTTGCACCATCACGCTTCTGTCTGTGTCCAAGAATTTTTAGTTCTGTTCTTCAGATCTTGCAACATCTACCTATTCCTACTGAAAAATAAATTCTAAGCTGGTTTCTTTACTCATTTCTCCCCTTGACTCTTTATCCCTTTACCCTCCTATTGGATTCTGAGTCCAGGAGTTCAATGGCAATTTTCTTGTTAATATTTGTCTCAAGTTTTGCATTTTCACTCACATTCTCACCTCGGGACAAATTTTTCCCAATTCTAGGCATAAAAGCATCTTGTTGAAAGGTCCTTACAGCCATCATCAGGAGTCATCACAATCAGCAAGCCTAGGGATGGAAGAGAAAGAGCAAATGTGACTGAGCCAAGGTCTATGATTAGGTGCCATCATTTACCAGCTGTGCAGATCTCTGAGCCTCAGCTCCGATATTTGTATAATGGGGATAAAAATTTATATCCTCAAGATTGTTACATATACAAGATATGTAACTATACAGGATATGTATACAATCTTGTACATATACAGGATTCTGTATAAAAGATCTCATATTATGATACCCACAGGTAAAGAGTAATTCTTAGATTGCAGAAGAGTTAAAGATTACAGTTTGGAATGACTGAAAGCATATGATTGATCTCAGAATGCAAAAAGGACAGCGCTTAGCCATATTCTTGACTGAGGATCTCAAAACATTTAAACTTGAGGAAGTTCCTCATTTCCCAGCTTTGCAGTTGAAAAGGGACTCTTGGGACCTAAGGAAGCAGTGTCTGAAGTGAGGGGAGAGGAGGAATAGACCTCGAGAAGCCTGTTAAGGGAAGAGGCTGGACTCCATGTGTAGAATGACCATTGTGTTTTTTCTCCTTAATGGATGTTACCATATATTGATAAGAGTACTTATGGTTAGTAAACTGACTTACGTCGATAGATACAGCACGCATAATAATAATTCCAAGTTTGTTCTATTAATTCTAGAGTTACTAAAAAGAGTTTATTAAAGGGCAAGTTAGGTAGTGTGTATAATTAACGAACCAAACAGGGATCTGCCTATCAGCACACAGACTTTTCATCATCACTGAATGACTTTAAGGAGTGATGTTTTCTGTCCTCTTGCCTCCCAGCCCCTCGCCCCACCCTCCAAACCCCCAACTCCCCCAAGATTGATAACTCACTGGAAAGCACAGACTCCTGTACATTCTTCTACATCTGGAAGTCCTTAAAGTCTGCACTTCCCAAGGTTTGGGAGTTGAAATACTGATAATTATTTCTTCACCTCCTTTCCACCCTGATGTTCTGGGGACATATGACCTTTCCTCCTCCTTTCCTTTGCTATTGGGACCTCAGAGATTTTGAGTAGTTATAGTTGGCACACCCTGCTTCATCCATGCCAACTTGTGTAGGAGGTAAATGAGTTTAGGTTAATGCTTTAAAATCATTGAAAGGAAAGAGTAGACAAAACTATAAAAAACATTCTTAGAGCTTCGAGGAGAATGAGGGACAGAGTTATAGGAGGTAAGGTTTGGTGGGTACATATTTAAATGGGACAGAGGTGAGAGAAAAGGGGAACCCTTTCTTGCCACCCAGGCTCTCCCAGGGCTCAGAGTGACACCCCCCTCTTCCTGCCCTAATCCTCCCATTAAGACTGCTCTGAGTTTGTTATGACAGCGGCTGAAGGCAGCTGAATTGCTGTTTGCTGTGTCTGCTAATTGGACTGAAGGGTTGGAATCTGGACACTGAAAGAGACCATTGTTGCTGTTTACCTTCCACAACTGCCTCCCTGGGGACCTTCTGGGTGAAGGGGAACAGCACGCCCTCAGGGTCATTGCACCCATTCCCTGTTCCTGCACAAAGGATGGGGTGGGGGGACAGTTCACCTCATTGCCTTGGGGTGGTTTGAGCTTCTACAGCTCAGAAGAGACAAGCCCAACACCTGAGTCAGTCTCCAAACCAGGCTTGGGGCCATCGGGAACTCCTAGGAGAGGGGGAGTTATATGCTTGTCCTTCTCTTTCCTGTTCATTACCTTCTTCAGGGACCCTAGCTTTGCCTTTTCCTCCAGCTGATCAGGCTTAACCTCTGAAATTTTTCTTATCTGTTTTCTTCCATGCCAGTGATTCTCAACTTGGTTATGCACCAAAATCATCTAGGAAGCTTTAAAAAAAAAATACTGATGTTTGGGTCCAGCCCAGACCAATGAAACCAGAGAATCTGAGAATGAGGCCTAGGCATCACTATCATTTAAAAGCTCCCTTAGCATGTCTGATGTGCAGCTAGGGTTAAGATCCACCGATATAGACTCATCTCTTTGCCTGGGGAACACACACACACACACATACACCTGTGCATGTACATGCAGGCACACACACGCCCTTTCCTACCCTACCTTTCCCCCCAAGCTCCTAACAGCTAAACACTATCAGGCACATTGTCTATCTTCCTCATTTTTATTGCTAAATTCCTTGTAGGAACCTTAGAATTTAGGATGGAATTTAGAGGTCTGTAACTTGTCAGCTATCTCAGCCTGAGCTCTACCCCAAAGGCAGGAACTCCATCTCCCTGTTGATTTCCAAGTAGGATCCAGATGAAGACTGAGCTAATCCTGGACACTTAAGTGATTAGGAATGAAGGAGTGTGAGGTTCAGAGTTTCATTGACTCTTGATCTGTTCCTCCTCCAAAGTAGTGTTGGCAATTTGGAGATCTTCAAAGAGGAGGAACTTTCTTCAGAAATATATCTGCCCCTTTCCTTACTCTTTCCAAATGTTTCTGCTTCTTCTCTTCCCTTTAGCCCCTCACCTGGGTGCGGGTGGGTGCTGCACCACCCTCCTGCTCTCTTTCCTCCACACGGGCGCCAGAGTCGTATCCAGCACCATGGACAGCTCCCGGGCGGTGAGTGAGGTGACTGCGCTGACCCCCTTTGGGAGGGTTAAGAGAGGGTCCTCCTGTCTGCACAGTCAGATATCAAAGACGCTGGAATTTTTAATCTTTGGGAGTTGTTTTCAGGCATCTGTGGAGTCTCAGGGAGAAGAAAAGGCTGAGGACATTTGTCATTCTGTCTCCAGGAAATTGTCCTCGTTGGGGAGTCTGAATGAGAGGGCCTGCTCCAGCAGTAGGAAGGATGAGAGTTAAATTTCAGGAAGGGTTTAACCTAAGCTCATGTAAGATACAGAGGGTTTGATCAGGTAGAGCCTTAGATAACATCAGCTCTATATCCCTCATTTTACAGATCTCAAGAAAGTGGAAGAGGTGTGACCAAGGTCACTCAGCTGGTTAGTGAAAAGGTGAAAACCCAGGCTCTTGTTTTCTAGCTTGACTCTGCTTATCGTGTCTGATACCTCCTTCGGGAGTCTCCCTGCCTGAGCTGGGGGGAGCAGGCTTATTGCTTGTAGGGAGAGTTCACAGGTTGCCCCCATGCCAAAAAGGACAGTATGCATGTCTGAGCATGTGAGGTGTCCAAACACGTCACAAAAGGGGTGGAACTGACTACTCTGTCTGTCTGAGGACATTTGGAGGGGAGGCCTCAGGGAGAAGCACAGGGGAAGGCATACCTAGCAGTAGCTGACAAGCCCATGGGAGAAAAGGCAATGGGGCAACCATCTGCCAGGGCAAAGAGGCCAGTGGATGGCCACAAGGAGTCTCTAGAGGCCAGCAAGAGTCATGCAAACTGGAACGGGGCCTGGGAAAGGCCCTTCTGTGTGCCCAGTCCTGCTCCCCCAGCACTGCAAGCCTAGAAACAAAGGGGCCATTCTGTCTAGGATTTGATGCCGCCATCTCCGGCTGGCAGTGCCAGGTGGTGGGGGCATCAGGGGTGTCAATCCATTACCCCCCCCCAACTTTCTAGGTCCTCTGGGGCTGGATGTTGGGGAGATGGGTGTTCCATGCTATGTTGCCATGGCAACCACCCCTACCCCCACCTTCCAAAGCACAAAGAGAGACAGCTTTCACCCTCACCCCCGGGAAGAACCTGGGTCTGGTTGGGAATCTTCCCTTGGGAATCCTCCTTTCTGATGCACAAGCCATGGCATACATAAGCATCACCCTCTTTTCAGCACCAGGAGATGAAACCATGCAGGCGGGGAGGCTGGTTCATCCAAAGTCTCTGGGCAAGATTGTACAAGTGAGCCCCTTGCACTTAACCTTCTCTCCCCCTAAGCTCTCCTGTCCCTCACCTTTAGCCAAGGTCATCCTAGGCCTTCTTCACTGAAGCGACAGGGCCTTGACCTTCAACTCTTTCCCACATGTGAAGGACACCCCACTACTCCCAGCAAGCCTCCAGGCTGTGGGAATGGAGAAGAGGGGGTCATTCCTGCCACACTCCATCTGTACCCTCCGCCATTACTCATTAGGAATTCTGCCCCCTCCTTCCGCTCGTTAAGCCTTATTTGCATATATTTGCATAACACAACTCATTTGCATTCCAGGAGGCTCATGGTAGAAGCCAGGAAAAAAGGGGAGGGGGGTCTGGAGAAGAGAGAAAATGGGAGAGATTTTGTTTTCATCAAAGTGTGTGTTGGGGGGAGGTGACAGGAAGAGAACAGAAATAAAAACTCACACTACTCTCTTTCTTCCCTTCTGCCCTCCCTCCCTGAGCTGGACTCAGATGCCAAAGAGAGATGCCAAGGGGCCGGCTTTTCTGTCCTTTTTTGTCTTGCTTCCTCTGGCCTTGGCTCCCCAGCCTGGCCTCCTACCTTGTTGGGCTCAGGCTTCAGAAAGAAAGAGGCAGGGGTAGGAGGCAAGGCTGTGGGAACGGAAGCAGGAGAGGGAGGCCGCCATCTTAGGTACCCGGCGCCTATAAAATGGCGTCTCTGACAGGTGTGGGCTGAGAGCCAGCCCTGGTTCGTGGACATGGAGGGAGATGAGACAATGAGAAGAACTTTCTGGCTAGTCAGAAACATAGTTGAGTCTTCCTTCCAGTGGAATTGGGAAAAGAGGATGGGGAGAGAAGGAAGGAGGGAGAGAGAAATGGCAGCCCCAGAAGACAGTGAACCTCACACAGGAACTAGAGTGGTAGGGAGGCCTCTTGCTGGGTTTAGTTCCAGACCCCTCATTAGTGCCAGAGGTCAGAGGACTTGCAGGATTATGAATAATATTAAAAAAAAATACTGGAGGAATCAGAACTGGGAGTATCACCAAGAGGAGGGAGAGGATAAGGTGTGGGCAGGCAGGATAATCTCTGTTTGAGGGTTTCTCTGGGGCTAGCGAAGGGCTTCTGTGTACTTAAGGTGAAGCCCCAAGTCTTCTCTCCTCAGCCTATCAGTCTGGTTTCCATCTTCATAACTGGTGAAACCTGTGCCCCCTCTGGCCACTCACACAGCCTCTTCAACCAGACCCAATGGCCTTTGCTCAGGTCTGGTGACCTCTGTGGAACATTTCAGGCTGATATCCATCCTGTCTTCTCCTTCGGCCTTTGATTCTTCTTTTATATCCCTGATTACTCATTCAGGGTTCTAGTCATTCAGTCCTCTCGGTAGACCAGTTCTCCAGCCTGAAGTGTTTCCCCAAGGTTTTGCTCTCAGCTTTTTTCCTTCCTTTCCACTCACACTCTTTCACTTTTATCACTGCAACCATCATTTGGAATTATAAACACTCATTTCTCTAAATTCCAGATTTGTACCCTAACTACTACCTGTGGTTCTGCCATTAGCTCCTAGATTAGAGACTGGAGTGGTGCATCTGATTGGCTAAGCTTGGACCACATGACCAGACCCTAGCTGCAAGGAATCCTGGAATAGTACCTGTGCTTTTGGATTCTGTAGTGGCATATAAGAACAACCTTCCTCCAACATTTGTGAATTGGCCATTCCCCAGACATAGGGAGGCATTCAGATGCTCATCACTCAGCATTGTGCTTCAAGTCCTTTCCTATGTTCCTGCTTTCCTACCTCTATCAATAGCATCATATAAACTTCTAGGCCCTTGGGTTCAAATCCTGAGAATTATCCTGGGTTTGCCCTCTTCTTCCCCCTCATCTGGATCAGTCACATCAGAACCCATCACTTCGTCCTTTGTAGCACCTCTCATGTCCATGCCTTCCTTTCCCTTACCCCTGCCTCCATGTCAGCTATTTCATCCAACAAGCACTTATTGGATACTTACTGTACGCCAGGTGCTTTGCTGAAGAGGAAAGTGGAATGCAAAGCTTCACTGAGGGCCTAGCAATCTAGTGAGGGAGGCAGACACAAATAATTGCAAGACAGTGTGAAGGCTGTTGACCTAAAGACCTGTGCAAAGTGCTGTAGGAGCATAGGGGCTGGAGCCCTGGGCCACCTTAGGGGAGTTAAGGAAGGTTTCCTAGAGGGGGCCAAAAGACCAAAAGATAAATGATAAAAGATAAAGGGGATAAAAGTGACAAAAGGTGGACAGGGGGTTATCAGTCTAAGGAGTTTAAGGAAGTAGACAGCATATGTGAAGACAGGGAGGTAGGAAAGTGCTTGGTGTGTTAGGGAACTAGAATGTCCATCAAGGGGAGTCTGGGCTGGGAGGAGATGGGAAATGGAAGCAGAAGTTCTGGTGTTAAAGGCCTTATGTGTTTCACCAAGGAGCCTGGATTTGATAGGTGTACTGAGAAGTTAGCTGACAGCCTCAGAGATGCAAGGTGCAGAGTATGGCTCAGGGGCAGCACATAACCTCTTTCAGGAGGAAGGGGGAACCCTGAATCTAGCTGCTCACTGAGCCCACCACCAACCAGATGTTTAACTGTCCCTTGGCTGGTTCTGAACAAATGAAGGAACATGAAAGAACTGGGAGCCCCCTGAAGAAGGGTCTCTGCCTCTCCCCCTCTAGAGTCGCCCTCACCACCACCCCGCCCTACGCACACACGCATACACACCTGCACACCCAGGGCAGGCTTGTGGGAGCTTTCTGGGGAGACATGTGGAAAGGCCAAGTTTGGTCCCCAGCACAACGAGTGCCTTGAGGTCAGGATAGGAGATGGACCTCTGGGGACTGGGGTGAAGAACAGAGAAGTTCAGTCCTGGAAACTGCCTGGAGGAGGGAGTGAGGGAAGGGGTAAGGGGGGATTCAGGGGTGGGCCAAGGCTCTGAGAAGATTCTTCCTAAAGAAAGAGAGTGAGAAGCTGGAGAGACAGCTGAAGAGATGATGAGGCCACTGGGGTGGAATGTAAGTCGGGGTGCCGCCTACCACCCCTCCCCCAAGCCCAGCCTCTACACAAAGACCTCTCTGTGAGTGGCCGTGGAAGTGGCCCTGTCAGGTGAGGGGGCTTAGCTCCCAGGGCCTATTAGGGGTGGGCTGGAATGGGGTTGGATGAAAGGGAGGGTGAGGGGTGGCCTCAAGCTTTAACCAGGTCCTGGAAGGAAATAGAAGCCCAGATTTGGCTAGGTCTCGCTAGTGAGTGGAGCTGTTCTCAGGACAGGCTCCTCTCCAGGACTCAGTCAAGCCCCTTAGGTCCCAAGCACCAAGGCCCTGCCCCTGTTCCCTCCCCATTTCTTCCCAGGTGTAACTCTGGTCGTGCCAGGCCTCTCCAGCCTGCCTCCACCAGCTGTACATGCCCTCCCACAGCGCCTGGACGACGAAGGCTGACTCTGTCCTGACCCTCTCTCATCTTGCCAGCCTAGGAGACTGCCAGAGTCCCCTCCAGCAGTTGCATGGGGCTCCTCCACAGGGAGAGGGGCTGTCCTGGGAGGGTGGAAAGACAAGATTGACCAGAGCCTAAAAGAAATCCAAAGCTCCCTCAGCCTCCACACCCAGGCTTGTCCTCCCAGGGAGGTTTCTCTCCTTGCCTGGCCTGTGTCGCTTGTGCTAATCAGCAGTGTGGGAAGACCTTCTCCCCTACCTCCAATCCTCCCTGTGTGCACTGTCCCTGCTAGTAAAAGTCTGGATCTGGGGCACTGGAAGCAGTAGAATGACAGCAGACACACCTCAGCTTGCAGGTTGCTCACAGATTTGATAGAAGGGCTCCATCCATGGGAAGAACAACAAAAGAAGGAGGTTTTGGTTTTTGACTCTGGAATCAGACAGGCTGGTCAAGATACAAATTCTATCTTCTCTCCCTTACTAGGTGAGTGGCCTTAGACAAGTCACTTAATGTCTTTTTGAATCCTAACTTCCTTCCATGGTTATCCTGAGGATCAAATGGGTCAGTGCGGATGAAAGTGTTTTGCAAGGCTGTGTGCAGATTTCCAGTGTTCATTCTAAATGCTGAGAGCCACTGTAGGAAAGTGGGGACAATCAGGGAAGGCTTGTAGAGTTTGGAAATGATGGCATGGATTGCTGGGGAGGAGAATGAAGGGACTCTGGGTATAAAACATGATGAAGGCCTGCCTGGGAAGCGTGACTGGGCTTGGGGGACTGGCTGGAGGTCTCTGGTCTCAAGCAGGCAAGCATCTTGCTGAGACTGGTTTGGGAGGCACTTGTTTTTAACAACTGGGTGGTGAAGTGGACTCCATGACCACAGCTTCTTTCGTCCTTCTCAGGAAGAACTTCCTGCTGGTCCTGTGTGAATACTGTTTAGCAATCCCGGAAAGAGGGGAGTGCTGGAGGGAGGCTCTGTTTCCCCGCGTTGTCCTAACCTGCTCTGCTCCCTCACCTCAGTGTTCTCCAGAGGGAACATTAGCCAAATGTGACCCTCCACTGAATGTATACGAAATGGTACTTCCAAGCCCTGCCACTTCCAAGTCCCTGATTTTATGGTTCCTCAGCATTGTCAGGAGTGAGCTAAATTCAGACTAATTTAGATCCCTCAGCCCATGGGCCAGGGAGACTTTGAGCAGGAGGGTCTTTTGTCTCTAAGCAGTCATTCCTTGTTGTACAAGCAAGAGGTGGGAGGAGGAATGGTTTGGCATCATCCCCCACAGATAGCAATAGATTCTGTAGGCCTGGAGGAAAGGACCAGGCTGAGGCTGGCATATGGAGGGAGAGCCCTGGGCACAGGGGGCATGAGCTTCACCCAGCTGGGTCTGCCTTCTGCTCGGTTTGTCCATCTGGCACCAGCTGGCTTCCCGGCACTGCCCCACAACCAACCAGACTCCTTCTTCTGCTGTTGCCATGGCAATTGGCTGCCATCTTGTACTCAGGGCACTATCTCATATCTGAATTTTCCCATGGGGTTCCTGGAGGATGGGTGATAGGTCTCCAGGGATTCATCCCTTCCTCTTGATATCTGTCCAAAAAAAATTCATATTGATAATATGATTTTTTAAATATCCAAAATGAAGAGTTACTATATGTAAAGATCTGCTAAGTAACTCCCTATGTGTTATTTAATATAGCTAAGAAAGAATGAGATAAAATTTAAGAGGTTCCCATCCAGTTTTCTGTTTCTGTGACAGACTTTTCCTCTCTCTAACCAGGAAATTCTATGATCTTGCTTATTCCTGTCTTGGGAAGTCCTTCCCAATGTCTAACCAAGAGCTGTACTACTGAAGTACCAGTTCTTTGACCCTTGGCTTCATATGGCTAATTCGAGAGGTAAGGAAGGAACTGCCACCCAGGCTTCGTCACTTTATTGAACTTCCTGGACTCCAGTTGTTGGAATAGGGAAACTGAAACTTGGCTATATTAGTGAGAGGTCCAAGTGCCCCTTAAAGACTTGGGGGTCCTAAGTCTAAAACCGTTTGTTTAGAGAAGGGGACTCAGTGTCACAAAATGCTTTGAAATTCCCCTTCCTAGCCCCCATCCCCACCCAAAGAAAGAGGCAGGAGCCAGAGACCTTTGGAAAGTAACAGTCTCCCAGGCTCCAGGGGTGTAGGGTGGGTCAGAAGGCAGTCTCCCCTCTCCAGCCATTGGGAGGTTCCAGTAGAAGGCCCCTGAGAGATCCTGGGACGGTGAGAATTCCCTCCCTCTAGAGCTCAAGCAGAAGGCAGAGAATGGTCACCTTGAACTAGAGGGGCATCTATAAGGGGCACTGAGCAGGGGCCAGCTTTTCAAGGGAATCTTGAATGAGGAGCAGGTGGAGAGAGAAAGGAGGCCATTCTCAACTGAAGAAGGGTGGGCTGGCAGGGAGGGGCTGGGGATAATTTATGATATCATTGTTCCCCGCCCCACTTTCCCAGCCCCCACCCTCTTCCCAGCCCCCTGCTACTGTACGGTTGCTAGGAGATGCTCACTCTGTCTGGGGCTGGGAGGGTGTAACAGGCGGAGACTGCTCCATCTGGACTCCTCCTCCCCCACCCAGGGGAGGGCCCGGCATTGAACTTCATCTACCACCCCTTCCCAGGCCCTGACCGACACCAGTCTTCCTCTGTTGTTCCCCCAAATCCAGCCAGCCTGGGGTTAGTGGGGTTCCTAGACAGGCTGAAGATCTGCAGTAAGGAAGAGGGAAGGGAGTTGTGGAGGGAGAGGCTAGCAGACTTAGTAGGGACACTGAGGAACAGCTGACTTGGGGCCTCTGGGAGCCAGCCCAGGCCAGAAAGAGGGCTAGAGGAAGACAGGGACACAGGCCTCAAGGAGCCCAGGTTTGAGGGAGACTGTGTCCTTACCTTTGGGGAACTTTCAGTGTGATGGGTGAGGCAGACCTCCCAGCCCCACCCCTCTGTAGTATGGTCCGGTCAAGTTTAGTGACCTGGCAAAGGCAGGGTTAGGGGGACAGGGCAGGTGGGGGAAGAGGTGGAGCAGGAAGGAAGGGGGCAAGTTTGGAAAGTCTGAGGAGAGTCTAGGTATGAGACAGGTGACACAGATCTGAGCAGAGTTGGGCAGCGCAGGGATGTGGCTTAGATCCCCTCCTCTTTCTGAAATTCTCTTCTCAGAGTTTAAAGCCCACGGATAAGTTGGGTGAGGTGACCTTTGGGGGCTCCCAACTCTGGAAAGGAATGCTGTGCCCACGACTGTGCTTCCAACACCTGATTTTTGTATAGCTCTTATTGATTTTATTCTTTCCTAGGCACAGCTTCCCTCTACCCCAGGGAGGAAGGAACAGACCTTGATTTGACAGCCACTTGCTTGTGTAAGCCCCTTCTTAGCCATTATCTCAGTTACTCTTCCAACAGTCCTGAAAATTGGGTGTCCTCACTTTACAAAGGCAGAATCAGAGCCCCAAGGACATGTAAGTTGCCCAGAGTCATAGGACTAGTAAGTTGGGCTGGGCTTCAAATGGGGCTTGATGGATCCCAAAGCATATGCTGTCTCCCTCCCCTGTGCCGACTTCCTGCAGGACTTGTTCTAAACACAATTGGAGGGACTGAGAGGAAAGGGGAACAGATGGGCAGGGGGACTTCTCTGCATGTTATCAGCAGAGGAAGGGGCGCTCCTCAGGAGTAGGAGTGAAGTCTGAAGAATGCTAGAACAGTCCTTGCAGGTTGAAGACAGGATTGGAGAAGAGGCCATGGGATCTATAGAAGTCACCAAAATCCTCCCAGGTTGGTCCCTGGCCAAGGGAATATGCTCCCTGTCTTCCTGAAGCAAGTTCCCTGGGCCACCACGTAGCCTCTCACCTGCTTGGGATCTGAGTTCTTGCCCTGGGCATCCCCCTCCCCCCAGCCATGGCCCTGGGTAGAACACCTAGAAGAGATGCCTAGACTTAGCCACCATCATGGTGGCCCCCTTTTTCGTGAGGCCCTCCCCAGTCTCTCACCTTTCCTGGCCACTGGACACTTGCTCTCTCCCTCCTGCTATGGTCTCCATTCAAACAGAACCTTTTTCACTCTTGACATTTTTTCTTTTCAGACCAAAAAGAACCTACTTCACACAGTTGGCCTGGGTCTCCTCTGAGAAGCTGCCCTGATTGACTGAAAGATGAGGCTAAACTCTAGCAAGTTGAGCAGCTCCTCCAAGAAGCCCTTGAGCAGGATAGAAATGGGGAGGCCTCAGCCTCTAGCCTGGGCAGACCGTTATACCTGGAGCCATCTGGGATAAGACTTTGCTTCACCATTTCTCCCGTGTCTACAAGCTGTCCATTCGGGACCATCCTGGTTTCTCTTGTGTCGTCTGAGTTGAGATTCCTATGAGATGGAAGTCCCGTCTCATGTCTAATAAAGACTCTTGAATATTGAACAACAGCACTAGTGGTAGTGGATGTTTCTGGGAGGGATAAGCGGGGCATTGAATGAGAGGAGGGCAGTACCTGTCTCCCTCTAAAAGACAAATGCCATAGAAGCCACTATTGCAACAAAGAGGGAAGCCTCACTGAGACAGAACTCTCACCTGTGGAGGGTGGGTGGGGAGTGAAGATCTCCTTGGCTCCTTCCACCTCTCTCAGCCACCCCAAGGTTCCTGGGACCATCCATGATCTGGTCAGTCCCAACTCAGAGCAGTGGGCTGATACCCCCAGCCAAGGAGGCCCCTAGGTATCATCCAAAGGACAAAGAGAATGGGAGAGGGTGGGGTGGCTCCCCCATCGTACCTATGTAGTAGGTCACTGGGTGGCCCTCTGTCTCGGCCATAAAGGGACCACGCCTTAGAAATGTCCTCCTGGGTTTGGACAGGCCACAGAGTTAGAGCACCCCTACTCCACAGGGCCACCCACTTTTGCTTCCTCTCTGTCCACCCTCAATAGAGAGAGAAGGGGATGAATATGCCTAGCAAGAGGGATTCAGGTTAGACAGCAGGTAGGACTTCCCAGCAATACTTGGGGTGACCTGAGGGAGCAGAGGAACCACAAGAAGAAGGAGCTGTGCTCTTGACCTCATTTCCCCCATAACATACCTGTATTAAACATATTCTCCTCAAAAGATTGGCCCCCTCTCATTCTCTAAAGAGTTCCTGCTGGAAAGTGTTAGCAGAGTCTAGGGTGTCCAAGCTTCCTACCACTCCCTAAAAGTCCTTCCTCTCATATATCAACTATCCCTCCACAGAACTGTAGTTTGTATCCTGGAATTTTTCTAAGTAAAAATGCTTAATACACATGATATAATTCTAACAGCACAAAAAGGAAAGTGTGTCTCCTTCCCACCCCTGTTCAGTCACCCACCTCCTCTCCCAGTATACCCACTGATACCTGTGTCCTCCCTGAAACACTCTGAATGCACCCAAGCACTATATGTCTACACACACCACCCTCCTTCCATTTAAACACTGACCACAGCATTTTTAGCTCCTCTAGGCCCGGGGTCCTAGCCTAAGCTCAAGAAGAACCTCAGGGGATCCTTGCATCTGCTTAAGTTGCATGCAGAATGCTAGCTAGGCACCCGGGCATGGTTTCTAGGAAGAAGGAATGTATTCAGAGCCACCTGGTCTAGCCCAGTTTCTCATCTTACAGAGAAAACTGAGGCCAGAGTGGGGGAAGAGCTATATCCAGGTTCCTCAGCATGGTGGAGGCCCGTTAGGAGAATTTCAGGCTCCTCTAACACATGCCAAGGAGCCCGAGTTTCCCCAACAAGGACAGGGTCTAAGAGGGCTAATTGAGGCCAAGGTTGTAGCCAGGAAAAGTCAGCTTCATTTGAAAAGTCGTATTTAAGGGGCTGAGCCTGGGCTCACCAGGCCAGGAAAGCACTTCTGAGGTTCTCAGACCTCCTGTCACGACCCTTCTCGCTGCTCAGTCTTGCAAGGACCCGTTGTGGCCCTGGGGGTGAGCCCCTGGATGAGAGGTGGAGACAGGGTCTGGATCACATGAAAGAAGTTGCCCAGGTCTGCCCTCCCCCTCCCGCTGTTTTCGTTTGGACTCTGGAGCCTGAGCATCAACCTTCCATGGTTTCCTTACCCTCTAGGTGTTGGGGGGTCTGGGCAGCGAAAGGCAGCCACCGACTGGGACCAATCCTCTGCCTCCACTAGTGGCTTGGAAGGGAAGCTCCCGGTGAAGCAGTTGGGGCAGGCGCAAGGAGGTGGGAGGAAAGAGCAAAGGAAAGGAAAGCAGGACGCTGGTGACAGCAGGTGGGAGAGGAGTGGGTTGCCTTTTGGAAACAGAAAGACCCAGACCCAGACAGGAGCAGAAGGGGTGGGGAGAGGCCCCTCCTTCAACAGGGGTGCCAGGACTGGGATGGGAGGGTCCAGGCGGACACTTAGGAATGTGCTCTCAGAGTCCCACTGAGCATATGCAGATGAAGCCTGTCTGTATGCAAATGAGACCGTCTGTATGCAGATGAGGAAAGAGGGCATTCTCTTCTCAGGGTTACCATAGAGCCCACCCCCGCCCCTTCCCTCAGGGCCCCAGCTGCAGGGCAGCCTGGGAAGAGGCCAGGCCCGGGGAGGAGCAACCTGCAGTAGAAGGTTAGACTTCAGGAAGGACTTACAAAAGGAAAATGGCCAGTTCTGGGACAGAAACTGGAGATGAAATGGGGAATAGAGAGGGGCTGCTGAATAAACCAGGCAAAAAAGATGGAGGTAGACTGTGAAAGAACATTTCAATTACCCAGAAACACAGGCAGAAACCTTTGAGAGGGAGGCACGAATGAAAAGAACTTCGACTGAGAATCCACTTTGTGCCAGGTGTCACATGGAGTGTCTTCCACTCCCAGTCTCATTGTTCCTGGTGATAACCCCATGAGGCCTTTCACAGATGAGGCTCAGACAGACTGACATGTCCAGGTCACACAGTTTGCAAATGGCAATGCCCTGGCCTGTCTGACTCCATGGCAGGCAGCCACAGCTTAGAACCTTCCTACTCCTTCCTAGCAAGCAGCTCCTCCTAACCTGAGAGGAATTGAAAAGCCTCAGGGTTTGGGAGGCTGTGCCTGGGTGAGGGTGCTGATAACACCCTGACAGGAGGTCTGGCTGCCCTCAAGCCCCGATAGGGCCAGCAGAGGGATGGGAACTGGCAGTGGAAGGTGAGGTGGGGCTGTTGGTGATAGCTGAGTGGGCAGAAACCAGGAGGAAGACATCAGGGCTGGGAGGATGCCGGAGATAATACAATAAGGGAAACTGAGGCCCAGAGAGATGGAGAGGATTGCCCTCCTCACTCAGCGGATCCACGTCCAAGCTGGGCCTGAACCCAAGGTACTGGGCCCCCAGCCCAGGGCCCCTTCCCGGGAGTGCAGAGGCTGGGAGTGGGGGTGTCTTTGAGAATAGCCTCTCCTCTTCCTCCGGTGGCCCCCGGCCCCCCACATCCAGTGGTGTAGCCAAGGCCTTTGTGGGGAAGCCGGGGGAAGAGAGGCCCCTTGTTGGCCCATTCATCATGCCGGAGGCTCGGCCAATGCCAGCCCAGGCACCGGCTGGGCTCTCCTTCCTGGGGGTGCCAGCCAGCCCCCACCCGCTGCCACTGCCCTCTCCCCAGCTCTGTCGTTTCCTGGAGCCTCAGGACTTTGGCCCTGGTCCCGGCTGAAGGATGGCGGGGAGCCCCGGTCCCCGCGCCCCCCACACCTCGCCTTTCTCACGCTGGCACCAGAGCCGTGGGAACGCTGGACGGCAGCTGGGCACCGGTGCCCGGTTCTGCCCACCCCCAGCCCGGCCGACCTCAGAGAGGGGAGAAGAACAGGCTGCCCCCAAAAAAAGGCCCCTCCAGGATGGGGCCCTAGAAATCCTTAGCACTAATTATGAATCTGGGGACAAACAAGGCATTTGCAAGTCAATTAGTGACAGAACTTTCCCAGGAAAGAGCTTCATCGAGGCTCAGCTTCAGACAGGGCCACATGCTGGGTCATCTTGTCTCTCCCCTTGCCTCTGCCCTGCTTGAAGCTCAGGGATAGAGGCCGCCCAATGTTCTGCCAGCTCCTATGTGGCTGAGGGTCCCAGAGCCCTGAGTGGCATGAGGTGGGAAAGGGCAAGGCAGCACACTGCTGAGGTCAGCTGGAGGTCACTATACGGCTGAATCAGGAGACATCTTGTCAGGGCCCTGGCCCCAGTACTACCTGTGACAGAAGCTGGTGGCTCCTGGATGGAATTGCCAGGGAGACAGCTGTCCCAGACAGGATGGCATGGTTGGGTTGACAGGAAAATAGAAGTCACTGCATTGTGAAAGGGCCAGGGAGAGGTGCTTCCCAGAGGACACAGAGAAAGCAGGACAAGAGGAGACCAAGAGAGAGATAAATGGTCCCAGGCATCCGAGCTTGTGCCCAGGCGGAGGCACACAACCCGATGGCGTTCAGCCACACCCACGGGAACGTCAGGCCGACTGGCCTGCCATCTGGGGCCACTTCCCATAGAGAGGGAGACAGAGCCCATGAGGTGGCTGCTCCCAGGTGGGGAGGCCTTTAGCTGGGAGACGGGCTCTCGCCTGAGAGGACCCCTTAATTGGGGGAAGAGAGCAAGGGAAGGGCTGATGGAGGCAAAAGCCCTAGAGCCAGCCTCACCATCTGAGGGAGATTAAGGGATTATAATTAAAACGCGTTTGAGGGACTCCAAGCAGGTGGGTTGGGGCTGGTGCTAATGATCTAATTGCTGCCTTTAGCCAGGGCTTTAGCCAGGGCCTGGCTGCTGGGGCTTGGTAATGAGTGGGGGTGGTTTTTTGTTTTTTGTTTTTTTTTTTTTAACAGGAGGGTGGGTAAGAAGAGGTGGAGTTGAGGGGCCAGGAGGGGCAGTCTTTTTCTTCAGTTTGAACACCTCAGCTCACAGGGTCACGTGCCCCCCGAGAGGCTCCCCCGACTACCCACCCTGAGACTCCAAGGGGGAGGTGGCAGCATAATGGAGTTCTGGGAGGCCTAGAGAAGAATTCTGGGGGCCAGGAATGAGCAAAGAGGATATTTAGGTCCCTACAGAGAGGGGACACTGAGACAGGGGATGGTCAGGGTCTCCTTGGAACAATTGTAACAGCCAACAGTAACTGCGGATGTACTCTGTGTCAAGCACTGTACAAAACATTTTATAATTGGATTTAACCCTTACAACACGGTCAAGGAGGTCTCCCTCTCAGGACCAGAGCTGGGCCCAGCCCCCTGGCTAAGCAAACACCAAGGGTCACTGACCAGGGGTGGTTCCTTTTAGACCCATTCTTCCTAAGAAGAGATAGATGAACAAACCCTCTCTAGACTCTGAGAGACCTCAGGCTGAGGGTCAAAAGCATGCAGATTACAGCCTAAAGTCCCCTGACTGTGGGAGTCCAGTGTCACCTAGGCGGTGCTGCCCCCTCTCCTTCCTCATATTCAGAAAGCACACTAGGAAACTGGACACACATCAGGGGTCACACCACTAAGCCTTGGCACATGCTGTTCCTTCTGCTTAGAAAGCCATCCCTTCTGCTCTATTTCTGCCCTTCTGAGAGGTCGTCCTCTCCCCTCCAATCCCTGGATCCCCTGAGAGTTGAGGGTTATCTCTGGCCACCTTGAGCCTGGCTGAGAAGGTGCTTAGCATGCATTTAGGAAACAAATGAATGGCCCAGTGAGGGGCAGCTGTTTACTTTTATAACTAAAGGCCTGAATGATTCTGGGAGGAAACACTAGAACACTGGTTGTCTCTCAGATGAGAAATGGGTGGTGGAGGCAGATGGAGGAGAGAAACTTTAATATGTAGTATACCCTTTTGTGCCTCTAAAGTTTTGTGCTTTTAAAGTGAAGAAATTACTTAGAAATAAATCTGATTTTATTTAAAACATTAATTATTGCATCTTTTTTAAAGGCTTGGGAAGGACAGTGTTTAACTCTAAAGGCTAAAGCAGAAGAGAACCCCTGAGACCCCTCACCGGGAAGGAGACAGGGGATTTCCCCATCTCTCTACCTCCCCTTCTCCCACCCTGCTCCTGTCTCCTCCCAGGGCCTGGACATTGCGCCCCACACTCTGCCCAGGTCCTCCAAGAGCCCTTCATCAGGAGGGAGTCCAGAGCAGAAGCACCCCCTTCCTATCCAGCGGGCATTGTAGGCAGAGGCCCCATGCACGTGGGCAAGTCACTGAGCTCCCCAAGCCAGCATCTGCCCTTGTGAGGGGCTGCTCTCACCTGGAGAGCTCTGGGAGCTGCCGCTTACCCTCCTCTGCCCATGCACATGGGACTCTTGCTGCAGCCCTAGCCATGGGCCCCACTAATCAGCCGTGTGCTCTCTCCTGGGCCAACTCCCCTCTCTGCTCGTCAGTGTCCCATCTGGGACTTGGGTCCATCCCTGCCCTTCCTCCCCCGTATGGGTGAGCTGAGGATAAAGGAGCTCTGGTCACCCAGTCTTGGTGTTCTTATCTGAAAAATGGGGATACAAACAATAGTGATTTGCCAGAGCTGTTGGGGGAATTAAATGAGATAATGTATGTAAAGTGTTTGGCGCAGCAGGGGCACGAAGCTGGGGCTCATAAGTGGTGGCTGTTATTATAGTTATTAAATGGGAGGGACCCTGCAAAATGTGCTAGCCTGGGGAAGGGACTCCTCATTATTGCTCTGGCTGGGAATAATGAGGCCTTGTGGTAATAGCCCCTCACACTCCCAGGCCCCTTTTGACAAAAGGACACAGCGGCTGCAAACGGGCGACAAAGTGAGAAGTGAATGGTGCATAATGGGACACTTAGGGGCTTAGCCCAGGCTGGGTGGTGCTGGGAAGGACCCTCCGGCTGTGGCTCCAGGTGCTGAAGGACCCCACATGCCAGAAACCCAAGCCGATATGCCGCCCTTTCTCTGCTTCAAGATGGCTAAGCCAAGAGCCTTCAGCTGCAAACTCGGGTCATCTGAACCTTCCCTAATATGGTCCGAGCGCCCCGAAGCACCAGGCGCTGCTCTGTGTGCCAGGCCACCAGCCTGCACCAACAGACCGCAGGACCTCTGGCCTCATGAATCTAGTGTGGGAGACTGACACGAATCCAAACAAATAAGCAAAATATGTAGAGATAGTGATGAATGGTCTGGAGAAAAACAGAAAAGGAAAGGGGACATACGGGCTAGGGTCAGAGTGGTGAATTCAACTTAAAATAAGGTGCTTCAGGAAGGCCAGATTTTTTTCAACCTTTCCTTGTGGCAAATTTTAAATAGATGAAAAAAATAAACAGACTAGTATAATAAACCCCCACCTACCCATCATCCAGCTTCAACAATTGCCAATCTTGTTTCGTCCACACCTCCGCCTACTCTTCCCCCCCCCCCCCATGTCATTTTGAAGCAAAGCCTAGTCTTCTTCTTTCCTGGAGGATGTGGTTTGAGCAAAGACCAGAGGAGATGAGGAAGCCAGCCATATGGTCACTGGGGAGTGAGCATTCCAGGCAGAGGGAGCAAGTGCAAAGGCCCTGTGCCTGGAATTGGAAGATCAGGCCCTAATCTCAGCTTTGCCTCTACTGGCTGAGTAAATTTACATGCATCTCTGAACCTCAGTTTTGTCATCTGTAAAATGAGGCTGATGCCCCTACCCTACAGGGAGTTTGTAGGAGTGAAATGAAAATCTGCAAGTGTTTCATAAAGCAGAGCAACATGGCAGGGTGAAGGTCTACTCTTAGAAACTCAGTGTCTTGGTGGAGGTGATGCAAAGCCCCAGATACCCAAGGCCAGGTGGGGATTGGGAAGAGGGTCTGGGGGTGGTTTCCTGCAGAAGCCTACCCCCAAACTTAGTCTAGCAGGCCATGGTGAAGGGGCAGAGGCTCGAGCCCAGAGCTTGGCCATGTTTGCTAGCTTACCCCTCACCCTGATGCCTATGGATGGGCCACAGGATCCCAGGCTGGTGGAAACAAGAGAAGGGCCAAAGGCCTGAATGGCCAACTGTTCTCTGAGGAGGCTTGGCCTCCTTTAAAGACCCTTATCACCACCTCCACCTCCCTCCCAGGGTGATTATCACCCAGAGGGGCCTTTTCTGGGGGACACAAAGAGACCTTCAACTCTCATCCTCTAGGCAGGATAATGGGCCATTCACACCGAGGGGACCCCAGCCCCACACCTGGTCCTCTCAGGCAGCCCCCGACAGCCCCATTGTCCCAGGCCCGCCTTGTATGCCTTGCACCCGAGTGGCAGGGGCAGGGAAGCCCGAGCCCCCAGCTGGGGCACTCCTGGCCCTTCCCCCACCTCTCCAGCCACCGGGACTCTGGGCTCGGTTTGGGGGGAGGTGGGCCCACCATTCATCCCACACCCGCTAGCTCGGAATTTCACTCCTCTCGAAAGTCCTTACAGGGTGATGGGAAAATGGGAGGGAATAATTAGGAAAATCATTAGCGTCTCAAGGCCCATCTGAGAGGGATTAAGGGATTAAAAGCCTTCCAACCAATCTCTCCTACTTTAAGGTTGTTGTAGGGGTTTTGTTTTCAGGACTTTTTTTTCCCCTCTTCTTTTTTCCTGGACTGGGGGTGACTAAAGTCTTGGTGGATCCTTCCTTCAAAAGCTGCAGGAAAAAGTCAAGACATTGAAGTCTGAGTAGAGAAAAATAGGGGAAAAGCAGGTGTGTGGGGGAGGGGCCCTTCCCAGGCGCTCCTGGGCTGCCTTGGGCCACTTCTCCGGACATAAGTGGTTGGGGAGGGGGTGCAGAGGCCAGGCTGGGCCGGAGAGGAAACCCAGACAGGCCTGCTGAGAGCAGACTGGCTCCCTCGGAAGGCCCCTCAGGGGCCCAGCCCTGCCTGCCAGGCCACCTACCACTCCTCCGCATCCTGGTCAACTGGGTCCAACTGAGGTAAAATGGACCAAGGGCTCCTTGCCACACGTCCTGCTCTGGAAGCCCAAGGCTGGAGGTGAGAGACGAGGGAGTGAGGCAGGAGCAAGGTGGGAGCAAGGAGGGAAGAAAGCCTGATTGGGCTTTTACTGTTTGCAGTAAGCAACACACAGCCTCTGTCTTCGAGCAATGCCCCATCCAGTGGCGGTGAGCAGGTAGATGAACAGCTGGAAATGTGGCAAGGGGAGAGGGGGTCTGCAGAGGAGGCAGATCTCTGGGGACTGGAAGGGATGATTTAGTTACGAGAGGATCCCTAACGCCTGGCACCTGGTAGGTACTCAGCAGTTCTGAGGTAAATATTCCACTTGGATCCTTTTTTTAGGGAATGTCTCACTGTCTCACTGAAATGATCCCCCAACTACAGAAGGGGACATTCCAATACCATATCACCTGGCTTAAGGCTAAGCTGGAATTTGGGTTGCTGGAGAGCAGGGATGCACATTAGGGGGAGCATCCAAGCTCTCCCTAGTCTCCACGAGCTCCATCCAGTCCCAGCCTTGATCATTCTGGGGAAGAAAGATACTGGCATCATGTGGCTTACACAGTCCTTCTCTCTCTTTCTCACATACAAACACATACACACACACACACACACATACATGGTTCCAGTTTTGGGGTCCCCTAGAGTGAAGGCTCCCCCTCCATTTCTCTGGAAGTCTCAGCTAAACCCCCTTCTAACCTCTGTACACACTAACCCTTGCCTTGATGGTCTGAAGCGAAGTGGGGCTGGTGGTGAAAGGGAGCAGCCCTTCCCAAGATGGAGGCTGGCAGAAGCCATCCCGGAGCCCGCACCTCTCCGATGGTGCGGGTGATAGATGCTGGTGGCTGCAGCCCGCTATGGCATTAATAATCACGTTTATAAATGATCTTAATTAGCAACTGCCAACAAGAAGCCCGGTACTAATTCTACCAATAATCGAGGCTTGCGGGGCATAGACAGGAACGAGAGTGAGGGGATGGATGGCTGGCAGACCCTGGTATAGCTTGCGGATACTGTATAGCTGTAGGGATGAGCTACAGTGGAGGTCAGCCTGAATGGCTGGAGAGATGGGGAGAAAGGGGACCCTGCCCCCCACCGGCTCCCACACCAGGGTTCCTTGACCCCCACGGAGCAGCCTCCTCAGATGGTGTTGGGACAAAATGAAGCGTGAGGAATTGCAGGGAGGAGGGGTAGACCTCTGTCTGTGCCTTCAGAGCCAGAACCCAGACAGCAGCCTGTGGAATGAAGGCGAGTCTGTAAAAGCCTGAGTGAAATGAGCTAGAAGGGGATTGGGAACAAGCCCTACAGTGTCCTGGAGCCACATTCCTTGCTCTGGGGAGACGGAGATGGATGGTGCTGAGCTGGGAAGGAGGGGACACTGGGGTAGGGGGGGCAGTTTCTCCAGCTGAGGGCTCTCCTGCCAAGAAGAGCAGGGTGGGAAAAGCAAATTTAAGAATCCAGACGATGCCCAAGCACAACAAAGCCCACTTCCTCTCTCAGCCTCAGAGCCAAGCTGGGTCTGCTTGGGTCCTGCCTAGGGACCCAAAGACCATCCAGAGCCCAGGAAATCCAGGCCAAAGAAAGAGGGCCACCTTCAAGTCAGGGAGTTCTCATCAGCTCTCTTTTGGGGACCACCCCAAACAAGGGAATCTGCAAGTGCCCTGGAAGAGAAGAGGGAGGGTCAAGGAAGGGAGGATGCTCTGGGGCTCAGGTGGGTGGAAGCTCTAGCCAGGTGTGGAGACGTGTGAGGAGTTGGGTTTGGCTGTTTTCAAAGGTGGCTTTTGGGGTCTCTGGAGGAGTGTCCCTGAGGCTGGGCAGCCCAAGGTCAGAATGATTTGGAGGGTTCTGGGTTGGAGCAGAGACCCAGTGGGGAGTTGTAGGAGGGCCCACTTCCAAAGGGGAGGAGTTGGGGCATGCAGAACTCTGGCTGCTTCCCTGAAATGCCTCAGTTCCCAGCCCACATCCCCTGACCCCAACTTTCCTCTTATCTAATAGTCTCCCAAATGCCATCCTAGGAGGCCAAGCTCCACTGCCCACCACCTCACTTCTACTTCCCCAGAATAGGGTTGCCATGCACGTCGTGCCTGGGTCCTCAAAGAGGCCAGGAGGACTGAAGGAAGAGCTCCATCTTCGTCAGAAATGAACAGGCCTCTGAGGCAGCACTAGGACCCCTGCTCCCTGAAAGACTGTCTGCTCTACCAGCATCTTCTCCCTCCTCTCCGCACTCAACTCAATTCTGTCCTGCCTCACTGGGACTGAAGACCTGAACTTCCTGGGACAGTTCTCATTTTGATGTTGCCCCAATTGATTTTGCCCTGAAAACCTTATGAGTCCCAGAAGCATCATTGCTTCAAGGGCCCAGGGAGCATCTCTGAAATAGCTCCTCACCTGAGTGGCATCAGTGACTCATCACAAGTCTATGTGGGAGCTGAGGAAAGGTGGACTCAGGTCTGACAACTTGCAGAGCCAAAAACCCATTTTGACATGAGTTCAACCTGTAAGCATCCAAGAGCAGGGGCCAAGTTCCCAGCTAGAATGGACTCTGCTCCCAGCGTAGAGTCCCTTGCCCACCATCCAGGTATTTTCACCAGTGTTGGACCGGTGCCATCTGTCAGACAGACACAGGCTCCTGGGCTGGGGGTAGAGGGATGTGCTTCTTTCACTTTCGGTGGCAACCCCCCACCTCTTGGAGAAGCTTATTTCAGTCCTGCATGGCTAGCAATTCTCCCAGTAAAAGGTGGGCCTTTTTAACTGGTGGTGGATGGCCGAAGGAAGCAGGAAGGAAGGCCTGGACTGGGCCCGGGGCTCATAGGTCAGAGAGGATCCCTTGGTGCATCTCTATCCAATAACCTGCTTTGGGGAAACTTTGAGTATTTCCGTCAAGGTTCTGGATGGGAATTGGCTGCAGAGACACCTCTGGTCAATGTTAACATGAAAAAATGGGTGGAGATGGGGAGGGTGGTTAACAGGTAGGGAGGATGGGAAAAGCACCAACTATGGGCCAGGTTTAACCTCCAGGAGACAGAGGCTCAGAGATATGAACAGATTTATGCAGGCCACCAAACTAGGAAGTGGGGGAGCCCAACTGGGGGCCCATCACCATCTGCCCCCAAAGTCAAGGCTCTGTGGGGAGAGGAGTAGGTACGGAGGGAACAGGTGACCACCCCTCCTTGGCCCCAAGGCCTGGTTTGGGTCACTTTCTGCCTTCCTCTTCGCGCTGGCAAACTCGACCGGCGATCAGACGGCGGCACATAGACAATGGCGCTCTGTCCAGGGCGGGCGCTCCGGGACGACAGCTCATCCCTATGCAGTGACCGCCTCCCCCACCCCGGCCTGGCCGCCAGCCCCTTTCAGGCGATGGAAGCCGGGGCGGCGGCGGAGGGGGATTCTCACAGGCCGTTGGACATTTGCATAGCCGGCTCGCCCGCCCGGAGACATTGGCCCGCATTGTTCGCGGGCGGCGGCGGCTGCGGCGGCGGGCTCACGGGCCGGGGCGCGCGGGGCGGCGCGGCGGACCCGGCTGGGAGCGCGCGGGAGGGCCAGACAAAGGGGACGGGGCGCCCAGACCCGGGCGGCGGCGAGTAGGGGAGATCCTGGCGGTAGGAGAGAAATATCGGGGTGAGGTGGGGGGAACGCAGCTGAGGAGTTAAGTCTGCCCCGGGTCCGCCACCGCCCCCCACTTCGGACACCCACGCCGTGTCTAATTCCTCTCCGAGCTGGGGCCACCGCGCGCCGTGATTTGAATCCCAATAGAGGGAGATCTCAGGCCTTTCCCAGGCTGCGCAGGTTCTGAGCACCGGGTCCTCCAGAGGTCAGAGGAGCAGCTCCTAGCTCCCCACCAAGGGGGCTCTGGCCACACAGGCTCGGCAGCATCCTGAGGCCCCTGGGGAACCTTGGGCCTCCCAGCCAGATGTCTGGGCAGGAAGCCGTTTTGTCGCCCATGTCCACTTATGTCAAGCCAGAACAGAGGCCACCTCCGTAAACCTTTCCCTAATGCCTCTGGCTCTGCTGGCTTTACACTGCCCCAGTGCAGCCTGTCTTCCCCATCAGAGGGGACCTGGAAGGCAGCAGGAGCCCAATGTCCTCGTCCATCATTCTCCCCAGAGCTCAGGCATTGGGGCTGGACAGAGTTCATGAGTGGGCAAGTGTCTGATTGTCCTGAATTGAGAGTAATAATGGTGGTGATCAGAGGGGCTGTCCCTGAGGGGCAGAGGTCTCATTGTCCTGAAGGGGTGAGGAAGGAGCCCCCTTGGCCCCTGTCCCTGACATCTCCTTGACCTGTTCATTGTCACCCTGTTGACTCAGCCTGAATGGATGGGCCACCGTGTGAGGGAATCAATGGTACTGAGCCAGGCAGGGGCAACAGGAAAGATGGGGGAGGGGCTCAATCTTGATTCAGCTGAAGGGCTCAAAGGATACCTGTCTTTCCTGTCGTCTCAGCTCCCTGTTCAAAAGCAGTGATGGGACAATCACCCCACACCCAAATCACAAATGATGACTCAGTCCAATTAAATGGAACAATCTATGGACTGCCCACCGGGGTGCTAGGCACTAGAGGGAAAGTTAGGGGAGGGAGAGGAGGAAATGCAGAGTGAAAAACCAAGGGCCTGGTCCAGGAGAGTTCAGCCCTGAACAGATAGTCTCCTGAGTCATGGGGCTAGGATGCTGGATCTCATAGGAGACAGAGCTTA
Source organism: Camelus dromedarius (assembly GCF_036321535.1). Classification (NCBI taxonomy): domain Eukaryota; kingdom Metazoa; phylum Chordata; class Mammalia; order Artiodactyla; family Camelidae; genus Camelus; species Camelus dromedarius. The sequence continues at coordinate 7,684,170 of NC_087458.1, read as the reverse complement.
GCATCGTCTCCCAGGCCATGAGAGGCTTCATGGGGGTGATGGAGCCTGGAACCATCTGGTTACAGGATACGCAGGGCCATCTCTTGGGGGGAAGCCCCTACCCTGTCCCTCCTTTCTAAGGGACCTCTTGGTGGGCCGGCCTGAGACCTGTAGCCTTTCCTCCCTTGGAAGCTGGCTGGGTAATTTGCCCCCTCCTAGAGAGGATTCAGTTGTCACTTCTCCAGGAAGCCTCCCTGGATTGAGATGGGAGCAATGATTAGCTGGGCTGGAGCAACCCGTTTTTTCAAGCCTGGAGATTTGGCTGTGATCAAGAGGGAACCAGAGTAGAGAGAAAGAATCAGGTGGAAAATGTTGGTGACATACATAAATGAATATTCATAGCTTTCCCCACCCAGAATAAGCTAGGGCAGGGAGGGTCTCATCCTATCCTTAAGGCTCCCCATTCCTATAAGTCTTTCAGATCTCTGTTTGAGGACTGCTTACAGAGCTCAGGGGAAAGCAGGTCAGCTGGCTGTACCTGGACCCATGCAGGGCCAGAGCCAAGGCTCTGCAGGGTGAAATGGGGGATGGGCTTCTGTTCTCCCAGACTCCCTTCTTCCCAGCAGGGGCTGACAGAATAGAGTGCCTTTTTGCAATCCCAGCGGTCATCCTTCTGCCTCGGGGTGGGCATCTCCCCCAGCATACCCATCCCAGCCAGCATTGGGAAGGGGAAGCTGTGGAGAAAGGAAGGGAGCTTAAAAGGGGCTGGGCATAGTTGCGCCATGTGGGCAGGGATGGTTCCCATGGGGCGCCTGTCCCTCCTTGTTCCTCCCCTTTTCTTTAACTCTGTGCTTCGCCTCTTTCCCCATCCAAACTCTGCCCCTTCAACTACAGTGAGGATGGAGCCTCATGGGGGTAACTTGGGCCCCTGTCTTGGTGCTCCTCCACTTCCTCCTTGGGTTCCTAAGTCTGCATGGATCTTGGTCTTGAGGGAGAGGTCTGTAGTCATGCTCAGCTCCTGTTAAAAGCCTGGCGAAGGGCAGGAGAGGGCAGAGGTGGGTCTCAGTACTTCAGAGTGGGAAAAGGAGCTCTGGTCTACTCTGGGGATGTATTCTGTGTTGGATGAGAGATCTGGAAGCCCTAGGACACACCTGACATGTGGTGGGGACTAGATGCTCAGAAAAGTTTTATGGCATGACTGGTGAGGACCAGAGCTGAAGCAGACAGGAAGGCCGTTAGGCTGTAGGAAGGACTTCCATTCTTGGTGGAGGATGGAGGGGCATGAAAGGCCGTATCTTTCTCTGCTGGGTCTGGAGCGCCCTCTGGTGGTCACATGGCTTCAGGCCAACGGAAGTGGAGGGGGCTGCCTTCCCCATTCTTCTCGGTAGCAACTCCCATTTGCCTTTCTTAGCCCCCACTCCTCAGACTTGGGACAGAGAATAAGGTGGTGCTTAGGGACTGGCTGCTTCCAGCTTCTGATGAGTTAGTGGCAAATAATTCCTTATGCCCTTCTTAAGCTCTGCTGGGATCCTCTTCCTATTCTGTTCAGAGGTTCCCAAGTTGAGGGTCAGCGTGGCAGCCATTCTGGAATAGAAAGAACTCTCCAGCAGCCTGAGCTGTCCTGTAACAGACACACAGACTTGCTGGGAGAAAATGAGCTCCCTGTCTCTAGAGGCAAGTAAGTCCAGTCTGGGCAGCCACCTAGTAGAACACGGCATCCTAGGGGGAGTTCCATGGACATCCATGGAGGGATGTTGTCACCACTAAGGTCCTTTCCCACCCAAGGTTCTAGTATTGTCAGTTAGAGGGTGGGAGGAACTCCTCAAATTCGCAGTGCACAGAAAAATGAGTCAGACTCTTTGGCGATGTGTTTATCATCCTCAGAGAGCTAGGCCTTGACTCAGGCTTTACTGTAACTGTGTGATGCTGGTCCAGTGGATCAGCAGTCACTCAGGTGCCTCATTTGCAGGGCATGGGGCTATGTGAGGGTCTCCCCCACCATGGCCAGTTTATAGCCAGCCCACTCCTCCACCATCTCCCCAGCCTTCTACTGCTTCTCTCCCAATGCTGCCTATGGAAAGGCGGCTCCTTCCAGCCCCTGTCTTCTTTCTTGCAGCAGGAGTGATGGGAGCTAGAAAAGAAGAGCTTCCCAAATGTAGCCAGTCATCATCTTCTAAAAGGAGAGCATCCTTTCCAGGGCTGGACGCAAGTTAGGCCTGAGTGTCTGGTTCCTCTGCCCTTAGAGGTCCCTGGGCTAAATCCTCATGCTCCCCAGGCACCTGGAGGGCAGGATGGAGGGGCAAGTGAAGGGGCAGTTCCAGGAGGCTGGAGACCACAGCTCACGGGTGGGCCCCAGAGGGGAATGAGCAGGCAAGGAAGGAAAGAGGGATCATAGGAAGTGAGGCAGGGAAGGGAGAGCAGGAGGGTGAGAGGTCCCATGGGCCTGAGGAGCTGCAGCTACATCTCACCTCCCAGTAAATCTGGTCCTCATAGCATTGGGAGTCTGGTGGGGAGTCCAGGAAGGGCAGCTTCAGCAGGAGTCCTGGTGATGGTAGGAGATAATGTGTGAGGCTTTTTGCTGCCCCCTTAGCGGGTGTTGCCCCCCAGTACCGTAGGACACAGAGGAGCTGAGAGGCATGAGGTCAGTGTGATGGCTGGCACAGGCAAATCCCAGCGGTATTTATCAAGCGCCTACTATTTGCCAGGCCCTGTGCAAAGTGCTTGATGAGCATTGCCTTCCTGAGTAATCACAGCAACACTGCAAGGTGAATATGATCCCGAAATTACAGAGATGGGACAAAGCTCAGAGAAGTTAAGTAACTTACTCAGGTTTGCACAGTTTGGGGTGGAGGGTATAACTCAGGGGTAGAATGTGTGCTTAGGATGCATGAGGTCCTGGGTTCAATCCCCAGCACCTCCATTAAAAATAAATAAAGGAGCCTAATTACCTCCCCTCTAAAAATAAATAAAAACATTTAATTAAAAAAAAAAGTTTGCACAGTTGGGAATGGACCAAATAGTGATTCTGTCATGAACTATCCAGGAGGGATGCAGAAAGTGTTTACTGAATAAATAAGTAATTAAATGAATGAGTGAATTGAACCTTGTTTGAGAATAAAAATCTCCAGGTGAGAGCAGGAGGGTGGGGATACTGACTCACATGTTTTATTTTGAAAGCCAAGAGGACTAAGGCCTGCCTGACCTGGCATTAGAGGGCAGGCTGCCTCTATAGAAGAAGGTTTTGGTGTTCCAGGCTAGTGGTGAACCAGGCAGGCCCCTTCCCTCCCTGCCCCTGCCCCTGCCCCTGCCCCCTGCCTCAGATAGATCGCTCTGCAGGCCCCTTCAGGGCCTCAACCTGAGGTTGGGCTGCCCCCTAGTGGGTAGAGGGAACAGCACAGGGAAGCCACAGAGGAGAGGGCTCCATCAGCCCCTGGCCGGCTGCCCACCTTCCCTTAGTACCAAGAGGGAGCAAGTACCCACTTGTTCCTCCTCACCTGGAGGTTACCCCTGAACTTGACAACCCCACTCCACACCTGGCACAAAGTGGGCATTCAACAGATATCTGTGAGTAAGTGAATGTCAGAGAGATGGGATCCAAAGTCCCTTCCACCAGAGAACCCCCCTCTTCTGTCTTCTGCCCTCCCTGGAGCTCCTGCCAGCCCCCACCCCAGCCAAAGTCACTCACCTCCAAGGCACCCGCCCACAGAGGCAAATATCAATGTGACAAACAGCCCGAAGAGCTGGTGTATGGCCTGAGACATTGCGCTGCGTTGGCCCTCGGCTATGAGTGGAAACACGCTCTCCAGGCTGCAGGGAGAGAAGGGTGTGGGGGACCGAGGGACAGAGCACAGAGCCAGGGCTGGTCAGTGCATCAGTGCACTGCACTGTATTCTGCAGTGGCCACAAGGGCCTCAAGGGAGCCTGCCAGGCTGAGTCTCACCTTCCAGCCTTTGCTCTAGTCAGGCCCGCAGCCTGGAACACCCTTCTACCTCGTGTGCCAGCAGACACCCATGTACCTTTCAAGGTTCGGTGTGAGGGTCACTTCTGCCTGCCCTCTCCTCTGAGCCCTGATGTGCAAAAATCAATCCTAAGGGTCAATAGCTCTTACTTGGCCCTTTAGTAATGACACTATTGAAATCATTTGTTTAATGACCTTCTGCTGAACCTGACTGAGGACCAGGAGAGAAATCCCCGGGTTGGTCTTGTTCACTCCAGTTTCTTCAGCTGCCAGATAGGGATAGATGGATGAATGAATGGATGAAAACAGACATTGTTTTTTTTTGTTGTTGGTCCACCAAAGGAGGAAGAGAGTGAGGGAGGTCATTCCAGGGGATAATGATTTCATTGAGGATGGGGGGCAGTGAGGGTGGGGGAACTCACCCATCTCCGTAAGCTTCATGAGTGGCCAGTCCAGCCACAAGGACCCCCAGGAGGGCTCCCAGGACCCCAGGCATCCCGTGGAGGTTGTGGACACCACATGTATCTTGGACTTTGATTTTTGACTCAAGGATGGGCTGGAGGACAGGACACCAATATTGAGTCTCGTGTGCCCCCTCCCACCCCAGGCCTGTTGGAGAGGTGGGAGGAAAGGTACAGAAGCCCCCTGTTCTGTCCAGGGCCCAAGAGGTATCTGTACCGTGAAGAATTTGTACCCCAGGGTGGAGACGGTCCCAGCAAGGAAGCCAGCTGCCAGAGCTCCAAAGGGTGTCAGCATCATTTCAGCTGAGGTCCCCACCACAACCCCCCCGGCCAGTGCTGCGTTCTGGACGTGGACCTGAAGAAGAACAAGGCTTGAGAGGCTCTTTCAGAGTGTTATGCCCACACCCAACCCAACCCCACCCATCACAGTGGCACTGACTGCTTCTGGAAGTCCCTCCACCATCTAACCTCTAACTCTCCTGCTATCTTATCATCACCTCACACTCTGACCTCACAGTCTCCGGTGCCGTTGGAGGCCCCCCACCCCCGCCCATGCCTGTGCCCTTATCTGTTCCCTGGAGAACAGAAGCAGGGTCCACACCTCTCCTTCCCATCCCGGTCTATCCCTCTGCCTCTCCCAATGCCTCCTCCCCATACCATGTCCAGCCGCCCATCCTGCCCGACAAGGGCTGACAAGGCGAAGGTGCTGAGGGTGCTGGCGGTCAAGGAGTAGTACGTGTTGAGAACTGTCCGATGCTGCCCGTTCCCCAGCGTAGTGGGCGCAGAGTTGAAACTAGGCCAGAAGATCCACAGGAAGATGGTCCCTAAATGGTCGGCAGGCAGGCAGAGTGAGAGGAAGTAAGGGGCTCCCCCACGAGGTGCAAGCTATGTAACTGCAGGCAAGTCACCCACTCTCAGCAGCCTCAGTTTCTTCATCTGTAAATTGGTGATAGTAACACCTGCCTCCCAGAGTGAGGACTGAGGTGATGCATACAAAGTGCACAGCCTGTGGTCGAGCAGGCACTAAATGTCCAACAAATGGTAGCCATCAAAGGATACTGGCACAAAAGGAAGCTACTTGACTGAAAACCACAGGAGGTTGAGGGTTGTTTTTTTTTTAAGTATCAGAAAAGGGAAGAAAAAAAAGGCAAAAGTCACCACATGTCAGGCACTCATCTGGTACAGATCAGGAAAATCATTCGTTTTATAACCTCAGCTGCCTCCTGGAGAGGGCGGGCCCTGCCATGAGCACCGACAGGTGGGCCTATGCATTTAGGGTTGGAACTGGGAGCTCCACAAGCCCCGCCTGCCCTGCGAGGCTTCCAGGTCAGTCCCGGAGGGAGGGGGGAGGGGGCCAAGAATGGGGCAAGGGGAGGCTGGGGACCCGTAGGGTAGGGCCAGCCTGGCAAGAAGGCTCAAGGGACTGTTCCTTAGTCCTCAGTGCTCCTTGAGTGTGCAATGTAAATTCTGCATCTCCACAGCCTGCAGTGAAACCCACCCCAGGCACACAGGCATACTCTGAGAAGAGTTTTGGGAGGAATCAAGGAAGGGGCTAGGTTTGCTGGCAGGCAGAGGAGATCTGAGAATGTAAGCCTTCTGGGAAGACAAAGAAATCTTGGGGAAGCCTTTGGACTTCAAGCCAAACTTATCTGGGTCTCAGAGGGCAAGGAGACCTCAGCTGACCTAGGGTTCCAAGTGCTCAATTTCATAACAAATCCAGATATGGGCAAGAAATACAAAACCAGCTTCTCTTCTTAATGGAAGAATAGGCATTTCAGTCACTACGCGATACTACCTTCGAAAACATAAAATATCAAATGCCTTTCCTGACTCATTTGCTAAGAAAGAAGAAGCAGAGGCCAAGGTGGAGGTACGTGCTTGGAAGAAACAGGTGGTGCTGACGGTGCTTGCAGGTCAGACCCTACTGCTCCCAGGGCTGACCTGTAACCTCTCCTTCTCCCCCTGAGAGTGCAGGGGCTTCCAGGGAATCCTTAGGAGGTGGGAGGCAGCACCAGGGACAAAGGCCTGGAGGTAAGAGATGGGGAGAAGCCAGTCTGGCTGGAGTGAGGGTAGGGAGAGTGAGTAGGGAGGGAGGAGGAGGGTGAGGGATGGCTAAGATTCTGCAGGGGCAGAAGTGTCAGGCTGAGGTGTCTGGTTTCTAACTGTGGGTGGTGGGGGCCCTGGAGGCTTTTAAGCAGAGATTGATGCCATCAATTTAGAGAGGTCCCTGGGATGGATCTCGGGGCATGCACATACCCCAGTGCTGAATTCTAAGAACCTGTCATAAAACTAAAGAAAGATGAGCACAGATCCTGGGGCTCTGACAGAAGAATCTGAGTTGGAAGGGAGTTCCCAGCCAGAGCCCCAAGGACCATAGGTGACACCCCGAGACCAGGCCTGGAGATGAATGGCCGCCCACCCACCACACCTCAGCAGGCCTCACCAATCATAGCAAAGAGGTCCGAATGGTAGACAGAGCCCTGGTGATGCTTGCTCTTCTCCAGCTGGGGCTTATAGAGGACCCAGGAGAGGACCAGCCCAAAGTAGGCACCAAAAGTGTGGATTGTCATGGAGCCTCCTGCATCCTTCACCTGGGGAGGTGGAGCTGAGGTGGAGGGGCAGCCCCTTGCCCCACCCCTACCCCATGCCCTTCCTGCTCAGGACCTGGCCCTGGCCCGCCCCCACCCCTCCCTCTACCCCCATCCAGACTCACCCCCAGAAGACTAAGGAGCACAAACTCGTTGAGGCCAAACAGCACCACCTCCAGCAGGGCCATGAGCAGCAGCTGAGCCGGCCCAGTCTTGCCCAGTATGGCACCAAAGGAGATAAGGACAGCTCCAGCACAGAAGTCAGCATTGATCATGCTGGGGGGTCAGGTTGGAGAGGGTAAGAGGGGGCCGGCAACAAGGGCAGCCCTCGGGGTGGGGGCCAGGGAGGCAACGGGCCTATGGGGCTAAGCTCTTCTCTAGTAGGCGAGAAGGGGCCACCCGGCCTCTTTTGTGGTTGAGGAAACCCAGTCTCAGAGAGGTTGGAAGAACCAGATCTTGAACGCAGAGATTCCCTGAACCCTGCTCTTTTCCATGAAGCTATCTATTCTCCCAGCTGCTCTTAGGCGCTAAGGGACCTAAAGAAATGGGGAGGTATTGCTGGAGGATGGGAGAAGAAATCAGGCGACAAGAACAGGCAAGGCACCTAAGAGAAATCAATTGATGGATCAGAAACCTGGGTGAGAGAGCAGACTTGAAGGACAGGGCTTGAGCTGGGTCCCTTGGGCAGGAGCTTCCCAGGTAGAGCTGGGGGGAGCCAGGGAGGCTGCCGCTGCCCACCTCTCCACGCCAACATAGATGTGGCCACCATGGAAGGAGTGGAAGAAGCCCTGGACGAGTGTGGACCACTGCAGGGCGAAGGCAGCCAGGAGGAAGGTGAAGCCCACGCTGCTGAAGCCATAGCGCTGCAGGAAGGCCATGAGGAAGCCGAAGCCCACGAAGATCATGGCGTGCACGTCCTGGAAGCCTGCAGGGAGCATTCGGGGGTGCTGCTCAGGCCACCACCCATCAACCAAAGAGCCACCCTGCCAGTGCCCCCAGCTCTCCCCAGCCAGGGCTGCCTAGAGGCTGGAGCCAAGCCTGTAAAACTCCCCCAGGCGTGGCGGGGCCTCCCAGCCTGGACCAGCTGTGCAGAACTGGCCAGCTTGCAGCAGTGGGACCCAAACCATCCTTGCTGTCCCCATGTCAAAATAAGAGTAGAGCCTTCAACTTTCTTTTCTGCCCCACTCATTTGCCCTATCCATGTGTCTCTGACAACCGGAGAAAAGTCCAGCATTTCCTGTTCTCTTTCCTGCAGCAGCCCCTGCCGCTCTGTGCTTGAAATTCTCTTCCCCTTCCAGCTTCTCATTAATTTTCCCTTTCTACTGGAAGTCCTTCCTGATGTCTAACCCCCATCCCTCATACGTCAGAATCTGTACCTCTCCATTTTCAGGATTTTAAATTTTATAAATTGAATTACAAAATAGCTTTAAATAATTAACAGAGATTACTTCAGGGAAAATGAATTGAAGGGGAGCAGGGCTGCTGCACTGTACAACTCAGGTGCAAATAATGCCCCCTGGAGGTGTGCAACGTGGCCACTCCAGAAAGGAGGATTTTACTCTATAGTTTGTTTCTTTTTATAGTTTAAATATTTTAATTTTATAGGTGAATCACTTGAATTTTTTAAAGTATCAGTGGGGTTTCTGGGCAGGTAGATTTGGGGCCTTTAGTGTTTGCTTTCCATTCTGTGTACCAAAAACTAGAATAATAAACAGTAATATTGAAAATGAGATAAATACAAACAACTCGCTTCTGCGTTAGTTTGTTCTGTACCTCTTCCCCCATCTAGTTGTAAATAGGGTTTGAAACACAACCTAGTGTGATGTTCAGCTGGTGCATCTGGTCCTGTTTCCTTTGTCTTGGGTCTGTGTATCAGTAATGCTATCTTCGGCTTTAATTGAGAAACACTAGAGAAAGAGCATAATGAGTGTGTCATTGCATTTGTTGTATATAACTTATTGAGAAACAGGGTCAGTCATGACCCTAAACTCTCCTTTCATAGTTCCATGTGAGAAATTTCTCTTGGAATTTAGTTCTGGGAAATGTTACTTTCCCCAAAGAACCGGTCAGCTTTCCTGAATTCATATGACAGATGTTAACTAAGCAGTCATGCATAATGCTCTGGGAATGTAGCTGTCATCAAGGCTGCCACGGTCCCTGCCCTCGTGGAGTGTGGAAGACAGACATCAAAGATGAAAAAATCATATATGTGAGGCTTCCTTGATTCTGATGAGAACATGTAACTGAGCAAATTTCCTTTTTTTTCTTGGCTGCCTGGAAGCTCAGAGCTACACTGGAATCTCAATTATAAAAATCTGAAGGCCCCTCACAGTGCTCATTATTTGTCTTCTGCTTCTCTGACTTTTTTTTTTTTTTTTGTAAATGACCTCACATCTGTTGTAGAAAGAGGCAGATCATAAAGGAAAAAAAATCATGATTACCTTTTTTGTTTAAACTGAATAAGTACCAACAAGCCAAAAATTTATTACTGAACTTTAGAATGCAATCAATAACTTTGAGAGAAGCAGTTTTTTATACTTTTTTTTTATGCTGTATATGGACTGATAGGAAATGAGTTTGCAAGCCCCTGGCAGAGGGTTGGGTGTATGCTAGAACTGGAGGTCTGCAACTCAGCTGCCAGCCCCAGCAGCCAAGGGGGTGAGGGTCTGGAGGCCTGCTGGCCTCGCTAAATGTTCCCACCACTGTGCCACTTCTCCAGCCCTGCCTGCTCCCCAAATCACCCAGATCTCTCTTCCCTCCCAGATCTTAAAACCCAACAGAAAAGGAGAGGCACCTTTTCAAACTCAGCCTGCAGCCTAAGTTCTTTTAGCTTCACTGCCTGACTTCTTTTCTCCTTGTGCAAACAATAAAGGGGATGGCATGTCTGCTTCTTTGCCCAAGGACAGCAAGACAACAAAGGGGGCTGGGTGGCAGGGCTCCGTGCTCATTTCATGTTGAAACTGCTCCAGAACTTGTCTTAAATGGCAGTAATATTTACATCTCCCACCCAGAGGTTTGTTTGGAATCAAAACTCAATCCCTTGGCCTTTCACCTGGAGCCTAAACATCACTTGTTCCACTGTGTGGGATGTTCCACACTGACACTCTCCACGGGCTGTGGTGGGTAAGGGACTATTCCAGCTGGAGGCAGAGGCATGGGTAAGATGATTCCTCAACATTGTCTCCAGGGGATTCCAGGGAGAGGGGCAAGATGGAGCCTGTCTCTCATCATGCCCCCACCCCAGCCCATGCCTCTTTGGTTGGAGACAAGATAAAAGCCCTCCAGAGCTACCTGTCACCCCCGCTCCTTCCCTGACTGCCCCTCCCCAACCCCACCAGGTGACTCCTGAACAAAGTCAGAATATGGGACAAGGGAACAGTTAAAGCTGGGGCTTTACCATCTGACAGAGCTGGATTTGAATTCCAGCACCACCAAACTTCTCACCATGTGACCTTGGATAAGTCACTTAACTAAGCCTCAGTTTCCTTATTTATAAAGTGGAGGTACAAAATATGAGAAGCAGGAAAAAGGGAGCGGTGAGCTGGGGAGAGAGGCCGTCTCCCCCAACCACTCTTCCCTACCTGCCTCTAAAAGGGCCCATAGTGCTGTTTTCTCCTGGAAGAGTCACAAACCACTCTGGTCCCAATCACATTCCCCTGTCCCCACCTCTTCCGAGAAGATCTGGGTTCCATCTGTCCTAAATCCCTCTCCCTGCAAGTAAGGTCTCAGAGATGTATTCAAAAGAACCTGTCCATATTTTTTTCTTAGAACTCTTTCTCATGTTTGCTTCTGTGTCCCCTGTAAGCCTGATCTTTTTCCCTAGTCTTTACCCCTCTTTCTTACTTTCCTTCATCTGCCTTGTAGGACAAGAGGTTTGTGACATAGGGGAAAGGCTGCAGATGAGGAGTCAAGAGACTTGGTTCTAGGCTGGCTAACTTGCTGTGTGATTTTGGGCAATCACATGACCTCTCTGGTTCTCTCTCCAGATCTGAGAGGAGTGGACCAGATGGTCTCTGAAGGCCCTTCCTACAGAGATAACAGACCCTCAGAGCAGCCATACCCTTGGCATTGGCTAGTCGCACAGCTCAATAACAGTGGCAAAACTTCCTTTCATCTCCTAAATCAAAGGGCAGTGGCTACACCCCCTTCTGGCTCTGACCACTTCTAGACATAGGGACAGGTGAAAACTCAGCTCATCAAAGCCCCGGGCTCCAGGGACCTCACATCTCCCTCCTCCCCAACCTATCCCCACACCAGGGTCCCAAGTCCACAGGGTTAGAAACCTAGTGCCAAAAAAGAGGTAGGATTCCCACTGCTATTCCTCTTACTGCAATCCAGGAACAGAGAGCTGTGTGGCCAGGAGAGCCTCCCACTGCAGCAGAGGGGCAAGAGGCTGGGGGTTTCAGGGAGGACTTTGAAGTAAGCAGGGCTCAGGGGCTTTGAGTGAGTCCCAAGGAAGAAGCAATGGGGAGCTTATGGCAGGCAGCTGGGTCAGACCCTGAAACAAGGGCTTACTTTTCTCAGCATGTGGACTGTCCCCTCCCAACTCCCCACCTCATTGAACAAATGCATGATCCCAAGAGTCTGCCATCCCAGCTCTGTGGCTCTGGCTTTGATCTCAGCATCCATGGTTCATCTTGTGCAGCCAGGACTGGGGTGAAATATGGGGAGGGAGGAGCTGTAGCCCTCCTCTGCCTAGGATGGCTGGTGGTCTGGCACTTTACGCCCAGGTCCAAGCCTCCACCTCACTCTCCATATTCTCGGCATTGTGACCTTCACTTTGTTGGGGTTGGGTCGGCTGGGGACAGTCTGCCGCCAGCTCTGTATACAAAAAGTAGGGTAATAACAGCCTGGGACTTTTATAGGAGACTCTCCTACTCTGGGCCTTGTTTGAATGTATATCCTTAGAACTCAGGCATCTTTCTCCTCCTAGCTCAGATAGGGAAAACTGAGGCTTAGATACCTGCTCAAGCATTTGTGATGACATCTGGGAGATCTAGCGTCCTTGGTCCCAGTTGCCCAGAGCCTGGTCCCAGTTGCCCAGAGTTACAAGGTTGGGTCCCCCAACCTTGAGGGAGAGGCTCTGTCCCCAACAAGAGGCAGGGCTTAACCCTCCCCTTACCTGGGCCTTGTCAGCAGGCAGGTGAGCTGTGGTGCAAGGAGCTTAGGATGTCTGAGTCCTAGTTCCACCTCTGCCACTCACATGGTGGGTGATCATGAAAAAATCACAACCCCTTTGAGCCTCAGCTTCCTCCTCTGTAAAATGGGCTAATGACACTGCTATGCCTCCTTCTCAGGGCTGGGGGCTGCTGCTCTGTGGTTATCTGGTAGGTAGTTAGACCATTTTCTCTGTGACTCAGGAAGGATCAGCTTTGGGGGACTCAGGAAGAAATGCCTGAGTTCACTAGTCTTGGCTGCCTTCACAGCTGTTACCTGCATTACTCCCTCCTGCACCCCACTCCTTACCTCCCCTGCCCAGGAGGATTTTTTTTTTCCCTGTGGTCAGGGTGGAGGCCTCAGGAAAGGTGAAGTTTCTGGAACAGCCCAGCAAAGCCCAATTAGGCCAACAAGGGAATAGGTAAAGCTGAGGCTTCAGATCTTGGTGCAAATCCCAGCTTCCTCAATTCTTACACCAAGACCCTGAACCAACCACTAACCTCTCTGAGCCTCAGTTTCCCCATCTTTGTCTACTTCATAGACTAAAGAAGAAAGTGCATTTACCGCCCTGGGCATAATACCTGGAACGTGGCAGATACTAGTGAGAGGGTGTGGTTATCAATCTGGGGCCCTTTCATCTCAAAGCGAGAGGGTTACCCATCTAGGGGTAAGTCTGGGCACCCAAGTGTCCCCTCCCAAGACACCAGGGGAGCTTAGAGTCCTTGCTCCCTGCGCGCCCTCACCCGCACTCACTTGGGTAGCGAAAGTAAAATTCATTGTCCGCGTTACTGTGGTTGCCCCAGTGCCAGAGGGCAGCGTCGGTTTCACGGTTGTAGCGGACAAAGACCGCAAAGAGGATGGCGGTGGCACCCTGGAGGAGGAGGCACAGCAGGGGCAGCTGCAGACGCCGACCCGCGGCGCGACGCGGGGTCTCGGCCATGGGGCAGCGGCTGCGAGGCTCCGGCTCCGGCTCCAGCTCCGGCTCCGGCTCCAGCTCCTGCTCGGCCTCTGGGCGCGCAGCGCGGGCAGACACTCCCTGGGCGGGCCGGGCAGGTTTCACCGGATCCAGGCCCCGCCCACCGGACCAAGGCCCCGCCCGCGAAGGTCTGAGGTGGGGTGAGGAGTAGCAAGGGAGGGGGCCTTCGGACCCCCACGTCCTATCTCGCTTGACCCAGCTGACCTTGGCGCTGTTCCGGTTGGGACAGGTCCTTGGAAAAGACCCTGGAAAGGCCCCTGTGTTCTGCACTGCTGGGGCACAGCTGCGGGACCCGGCTGGGGTCGGCGGGAAAGAAGGGAGGGCACCCGCACCTCAAACACCCTGTTAGTTTAGAGAGTGCTTCCCAAGGAATAAGCAGCCCTTAAAGGCCCCCGCTGGGCCCCTCCAGGGTTAACACAAGAGAGAGCTGTGGGGTTACTCAGTCTTTTCCCAACAGAAAAAGCAATGGAGAACAGAGATAAAGAGCTGGCTCTCCAGACAGTTGGATGCTAGGTGCCCAGCCAGGCAGGGATGGGAGGGTGGGGGTCAACCGCTAGGTAGCTGCATCTGATAGCACTGCTTCTAGCAGGCTGTGCAGACTTTCTGGCCCTCGGTGGCCCCTGGCCCTGTAGCTCTCTGTCACTATTTGGTCAGCAGGATGGCTGTTTCCTAACTTCTCTGCAGGTGGCCAGAGGGGAGGGGAGGGCAGAGGGAAGAGAAGATGTCTGGTCAGCAGCCTCTGGATAATGATTCTTGGATAACTCAGCATCTGGGGGATCCTCCCAGGTCCAGCCTTCTACTCCAGAGACACAGTCTCCTTCCTGAGCCCTGTTTGGAAGTTGGAGGTTGACCTGAGTTGTCCAGGCAGGGACTAGATAGGCCCTGCAAGGGGAAGAATCTTCAAAAGCTATAGAATGTGAGATAGGAAGGAGAAGTGGGCTGGGTCATCTTCTGGGAGCCTCCACCCTGGTTCCAGTCTCCTCCATCTCTATCTCACCTGTTGTGTCTCTTGGTCTCTCTGAATTCCTCTGAATCTCTGATTTTCCCCCTCCTCTGTTGCTCATTCATTCATTTAACAAAGATTCACTTAGTATCAATCCTGGGCCAGGTCCTGGGGCTATAACCTGAGATTCCAGACAACACTTGCAACAGAGTCTGGTCTTAGAGGCCCCCAGCCCTGGCAGATGTTAACCCTTTATTCGCTGGATTGTGGGAGGTCTAGAGGGAGCCCCTTGGAAGGGCCAGGATAGCTGGGCCAGCCTATCGAGGATACACTTGGAGACTTTTGGGCAACTGCCATTTATCAACCTTTATAGGAGGAGCTTGGTATTTTAACAGTGAATGAGTACTAGCTGGTATCACCCTTGGTCCAGCAGAGCATAAGACCCCGACAGTCCTCCCCTTCTTAGGGTCCCCCTGGCCCAGTCACCCTGTCTGAGGGCTCTCCTGGTAGGCCTCCACCTGTGAGGACTCCCTTGGCCCACCACGCATTGTGGAGAATCTTAGTCCATCGTTTCCTTATCGCTGTCAGGGCCTTTGGCTGTCCTTCTTGCCTTCTCTGGAAACCGACAGAATGGAGGGAAAGCTTCATCTTTCACCCCTCCTTCCACCCCAGACCTCCTCTGAAGTGCTCCAACTCTGTCACCAGCTCCCATCCTGCCTGGCCTGGGGTGTGCCTAATCTTTGACCTTCCATCTCCAGTTTCCAGCTGTGACCAGCCAGGAACTTGAGGGTGGCCAAGGGGAACTGGCGTCTGCTGCTTGCCCTAGCCCAGCCTGGCCAGGCTGTCCATGCCGACCAGGGCTTGGGTTACTGAGTAACTTGGGGTTGCTTGGAGTTGTTCTTTACTGGGGTCACCTCCTCCTCCTCCCTGCTCAGGAATCCCCAAAGCCAATTGGCTCTTTTTGCTCCATCAAACTATCCTCAGTGTTTATGGAGAACAGAAGAGAAAAGGCAAAGCACCAGAATCAGTAAGACACTCGTTCGTTCATTCATTCATTCATTCATTCATTCAACACATCTTTGCTGTATGACCTCAGGCAAATTGTTGAGCCCTCTTTGAGTCTCAGTTTCCTTATCTATAGGACTAATTATATTCCCTTTGTAGGACTGTTACAGGATTACAAATAGTTGATGTAGAGTGCTGGCATTTTCATAAGCACTCAACAGATATAATTATTATTGTTCTGACTGGCTGAGCAGAGAGGGCAAATGCATTGCTGTCTCCAACATACTTCGGGCCACACGTGTCTCTGGGGACAGGAATGGATGGAGGGGGCAGACACAGTCTTGATGTGTTCTCCTGTCATCAGCTGGAGGGGATGGCCAGCAGGATCTGAGGCCCAGGACAAGCACATTCAGGAAAGGCCATCAGACCAGCAACCCCAGCGACATAACAATTCTTGAATAGAGGAGATTTGGTAGAAGGCAGAGCCTTCCTTCATTCAACAAACATACAGACTTGGGGTTCTGGAGCAAAACTCTGCCTGCTGTGCAAGAGGATGACTCATCATTTGAAAAATGAGCTACGGACACACAGGCTTGAGCACAGACCCAGCACTGACTGTGGGGTATTGAGTGACTGTTCATCCAGAGCTATTCATCTTTACTGGGTATTATCAGAGCCACTGAGTCATAAGATTGTGAGGGCACAGCAGAAATCCACTGTACAGTGGGGAAATGGCATATTTGGGAGCAGGCCTGAGTAGATCCAAAAGACACATGCTAATTACATGTCAACCAGTGGCCCAGATTCCTATGTCATCTATGTCCCTTGCTCCAGTGCTTTTCCCTCAACTTCTATCTATGGCCTCATGGGAAACTTTCCAAGGCCAATGACAGTGGAACCAAAACTCAGGCCTGATTTTGAACACTCCCTGGATATTTGATAGGAAGGTATTATTGCTATTTTCAAGTGTAATAATGATGTTGCCATTAGTTTTCAAAAGCATTCCTTATCCTTTAGAGATACATATTAAAATATTTATAGTGAAAGTATATAATGTCTGGAACTTGTTTGAAATATCTTAAGGGAGGAAATGAATGGGACAGAAATGGCCATGGTTAAGCTTGAGTTAGGGATAGATGGGAGTTGATATATTATTCTACTTACTTGGGTGTACGTTCTAACTTATCTGTAAATCAAAGTTAAAAACAACTTAATCTGGCCCATGGATAGGTCAGCATGATACACTGAGGTCAGCTGTAAATGGGCTGCAGCTGTATCACAGCCTTACCCAGGGGTGGCCCTAAAGGACATGGTGAAAGGAAATCCTCTCTGGGACAGAGCCTTGAGCATCACACCTAGTGGTTCACTTTGTATGGCAGAGGTGGCCTCAGGTCGAGTATACATGGACAGTAGTGGTGAATGGCTTCGGTGGTTGATCAGGGCCCCGGAAGGAGAAAGAATGGAAAATCAGAGACAAGGAAGTATGGGAAAGAAAACACTGGTGGAAAATTTGAGGAAATAATTAAAGTGACTTTTTGCTTTCAGTAATCAAATTATATTCCTAACAGTGAAATAAGGGTGATTTGGCTCTTTTATTCTTGAACATGACTTTATCTAACACCCTAGCCTTTCCAATCAAAACTGGGGAGAGCAGAGTCTGAGAGTAGTTCTTCCTCTCACAGACTCTTAACCTTGTGGTGCCCCGAGCTCTAGGTTCTGTCTCTTCATTCTCCAGGTCATCTCCTCCAGTTTTGTGGCTTTCAATATCATCAGTATACTGATGTCTACCAAATTTTTATCTCCTCCCCAAGCCTCCCACTGAATTTTGTATGTGTGTGTTTAATCATGCCCAAGGGCAGCAGCATGTCTACAGTCAACACGATGTCCCACGTTCCCAACCAACACAGACAGACCGACGTTCCGTCCATGTAAAGCTGGTTAATGGTGACTGTGAGCAGGCCCAGGACTGGAAGCTTTCAAGACTTTACTTTTTTTTTTTTTTTATCACCAGCCCATTCCTACTTAAATCTTCTGGTAAACTTGGGTATAGTAGGGCTTCATGGGGATCCAAACATTCTTAATAAGGCTTTGAAGCACCTCAACACAGGACCGTCAAGGGACCTGCTCAGGCAGCCCCAACCCACAACCAACGACTTGGAAAGGTCCCACTGAATTTAAGTCATGTATTTAACTGCCTGGTGGACATTTCAACTTAAACATCTAACAGGCATCACAAGCCTAACACAGTGAAAACCTAGCTTCTTTATCCACTCCTACTGTTTCCTCCCCCAGGCTTCTCCATCTCATAAATGAAAACTCGATCATTCCAGGTGCTCAGGGCAAGAATCTGGAGTCATCCTTGACTTCTCTTTTTCTCACACATCATATTCATCCATCACCAAGTCCTGAGAGCTATGCCTTCAAAATACATTCAGACTACAGATATTTTGTACCACCTCCACAGCTACCACCTGGTCCAAGCCACCCTCACCTCTTGCCTGATTAAAATAGCCTCCTCCTCATCACCTCCCTGATCTCACCTCCTTCCACTCTTCCTTGCAGTCATGACACTGCAACCATCTTGATCTCTCTGTTCTTCCAGAATTCCAGGCACATCTCATAGCCTTGGCACTCTCTGTCCCCTTGGCCTGGAATGTTCTACTCCCATATAGTTCATTCCTTCCCTACCTTCAGGTCTCTGCTCAAATGCTACCTTATCAGTAAGGCTTCCCCTTCCTCCCACAATCTTCCCCATCCCCCCACTGTACTACACCACTGGTTTTCACACATTTTGGTTTCAGGACCCTTTTACACTCTTAAAAAAACTGAGGACCCAAACAGCTTTTGCTTATGTGGATTATATCTCTCAATATTTACCTTATTAGAAATCACAGTATTTTAAAATACTCACATATTCAATAGCAACTTCACATTAAAAATATTTTAATGACAATAACTGTATTATTCAAAGCAAAGTTAATGAGAGCACTATTTACATTTTTACAAATCTCTTTAACGTCTGGCTTAATAGAAAAATAACTGGATTCTCATATCTGCTTCTGCATCCAATCCGTTGTAATATCACATCCATGCAGCCTCTGGAAGAATCCACCGTATACTCATTAGAAAATGAGAGTGAAGGCAAATAATGTCTTAGTGTTACACAAAAATTGTCTTGACCTCACGGATCCCCTAAAAGTGTTTTAGGAACACTCAGGAGTCCTTGGCCCCATTTGGAGAACTACGTATACTCTATATTTTAATAGTCCTTATCACCACCTGATATACTATGTATTTACTTGTTTTCTTATTGTCAATCTCCCTATACTAAAATGAAAACTCCATGAGGCAGACTTCGTTCTGTCCACTGCTCTATTCCTAGCTCCAAGATCAGTGCCTGACATACGAGAGGCACTCGGTAAATGAATGAATGAATCAATGAAGAAATAAAGGAAGAAGGAACAACAAATTCAGGATTATTTCATCACAGAGAATGCAGTGATGCTGTAAAACATCTCTCTCCCTCTTTTTTTTTTTTGATTAGGAATTATTTAAAAAATTTTTTTAATTGAAGTATAGTCAATTTACAATGTGTTAATTGCTGGAAAAAAAAGTCTCATTTATAAAGCAATTCAATTGCTGTATTTATCCTAGAGTCACAAGTACATATCACCCAGATAAAACAATTGGCCATCTATAACCAATTTTATTACATCCACACCCCAACCCAGGCCCGTCTACCAAGGTTATTTTGAGGCAAACCGCAGACATCATATGCGTATGTTTTTGTATATATCTCTAAACATAAGGACCCTTAATTTCAACATTTTATTATGAAAATATTCAAACATACAAAAAAGTTGAAATTTTTCCAGCAAAAACTCAGATAACCACTACCTAAATTCTACAATAACATTTTATTTGCTTTGTCACATAACTATCTGTCCATCCTTCCATCTATCCATTAATCCACTTTTTGCTGCATTTCAGAGCATGCTGCAGACATCAATATACTTCACCTCTAAACCTTTCTTTATGGATATCATTAATTAGAGTTCAATATTTGTTTACAGTTTCTTTTTAAGGTAAAATTTACTTCAATGAAATGCACAAATCTTAAGTGTACCATTTGATGAGTTTTGACAAATGCACCGACTTGCGTAACCCAAACGCCTATATCAAAATACAGAATCATCAGTCAGTTCCCAGTCAATCCTCTTTCCCAGTCCACCCAACAGCAACCTTTGTTTTTAGGTTTTTTCCACCATGTATTAATATTGCGTGTTCCAGAGCTTCAAATAAACGGAATGGTACAACGTGCGTTCTCTTCTGTGAGATGTCTTTCAGTCAGCGTAACACTTTTGAGATTCACTTGTGTTGTTGAATCAGTAGTTTGTTCCTTTTTAAGGCTAAGTAGCACTCCACTGCTTGAATAGAATGGTTTATCCTAACCTATATATCATTATGGAATGTCCCTCTTTATCTCTGGCAGTACATTTGCCTTAAAGTCGACTCTACCTGAGATTAATATAACCACTCCAACCTTCCTCTGCTTACTGTGAGCATGGTATATTTTTAACCATGCACTTACTTTCACCAAAATGTATCTTTATAATTAAAATATGCCTTATTCAGATTGACTCCTGAGTTTCTTCGACACAATCCTTTGACAGCTTCTTTCTGCCTGATAGGATAAGATGTTCTAGGCTCAGATTTACCCATTGCCTGATTTCATTTCCAAACCCTTTGTCCAAACTCTGGTAGTTTCATAACAGATTACTATTATTAATTTATATAGGTCTTTTACCTTCCATTCTCCCTCCACCCCAAAATGTTTTGCCCATGGTGTTTCTACTATCTTATGTGTGACTCACTGCTCTTTGAAAGCTTCCAGTGGCTCTCCAGTGCTTCAAATAAAATCAGAGCTTCTGATGGTTTTAGCAGAACATTTCCCCAGGAAAGCAGCTCTATCTGTTCTCAGCTGCTCTACATTCTGCTTCACGTCCCATATTCTAGGGGGGGAAAATCTCTTCTTCTAATTTCTGATGGCTTATTCCCCTACCTCTAGGTCTTTGTGCAAGCTTCCCAACTGACATGGAACTACCTTACTTCATCTGTCCACGCCACCCAATCCAGCTCCTTCATTAGGTGGCATCATAAGGCCACTTCCTCCAGCAAGATTATTCTGTGGTTGGTCCAGTTGTATTCTACTAACCATCTTTGCTCAACCTCCATTCCCCCTTAGAGTACTACCAAAAATTACAATTAATTATCTGTCTTATCAGCCCTGTAAGATAATAAAAACCCCCAAACTGTCTCTTCTGTAATATGCTTCCCCAAGTGCCTTGTACAGTGCTTTGCACTCAGTGAGCACTTATTATGAGCTTGTGAACTTATAGAATGTATATGCCCAGATTCTGCCAAGGGTTTACTGGAAAGAGAGAGGGGAAAACATACACAGTAACTTTGTTCCACAATTCATTTACTGAATTGGGGCAGGTGATTTAACAACAGATTGCGAGATAAGGCTGGGAGAGAAGAGTTCTTGCTTTCCCTCCCAGGAGTCAGTTGTGTCATGGATGCTTGTAAATTTTCCAAAATAGCCATCTGTTGTTGGGCAAGCTGGGTCTGAAGCTGGAGATTGGCATACATACGTTCTAGGAGTCCTAGGCATTCCTTGGGCTTGTGGTCAATTCCTGAAGGAAGAGCAGTGGAGGTGCAAAGGGGACAAAAGAAGATTTTATAATTGGACAGAGGTGGGAAGGGAGCTAATAAGATGACTCCTCTAATCTTTCTGGGCACAATTTAACCCAGATGCACCTTTGCTCAGCTGTCACCTTCTCCATGAAGCCTATCTGGACACCCTATTTTAATTTGAAACCAATCACTGGAACTTATTACCCCCTCCTTTGCTTTATATTCCCCTTAGTATTTATGATTATTTGGCACATTTTGTAATTACTTATTTAATTGTTGGCTAATTCCCCTTTCTGGAACGTAAGCTCCAGAAGATAGGGATTTTTGTCTGGTTTGTTCATTGCTGTATCCACAGCACCTAGAAGAGTGCCTGGTGTGTTAAGTGTTCAACAAATACTCAATGAGTGAATGAAATGATCTGGGAGTGAGGCCTAACTTCCCTTTCAAGAGCTCAGGGGATGGTTGGCCTTCTTTCGCTCTTATCTGATATATTAAGTTCTTAGCAGGGACCTGAAGTTCTTCCTGTTATCTAACCAGTCTTGCTGCATCAGCCCAATATTTGTTCTACTGTTTTCAACTACATGATACACAGACAGCTCTTAGTTAACCTTGGTAGTTATTTACCCATTGTTTGTGTATTTTTTTGGTCTTGACTTCTTTGTTAAACTCTGAGGTCTTCAAAAACAGGAGTCATGACAGTCTAGTCCCCTGTTTGACTCCCCAGTGGTATGCTAAATATCCACTGATATCCCCATAGGAGGATGAATAACTAAAATTCAAAGAAACTGACCTAATAGTTACTATTTCCTTGCCTGGCCACTTTTTAACTAACATTATCAGCAAGCAATAAAGTTTCCATTTCATTCTGCCTCACCTAATAAAGGTGCTGATAAGCAAGGAGACAATACAAATTGGTAGAATCAAGAAGAAAATAAAATCAGTAGAACTGAATAATCAGCAAGCCACCAGTGGAAAATCTAGAGGTGGCTTGACCCAGAGTTGGCACCAGATCAAGACAAAGCTCCAGCCACCTCCTCCATGCATCCTCTCCCCTTGCTGAGACCATCTGGGAAATCCACCCTGCATCCTTACCTGAGGGCAGCTTTGTTGCCTGGACATTCAGGAAAGTGGCTGGTGGGGAACTTGCTTGAAGATTAATAAAGCTGGGAGAGGGTTTGGCTCGACAAAGAGGCACAGCATTACCTTCCCCTTTGGCTGGAACAAAATCAGAGGCAACTAAGTCAGAGCTCATTCTGACAAGGACAACCTTTCTGATTAGATCCCTGCATCTGGTCTATGAATGCAGGTGCCAACGCCCTGCCCTGAATATCTTCAAAGAAAGGTATATAAGACAAAAAAGGGACCACAGTCAGACTAAGGGAAATCAAGCAGGGATGGGATAAGCCAAAGCCTACCTTGCTTTCATTTTACAAATTCTTATTGACATGCGCTACATGCCCACTACTGTGCTAGATGCCAGAGCTGCACAAGACATCTAAACATGGTTTCTTCAGTGCTGAATATCTAGTTAGGGAGACAAATCAGACACTGATGAAATGGTGATATAACAGGACACAATGAGTCTGACACTCTGGAGTGCAAATAAGCCCTTTTATCTTTTAGCTATACTAAGATGGGATTAACATATAAAAATGAAGGTTTTCGAAAAGAGGGGAAAGATCAGTATGAGTACAGTAGTCAGAGAAGACTCCAGGCAGGCAGAGGATGTTTACTGGAGCTTGAAAACAGGAAGCTTTTGATAAATAGAAAAGATATTTCAGGTGGGAGAAAAAAGGATAGCATGAGCAAAGCAAGGAAGCAAGAATATGGCTGGAATGACAAGGAGCCCCAGGAAACTGGCCAGAATTAGGGTAGGAAGAGCGGGAAGGCAGGATGGGCCATGGAAGACCTTTTCCAGAAGCCAATCTGAGACTTTAGCCTTTCTCTTGAATACAGTGGAAAGCACTTGAGTCTTTTATGATTAGGAACTATGATAAAAAAATTTATTTTAATTAATCTATAGGGATTAAAATGAGCTGGATGTGGAACTTCTTAACAGGGAAAACAGATTACCTTTGGGAAAAAATAGTCAAGTTAGAAGAAAATTTGATTTGTAAGGAAAAGATGGTGAGTCTGATAGGAGACATGTTATTTTTGTTTACTGCCCAGGAACTCTTCCTCTGGGAAACTACTCTTTCCCTAGATTCCAGGCCTTACTGGTGGGGCTGCATCAGACCCTTCTCCCCAACAGAAATAGGCATGTGACCCAATGCAGGCCAATCATGGTATCCTGTCCCCCCTGGCAACTATGATTGATTCAAGGGATAAGCACTGAGGCAAGTTGGGCCAATCATTCCCTGGAACCAACACATGTATTCTGCATCAAAGCCTGCTTTCTTCTGATTTGCTGTGCTAGGAAGACATAAAGTTGGAGCCAATGAAAGTGACCGAATTTGACCAGCAGTCCATGAGAAGCAGATACAAGCAAGAGATTAGAGATGAGAGAGTGTAGGAGAGAGATGAATAGATAGACAGATACCTACTGACACTGAATCCCCGGTTCCAGTCCCTGCGGCCCTGGTTTTTGCATCTCTTCTTCCTATTCTGTGACTTCCTCAGCAACCCTCCCAACTGCACAAGCCTCTGAATTTCCTTGTTACCCAGAGGAATCTGAGTTGGGGTAATTAACATAAATCACATCTGGGACATATTGGATCTGAGGAGAGACTAGGTAGTCCAAACAGAAACGCCTTGAAAAACAGCCAGAGAGATGGCCCTGCGTTCAGGTGAAAGGTCAAACTGCCAGGCCAGCCACGAAGAGGTGATGAAGGAGCTGCAAAAATAAATGAGCCCTCTGACGTCAAAAACTATGAGAGAAAACTGGACCTTTGGGGAACCCTTCCTTGGGAGTTTAGAAGATGAAAAGGGAGTAGAAAAGTAGACAGAGAAGCAATGGATGGAAAGGCCGAGTAGCTGGGACCATGAAAGAATTCAAGGGCTTGGGACAGTGGGGAGCCCATAATTCGCGTCAAAATGAGATCAGAAAGGATAGAAAAGTTGGGTGGGGGTATAGCTCAGTGGTAGAGTCCATGTTTAACATGCACAAGGCCCTGGATTCAATCCCTAGTACCTCCAGTTAAAAAAAAAAAAAGGAGAGAAAAATTGAATTGATTCATTCATACATATACGAGATAGCTAAGTGCCTGCACTGTGTCAGCCACTGAGGCTACCACAGTGAGCTAAACAGACATGGTTGTTATTCTCACAGAACTGAAAGTACTGCAGTGTAGTCAGTAAGTGATCAAGCAAGCACGTTCCTACACCCCGTAAGTGCTAGAAGAGCAGCTAACCTAATCTGTGGGGCTGGGGAATGTGGTCAGGGGAAGTGACCCGGTCCCAACTGGGATCTGAAGGATGAAGACAGGGTCTCTTCATAAAAAACAAGCCTGGGGGCAAAGATGTGACAAGTAGGTTGTATGAAGGAAGAAGTCTTATTCCTGTTCTTTACTCAGTGCCAAGAGGAAGAAGCCTCATACATGGGTGCCAGGCTAAGGTGCTTTCTGTCTGGAAAGGCACCTAACCTGTGAAAATTCAAATCTGTTTTATTCCCTGACAGTTATTCTTGGTGAGGGAAATTTGGGTTTTTTTTGCATTGGGTTTATAGTTTTTTTCTAAGCCTACTGGAGGTCTTCCATCTTCTCCATGCTCCTGCCCCAGAGTCATCAACAATCATTTAATGGCTCATGCAGCGTGGTAAGGAGCCAGAAGCTGAAACTCAGGCCTCAAGATTCTTCTCACCATTTGCAAAACTCGTTAACTTCCACGCAAATGCACTTCTAAATAATATGAGCCCTTCCCAGGTGTATGAAGATGCATTTTCCACTGGGTTGTAAGGTTTGAAGAATATTTTACACACAATCCATACTAAAGGAACCATATTATGACTAGACAATATATAACAGAGGATGAGGTTGGAAGCAGCAAAAGGAAGCAGAACAGAGAAAATAATAAATAATAAATAATAATAGAAAATAGAAAATAATAATAATAAAAATGCTTTACACACATCTTCTACATTTCTCATGATGACCCTAAAGAGTAGGTAGCTTTATCTCCATTTTTTTTTGAGAAAATTTAAGTTAGAAAATTTGCTAGATTCCACAATTAGTATGTGGCAGTGCTGGAATTAAATCCAGGCTTATCAACTCCAAAGTCATGCTCTTTACCACTGCACAATATATTCTGTGAAAAGAGCTAGTCCATTTATGTTCAAGTTATGACAGAGCAGGCCTCTCAGATAAAATAATCTACTCCTCCCACAGTTATCTGAATAGGCTCTGGAGTCAGATGGTGTCAGGCACTTTCCTGGCCACCAGTGGGACTATACCACTCAAAGTGAGTATCTGTTCACTCCAGTCAACAGTATGTCTTCCAAGTCTTAAGAGGACATACAAAGGAAGAATAATATATTCACCCATATATAACTACTGAGCATCTATTATTTAATAGATTCAGTTGTAAGCACTGGGAATACAGGAATGTTCCCATTTAGTGGGAAATACAGAACAAATACAAATACTTTCCAATTAACTAAGTAACAGGAATAAACATACATACAACTAGCTTCATTTTCCCCAAAGCAGAGCAGTTAAGGAAACCTGATTTTTAAGGGAGAGGAAGCAGGGCCTCTGACACACACCTCTTCTGTTAGTAGGATGATTAGAATGCTGCGCCATCTGAACACCAACAGGTGTGGTGCCTGGGAAAGAATCATAGATAGCATCACGTGATCAACAACCCACGCTATTATTTCCCTACTAACAATTTCATAAGTTCTCTCCAGCAGATCTCAGGCTTTTCCAATTTGGGGACGAAAAAGTGTCAAAGGGGATATTCCATTTAAGGTCAAATGTAAGTAACTGTTCTTGAATTGTTCGTATTCTCATGGTCCCATCACTATTTTGGAAAAAGTTGTTTCTATTAGTATTGCATCCTTTTTTCTGGCAAAATAGTACTTTAACCATGTCCAAACCTTAAAAATCTCCTACAAACCGGCAAATTCTCTGTTTTCTCTCCTCGTTTTAAATTTCTGCTGCGTTAGCCCTTTTCCTGCCCTGTATGGTAATTTAAAAACTCTGACTCCCCAACATCTCTAATGGATCAGCAAGCACAGCGGATGAGGAGGGCAGGGGAGGGAATGGGCGTGGAAAAAGAAAATCTGAGAGCACTACAGGAAATACTTGAGAAAATGTTTTAGCAAGGGTAACTAGGGAAAAAGTAAGCCATCAACCTCCGGTACCGCTCACAGCCTCAGCAGAAAGCATCTGCTTAAGAAACGAAAGGTCCAAGCACAGCAGCGAGTCAGAAGCAATAAACCACAACTCCCAGCGTGCCCAAAAAGACAGTTACCGCCCAGCCCGGCCCGATCGGACTACAACTCCCATTTCACCCCGCGTCAAACCGGTCAGGTCTTCCCTCAACCGCCGGTTGAAGTCCCGCCCCTCTATTCCTTCCCGTTGCTAAGGCTGGAACGAAAGCTGTGGATACAAGCTTTTCTTGACCTTCGCGGCCCAAGAGGAGCCGAGACACAGTAGTTTAGTGATCTCACCTGCGGTGTTAATCGAAAGCCTCATACCCAGCACCCACCCTCGTAGTTGATACACATGCGCAGTGGCGTGCCGGCCAACTGCCGGAACTTTGGCGCTTGCGCTGAGGTTCGCGCCGCACGCGGCCGGGAGCGGCCACCCTATTGCGCAAGCGCCTGTGCCCTCGTCTTTCCACGATCGTGCTCTCTCTATCTAGCCTGCCCTGCCGTTCTTGCGTAGAGGGCGGGGCTAAGGATGTTAATTGGCCTGTTTTCGTGTCGGTCAGTGAGATGGGTGCGGTGATTGGTGGCGACCCGGAGGGTAGCGAGTTTAGGTGTAAGCCCTAAGGAGGTAGCGTTTTCTGGGCTTCTCTCTGGTTCTCTCTCTCCAGAAGGTTCTGCCGGTTCCCCCAGCTCTGGGTACCCGGCTCTGCATCGCGCCGCCATGATGGGCCATCGTCCGGTGCTCGTGCTTAGTGAGTTGTGGGAAAGCCGGGGAAGGGACCCCCTTTTCGCCCCTACCTTTCCGCACTTTACCGCCCTGCCCCAGCCCATTCCTGCCCTGGGCCAGCCACTGAGCCTTCCAGTCGTTCATTTCGGAGGCTGCTGCTCCCGCTTTCTTCTCTTCCCGTAACCCATTCTCCTGTCTTCACAGACGCAAACTCACCTTCCTGTCGCCGAGCCTCTTGTCTTTTCCGGCACTGGCCTCGGGAAGGTGCTTACCACTCAGCTTTCCGTTCTTCACCCGCAACCCCCGCCCTTGCACCCTTCCTGGAGCGATTTTAAGCATGTAGCTGAATGAATAGTGGTTTTTTGTTTGGCCTAGCTTTATAACCTTAATCCATTCCTTATTAGCGGTGTGGCCTCGTCCAAATTGCTTGATTGGAACGTTTCCGTATTTATTATTGGAGTTAAGTGTATTTCCTATTTCTGAGGGATTATGAGGCTTAAATGAGTTAAGTGGGTGAAACTTCAAAAGAGGGTCTGGACAAACAGCGAGTGGTATCCTTGGTCACTTTTCTTTTCAGTAACGGCCCACTTGAATTTCCTTTCAGCAATCCCTGTTCCTGAAGTAACCTTATGTCCCTCATCGGTTTGTCTGAGATGTAATTACTCCCTCGGTGTCTCCTCCGTCGTAATCTTTCCCACTTACCAACGGAGTTTTCCCAGATTTCTTAACTGGTTGTCTTTACCTTTCGGGAACAGCTCAGATTTCTTAGTAATGAGTCCCATTTCTGTTGTCTTCTGGTATGTTTCCATTCTGTGTAACTTCTGTACCTCATCTTCAAGAGCACCTGAGAGGGCTTTGTCCCTCCCTTACCATTCTGTACACAGAATGCTGTTCAGAGATTTCACCTATTTTCTCTGTACGTGAAAAATAATTTTTCAGAAAAAATTCACTTAACCCAGAAAAAAAACTATTCTTTCTGATTAATCTATCAGAAAGGTCCATTCAGGAAGTTACCACTGCCTGAAGTAGGACTCAAAATCCTAAGAGTTGTGAGCTTTCAGATTTGATGGGACTGGATTGAAACATTTACAGCAAATTGTAGGGAAAGTATAATTTGGAGAAGGGAGTGAAATAAACATTATATTGGTTCAATTATAACCATTGGTTTGTCTCCCAGGGAGTAGGCCCTGGGCTGAGTGGTGCATTGTGAGCCCTTTTGAGGTTCAGGTCCACATCCCTGGCATTAGTGGCTATAACCGATTAGGCTTCCTATTAAAATAAGTAGTCGGCTTTTACTGATGGTAAATGAGTTACTGAGGCATTCTGATTATATATCCAAGCATGGAGTGACTATCTTGCAAACCAAGACGCTTTTGAGTGTGTGTTCTCATTCCACAGAACACTGGGGGATTCGGGGAGCTCTATCAGTAACTATGCTGGGACTGTCAGTACGATTCCCCATTTCCAAGTATGAGAATACGAACCCCCAAACTCTCCCTTTTTATATGAAGCAGTAATTGATGCTTTTTTAGGATCACCAGCGCTTTGAGAATCTGATGGATGTCAGGTTATGAATCCTCACTGTAAATATGTGACTGGTTAGAGGGAAAGTGATGATCAGGATACCAAAGTTGAAGTTTTATAGATTGTTTCTTAGTATTCCAAGGGTTGAAGTAAATAAAGAAGTAGCCATAAGTACATACATTTACTGTTTTAACAGTTTTTTTTGAGGTAGTCAGCTAGACTGAAAATAAGCTGCACGTATTTAAAGAGTACAATTTGATAAGCTTTGGTCGATGTATGCATCTGTGAAACCTGGGTGTGTTTTTATTTTGCCAAGATTGAGAAATAAGTAGCTTATATACAATGGGCAATCCTGGGGTGTTGCCTTTTGTTTTTATCTATTTTAGGCCAGAACACAAAGCGTGAATCTGGAAGAAAAGTTCAGTCTGGAAACATCAATGCCGCCAAGGTAGCATATCTTTTAAGTTGTTTTTAGTAGTTTGCCTCCGTGGTATTTCTGAATTTGCAATTTGGCAGAGGAAAATTTGACTTCCCTTTCTTCAGGACATTTCCCTCTTGGTGGTATGGAGGAGGAAGCCTTCCGTCTCTGAGCTAGGCCTAGTGGTCTTCTCACGTTAACTTGTGCATATTCTGTTGCCGTATATTGTTCTATAGTAATTGTATTTGTGTCTGTCATACTAGACTGAGTTACTTGAAGGGAAAAACTATATTAATTCCCTTTTGTATTCTAGTATTCGCTGTAGGTCCTAGATAGGTATTCAGTAAATATCTTTCAAATGAAAGAATGAACTAGCCCTAGATCTAATTTAGCATAGTGTGGAGGCCACTGTCATGATGATAAATACTAAGGTGTGGACTTTCCCAGGACTGCTGGGAAACTTAAGCTTTGGGAGGCATGTCCCCCTTTTTTTTTCTTGTGAAAAGGTATTTCTTTCCTCATCCAAAAGACATTCCCAAAGGGGTAAAACAACAGAATCTAGCCACATGGCATGCTACATTTAAAGTGGTTGCC
The DNA here is from genome assembly GCF_036321535.1 of Camelus dromedarius. Lineage (NCBI taxonomy): Eukaryota > Metazoa > Chordata > Mammalia > Artiodactyla > Camelidae > Camelus > Camelus dromedarius. Next base: position 7,654,835 of record NC_087458.1, on the reverse strand, counting down.
AACTATATTTTAGAAGTGTCTGTTAAAACACTGGCTTTGTGGGTTAGTCATGCCACTTCTCTTAATACACTCACCATCTGATTTGTGCTTACATGTCTTATATTTTCTTTCCAATAGACTATTGCAGATATCATCCGAACATGTTTGGGACCCAAGTCCATGATGAAGGTAGGCTTATCTCTTACTGAAACTTTGATTACAGATTTTCCCTTTCTGTTTTTGGGGACATTTAGGTATAACTTTTGCTTTTGTCGTAGATGCTTTTGGACCCAATGGGAGGTATTGTGATGACCAATGATGGCAATGCCATTCTTCGAGAGGTATGACTTCATTTTGCCTTCTAACATTTCATAAAGAACCCTTAAAGAGATAATGTAAGTAATTAGTTTCTTTGGGCTGCTGTAGCAAATTACCACAAACTGGGTGACTTGAAACAACAAAAACTTACTCTCATGGGCCAAAGCCTGGCGGTCCAAAAATCAAGGTGTCAGCAGTGCCATGCTCCTTCTAAAGGCTCTGGGGAAGAATTCTTCCTTTTCTAGCTTCTGATGGTTGACCACGATCCTCGGCATTCCTTGGCTTATAAACTCTCCTTCTCAGTTGTCATACGGCATTCTCCTGTGTGTCTCATAAGGATTTAGGGCCTACCCTAATTACCCCATGACTTCATCTTAACTTGATTACATCTGCAAAGACCCTGTTTCCAAATACAGTCACATTCACAGTTTTCAGGGTGTGGGACTCAACATGTCCTTTCAGAGGACACAGTTCAACCACAACAGTGGTGCTCCTAGTAAATAAGTTGAAAGATACTGTTCTGTTTTCAAGAAACTTTAATAGTTAAGTCGTCATAAAGCATTTTTCCCCAAAAAGAAGGAGACTTGGAAAGGTGGTTTACTTAGATAATTTGCAAGGCCACTTTTAATCTTTCCATCTGTGGTAAAACAGTAAAAGAAAAGTGAGTTGGTGGAAGCAGGAAGCTCAAGAGTTAGGACCAAGCAGAATGGGTTAAGAGGTCTTTGAGTAGTGTTGATTCAACGGCAATCACATTTTTCTTTTCAGATTCAAGTGCAGCATCCAGCAGCCAAGTCCATGATTGAAATTAGCCGGACGCAGGATGAAGAGGTTGGAGATGGGACCACATCAGTAATTATTCTTGGTAAGAGGACAGCGGGAGGTTGATAGGGAAAATTGGATTGAAAGGTTAAGATTTTTGCCAGAATTAATGTCTGTGTCATATTTTAAGAAGAAAATTTTCAACAGTTCATTAATTATAAATATTTAAATAACTTGTTGCTAATTTTCTATGTATTCTCTCCAACTGAGTAAAAAATAGTTCATCGTAGTATAGGATAAGCATTGCAAATCTGGTTGAATAAAAACAGTCTGTTCTAGTTATTCACAATAGGTTATGTAAGTCACCACAAACAGTGAATTACCAAATACCAAAACATCATTCCTTGGGAAAGTACAGGGTTAGGTTCCTTAGAACCTCTGGTCACATACTTATCAACTCATAAATACATACCTTATTTTATGTTTTGTTTGACACCTTATTTAATATATATTGTTGATTCATTAACATTGAACTCATGGCCAATAGCACTATAGCTAATGTTGGAATAAAGGTTATTTAATAAGTTATTTTCTTTATAAGGCACATCACAGCCTTCTTGCACTTAGGAAAACTAGATAGTACTTTAGGGCTACATTTAGGCCTTTTTAAACAGTATATCACCAACAAAATGCACAAAAATGTGGAAAACGTGCCACTAAATGTACCACATAAAGGACAGTTGTCTACAGGATGAGAGCTGAAACAAGGCAGAGCATTACCTTTTTCAGTCTGACCTGGGAATGTATGTACTGGGTAGCTTAAATTTTTTATCTCTGCACATGTCTGTGAATGACCATGAAAGTGCAGCAGACACTGATTTTGAGGTTATAAATTTTAGTGAGTAGCCAAATAGACAAATATTGAATCTTTAAAACGAGTCTTGGCTATGTAAGTTTTAATAGCTAATCTTTCTACTTCCTGTAGGATCATAAAAGATCACTTTTGAAAATTCAGCATACTGCCTTTGTTGTATAAAGTTTAAGTTGATTATGGAGTTTTTATAATAGCATTCATTTTTCAAGAAATCTGTAGCAACATGTTTTTAAGAATTGAGACAAAACTTAAATTAGAGGATGCCAATTTATAGTGTTGGCCCACATGCCTAAAAAGAGTCTTTACAACAAAATTATTCATAATATGAACTTTTTCAAAGGTAATATTTTAAAATTATTTTTAGAATTTATTTGTAGTAGTCCATTTTGAAAATGGTGAGTTGCATGGACATTGGCTTGAGTTGCTACCAGCTAATCACATCTTCAGATCCAGTTCTTTTGTGGCTTCAGAATTAATTACATATGGCTAGTTCTGTACTTTGAAGAGAAACTTAGGATGAAAGAGGGAGGTAAAACTTCATATGCTTTCTCACTTTTTTGGATAGAAGATGAGCTTTAGATTATCAGGCAGAATTTTCTAGCTGGTAATCTGAGTTGAATCTCCTGGGAGGTATTAGGTAGGTTAAGTATCCATGAGTTAAGTGTCTTAGAGGTAGCTTTTAAAAAAGCAAAACTTGACCATTCCTAAAGATATCTTCCTTCTATGTTACTGTTCTTTAACAAGGCATAGCCTTTTCTAAGTTAACTTACTAGAGCATCTTTTTAAATATTTGATTATCTTTCTTTTAGAGACTAGCTTTTGTGTGTATCTGTGTATTACTGTGTGTGTGTGTGTGTGTGTGTGTGTGTGTGTGTGTGTGTGTTAGAAAGTAGGACAGCTTTTAAAAGAAAAGAAGATTTTACCAGTAATCCCTCTTCCAGAGGGTAAATTTTTATGGGTTTTCTTCCAGGTATAAGGTTTTGTGTGTTTTTTGATTTTAGTACCAGCAGTTTTACTACACCCTAGGTGTTGAAATAATAATAAGCAAGTCAGATTTCTTTTGTGTATTTTTCTGTTTCAGAGTCTTTGGGAAAATGTTTATTTTTTGTTTAGAAAACTGATAACTTTTTAGTTAGATCACAAGAATAAACTCTAGGATCAATCTTTGATCATTTAAAATATATCTGATGAGGCTGTTTTCTTTCTGAATTGGCTTGTACAAAGGATAAAATTTGGAATAGTATTGGCATATTTTTTGGGAGAAAAAACTACTTTAGAAAAAAACAGGTATTTTTAGAAGCATAATGAAATTACCTTGATATCCAGCTAGGTACTTGTCATAATGTTATGGTATATGTATCCTTTTCCAGCGGGGGAGATGCTGTCTGTGGCTGAGCACTTTCTAGAGCAGCAGATGCACCCAACAGTGGTGATCAGTGCTTACCGCAAGGCATTGGACGACATGATCAGCACCCTTAAGAAAATAAGGTATTGGGGGTGGGGACCAAAAGTGGGTAGTGTCAAATATGGGAGGCCTGGAACACTGCTCTGTTATTGGGTGGCAAAAGAAGGCCAGGCACATTACACACAGTAGTTTACAGCCTGGTGTTGTTTTGTGAGAAGGAGAAACAAAGAGGAGCACACAATGAAGGGAAGGACAAGAGAGATAAATAAAAATGTTTGGAAAACGGCAAAGGATATAAAGCAGGCAAATAAAAGGAGCTCGGTTCAGTTCTTCAAAATATATTTTGGTTACAGTCTGCTAGTTTCCACGTTAGACACTGCCGTGGGAAATGTGTAGTAAGTAAAATAGAGCTGCCCTCCGAAGTTTTAGATTCTGGTTCTATTTTTAGAGAAATAAATTAAGGAGTTAGATAATTATTTATTCAGGACTTATATTAAAATACCCTACCATCATGTATGATCACAGCTAATTCAGTCAGTACCCTAACGTGCTGTGAAGGATGGTAGCCAGCAGTTTTCCATTAAAATCAAAAGGACTGGGAACTAGATTCCCCTAGTTCTGCCTATTGGCCCACTGTTCTGGTCATCAGGATATAGATGAAGGATTTCCTTAAATATCCAAGATCCCTCTGAGCATATTATTCATTTTCTCTTTTCTCCAGTACCCCTGTCGACACCAGTAATCGAGATATGATGCTGAACATCATCAACAGCTCCATTACTACCAAAGTACTCAGTCGGTGGTCTTCTTTGGCTTGCAACATTGCCCTGGATGCTGTCAAAACTGTACAGTTTGAAGAGAATGGTCGGAAAGAGATTGACATCAAGAAATATGCGAGGGTGGAAAAGGTAAACTCTTCAAGTGTGTGATTTGGAGACACATTATTTCCTAGCATGAGTCATCACACTGCACTTCTGGAGGAAATTAGTTTAAATCAGAGCAAGATACCTTTATTGTTAGAACCAGGAAGAATATTTGCTAACCTGGAATGCAAAAATTTGAAAAAGAGGGTACCAAGGAAGTATCTAAAATAATTGTTAGCTTCACTCCCTACATAAGGTTTATAGGGGTAAGAAAAGGGCTTATTGTTGTGTCCACATTTGTGTATTTGCATGTGTATCAGCCACTTGGTCAGAAAATAAACAAGGGCTCTACAGCATAGTGCTAAGAAGCTCCAGGAAAGCTTTCTCCATCTCTACTAATTTAAAATTTAAAAGTAGCATTAATAGCTTGTGGCCACTAGATGGCGACCTATGCCTATACTTGGGAATTTTAGGAAGTAGAAGGGAAATTCAGAAAGTAGAAGTCTGCGCTCTTTTAAATCTTTGTCAATTACTGAATTTCTCTGAGTCTCAGCTGGCTTTTAAATTGTGTCTTGTGGTCTAAGACTGATGTGCTCCCTAGGGGAAAAGAAATACGATTGCAAATGTAGTTTTTGAGGTTCATGGAAAAAAGATACTTTAGAAACTAAGTGGTGGTCATTTGGGAAAGATGAATGTCTGGGAAGGGAATTGAGAAACTGTCTCTTGGGTTGTGGATTAAAGTGGATCTTTTGCTCAGATACCTGGGGGCATCATTGAAGACTCGTGTGTCTTACGCGGGGTCATGATTAATAAGGATGTGACCCATCCACGAATGCGGCGCTATATCAAGAACCCTCGCATCGTGCTGCTGGATTCTTCTCTGGAATACAAAAAAGGAGAAAGCCAGGTAAGTTTCTTGGCTCTATTCCTTAAGGTTGATGTGAGAATCTGTTACTGTGGATAAGGGAAATAAAAGATGTTTATTACATGCCTACTCTGTGATCATTACATGTAATCTCTGATTCTTACAACAACCCTTGGGAGTAGATGATACTGACTTCCATTTTACAAAAGAGGGATCTACAGCTCAGGGAAGTTAGGTTTATTGCTTGAGGAACACAGCTGCTGTTGGCCAGATCAGGATTTGAACCCAGCTTAGTGTGGCTTCAATTCCACACACACTATCATGCCACTTTTCCTAATGCATCAGTAGGACATAGAGTAGGAGTTAATTGAGCTTTGAGGTGCCAAAGAAGAATTTCCAGAGGGCAGGAAGCTCAGAAGGCTGTCACCTTTGGATAAAACAAAATAATTGAAGCTTATCAAACAAAGGTTGGGAATAAGAATCAGTTTATTAAGGAGGAGGGTGTACCTTAGCGGTAGAGAGTGTGCTTGGCATGCACAAGGTCCTGGGTTCAATCCCTAGTACCTCCATTGGAAAATAATAAATAATAAACATAAGTAAATAAAACTTAATCCCTGCCCCCACAAAAAAAAAGACAAAACAAAAAATCAATTTATTGTTGGGAAGAATTAATACCCTGAATTACCAAGCACACTGGTAGATCAGAGGTAGCATTGAACTGAGTGGCTAGAGACCTTAGCCAGACTCTCCACTAATTGCATTATGACTTTGCTTTCCAGTTGCTCTATAATTAAATGGAGTTAAACTAATGATTGCTAGAGCTAAACTGGCTTATTGAGGTATGGGGCCATTGATTATTCTAATTCATGCTTTCTAGGATACATGAGAAGGCTGAGGGGAGGGAACGTAGTAGTTGGGATGACCCTGAAGAGCTTCGTCAGTCCAAAATTTTTAATTCAGTGTGACTTTTCTTCACTGCACAGACTGACATCGAAATCACGCGAGAAGAAGACTTTACTCGAATCCTCCAGATGGAAGAAGAGTACATTCAGCAGCTCTGTGAGGACATTATCCTGCTGAAGCCGGACGTGGTTATCACAGAAAAGGGCATCTCAGGTAGGATTCTAATCATTTTTCCAGACTACTATTGAAGTAGAAGAGGGTGGGTGTTTTTTGTCCTCCCACATTGTCATAGACTGATCATAATGAACATGTGATGGTTAGGGCACATTGAGGATAAAACCAGTTCAGAACCCAGGGTTTCTGGCTTCCAGCTTGACACTTCTACTCTTTCAGATTTAGCTCAGCACTACCTCATGCGGGCCAATATCACAGCCATCCGCAGAGTCCGGAAGACAGACAATAATCGCATTGCTAGGTGAGTAAGCCAGGTAAAAATAAGATTCTTCCTATGTGTTTCTGTTCTGGAGCTTCATAATGTAGTCATTGTTACCTGGAAAAGTTTAATATAGGGTACAGTCAAATCAGTTACAGGTGGAGTTAACCTGGGTTTAGCTGTCTGCCCTCTTCAGAAGTTCTCTGTGTAGAGTAACAATTATTTACTGCATGAGTCTCTTCTAAACTGCTCCTAACAAGTAGTGACAGCTTATGGTTAGACATCTGTGGTCACTACCTTGATATAGGGGTCCATTATGGAGTAGTCTGTTTTAACTAGCTCAGTATAGCAGAACCAACAGTTAACTTGATTGGATCCTCAGCTGCTGTTAATGCAACTTTAGATTGCATTTACTATTTCTGCAGGTGTATCTATGTTCATATACCATCCATTTTTTAATATTTTTTTAAATAGTAGATCTACCCTAACATCACATAATATGTCATAGATCCAAATTGAATCTTACGCTTGCTCTGAAATGGCAGTGGGCGTAAATGCATACACTTAGTTGACTCTACATGCCCATATGTGGGGGGAAAGAGTGACAAGTAACGAATTAATCATACATTTATCAAAATTGGGTCAGATACATACTTACACTCTTTCTTGCTTGACCTTTTCCTTGTCTTTAGTACAGTCTTTTTATTTATCTTGAGACCTAACTGGGAGTATAGGATGAATTTTGTCTAGAAATGACCACTATGGGGTATATACATGTTAGATATGCATAAGAACTCATTTACCCAAATCTTAGGGTTCCCTAAATACACTTTGAATTAAACTGTATCTGGTTAATAGTAGTTGTCTTAGACAAGCACTATTTCATTTATAAAGCCATATTTAAGGAAATTTCACCTATGTATTTGGAAATCTATTTCACCAGGCAGCCAAGACCTCTCGAGTTAGGTAGAAATGTTACTAGCGACCCACTTTGCCCTTGCCCTTATCCCCTGACACAGACTGTAGGGGCTAGGAAGATGAGTAAAAGTATCTGAAATCATCTGGTCTGCTTCCTGTCCTGCTCCTCCCCGTCTAATCAATAGAGCCTGTGGGGCCCGGATAGTCAGCCGATCAGAGGAACTGAGAGAAGAAGATGTTGGAACAGGAGCAGGCCTATTGGAAATCAAGAAAATTGGAGACGAGTACTTCACATTCATCACTGAGTGCAAAGATCCTAAGGCCTGCACCATTCTCCTCCGAGGGGCCAGCAAAGAGATTCTCTCAGTGAGTCAGCCTTGGAAATGTGACTGAATGATCTAAGTCTTTCCATTTTTAATTGTGGTTTAAAAATTTAAAAACATAAAATTTACCAACTTAACCATTTTTAAGTGTATAATTCAGCAGTGTTAAGGGTGTTCACATTCTCATGTAACAAATCTTCAGAACTTTATCTCCAAAAACTGACACTGTACCCATTGAACAAGGACTCATCATTTCCCAATTTCCTAGCAACCACCGCTTCCTTATTTTTCAAGTTGAAATTATGAGTATTATGTTTTTTCCCCTCAGTGAAGTTAAGTTAACATATCAAAGGCACATAGCTAGAAAGTAGAGTTTCCACTACACCATGCAGCCTCCTAAAGTACACAGTTAGGACATAGAAGGGTATTGCCGTGAAACACAGTGACAAAGGCCTGGATGGATACAGAGTGACACCTCATTCCCTGGCCTTCTTGCAGTTATAGTTATTGTGGTTTTCCAGGGTAAATAGCGTCTGCCCTGCCCAAAAGGTTCAAAGGACCTTTCTTAGTGGCCCTCTTTGCGGTTTAGCAAACTTTGCAGTCAGGAAGTCCTTTGGTGCCTCTGATTTGTTTCTGAGTCATCAAACTGGTTTTATACTGTTTGCTTTCCCAAGGAAGTAGAACGCAACCTCCAGGATGCCATGCAAGTGTGCCGCAACGTTCTCCTGGACCCTCAGCTGGTGCCAGGGGGTGGGGCTTCTGAGATGGCTGTGGCTCATGCCTTGACAGAAAAATCTAAGGCCATGACTGGTGTGGAACAATGGCCATATCGGGCTGTTGCCCAGGCCCTAGAGGTCATCCCTCGTACCCTTATCCAGAACTGTGGGGCCAGCACCATCCGTCTACTTACCTCCCTTCGGGTGAGTTCCTTTCCAAGCTGTTCTCTTGATGGGGTAGAGAAAGCTGTGTTTGGCCTAAGAGGATGGTTTGTGTCTCTTTCCAGGTTCTCCTTGCACCTTGTTCCCTTAAAATTCTTCATTCTTAATTTTTGACTTGTTTGCTGTCTTTGCCATTTCCCCTATTCCCTACCTTATCAGTCCAGTATATTTGATTTTTACCTAATGGTCTCTGTCAACTTACTTATTCCTAGTATTTTCCCCTTTAACTATTTATGCTTGTTTCAACTACAGGCCAAGCACACCCAGGAGAATTGTGAGACCTGGGGTGTAAATGGTGAGACAGGTACTTTGGTGGACATGAAAGAACTGGGCATCTGGGAACCGTTGGCTGTAAAACTGCAAACATATAAGACAGCAGTGGAGGTGAGGCTCTATAAGACATATGCTTTGCTGTTTATTTCCAGATAACCAGAAAATAGCGTGTTTGGCCCAGTCTTAAGGAGGGGGGTATAGAAGGCAGGGTTATTCCCCAAAATATCTCTCAAGGAATTCCATCCCCCTACTTCTCTTTAGCTCATTTAAAAAGCAAGGTACCAGCACAAGCTGCATCCCTTGCTTGGGGAGAACTACATTTTACTTTCAAGACTCTCAAAGGGTAGATTTCAGATAAAATGGTAATTATGTAGGAGGAGCTAGGTGATACGTCTAAAAGAAAACAAGTGTCCTTCCTTTCTTTCCTGACCGCTTTGGGGCTGTGGTTTTTCTCCTAGACTGCGGTTCTTCTGCTGCGGATTGATGACATCGTCTCAGGCCACAAAAAGAAGGGTGATGACCAGAGCCGACAAGGCGGGGCTCCTGATGCTGGCCAGGAGTGAGCAGTGGGCAAGGCGACCTCAACGCACAGAGTCTCCCCCTCCCCTGAGCCAGACTGCCAGGGACACTGTGGATGTCTTTGTTTGGAAGGGATCAGATTGAGGGGCAGCCCCAGTCCCTTTCTGTCCCAGCTCAGTTTGCAAAAGGCACTGACATGTAATTCTTCTCTATTGTAAGCGTTCCATTTAGTTTGCTTCCGATGATTAAATCTAAGTCATTTGAGACAGTTGTTATGTGTTTTTTAACCTTGGGTCATCTCTCTGCCTCCTGGCAAGGAGGGAGGAAGCAAAAATCCTTCCTGGGAAGGAAGAATGATGGGAATGAGGTCATTAAATATCTTTGCGTTCTTCAGGGGGTATTCTTCAGACTTCTCAGTAGATAGTGGTTGGGAAGACTCTAATAAGAGTTCAAAGAATGATACTGTAAGGCTTAAGGAAGCACCACTTTGCATTCACCACCCAAAGAACAGGAGGAGCCTGTCCAAACCATGGGTGTTCCTCATATGTGGCTTTGTATAGATCAACACCCAATAAGTGCTAGGGTTCAGGCATTTATCCCAAAGAACATAGAACATCTACATGTACTTTATTTTTGTATAGAATCCTTCCTATCATACCTGGAATTCTTTTTCTCTGCCCTCTCCCATTATTTTTGTATAGAATCCTTCCTGTCATACCTGGAATTCTTTTTCTCTGCCCTCTCCCAGTGTTCTTCCTGATTCTTACCTATTCTGGCTAGCTGGCTTACTATCCCGCCATGCTTGTGTCACAGTAGGACCTCTGCTTTCCCTGTTAGAAGCAAAAGATTTAAAGCTATTTGCGCTTTGTTTTGTTCTTATCAAGGCAGAAAATCTTTTAGTGGCCTAGAAATACTGGAGGCTAGATGGGGCCAACCTTTGATTTCTTCAGAGTCCTTCCTCTTGGCTACTAGGCCTTCCACTGTCCCCTTTGTCCTTATGACTCATGCAGTCACCCTTTATCTCCCTGACCACAGGACTTACTAAGCTGAATCTTGGGTAGACTAATGGTAGCTGGCATACAGTGCCTGTTGTGTAACAGAATACGTTCTGGGTACTTCACATGTGTTAGTTAATCAAGGACCCTATAAGATAGGTAATAACCCCATTTTATGATGGGGAATCTAAAGCATAAATAAAGTGGTTGGTTCAAGGATCAGAAAGCTGGTAAATGGCAGACCTGGGATTCCACTGCAGGCAGCCTGGCTCTGGAAGCTGAGTGCTGACAGCCCTGCTGCTGGAACTGAGCTGCGCTGTGGGAAGGGCCTCTGCAGACTGCTCTTACTCTGTCTACCTAATACTTAGCTTCCTGCTTAACCGAGTCTTAAGTCCTCGGCTTCTCTTCCACGAGGAGCTCTGGAATAAGCCTACCTACCTTTTGCTGAAATCCCTGCCTCTTTAGTTACAGTATTAATTCCTTCAACTTTTAAGGCCTTAGAGAAAGATAATGGATTAATTCTCAAGTAAATAAAAAGATCTTGGAAAAACTGCAAGACCTGAGAGATTATGAGGGGGAAGAATATCCTCCCATTTGTTCCTTACATGTTTCTAGGTCCATTCTGGTTTCAGCTCTAACAGTTAAGCACTTGGGTAACTGTACATAGTAGTCTTCTCTGCTGTCATCAGTGCCTCTTTTTTCTTTAAGCCCCTGTAGTGTCTCTTGAACCTATGGAAATTCTTCCTGGCACATTAGATCAGTCAGTACTCTTCAGTCTAGCTTTCGAAGCCCCTTTGTGCTGTTCAAAGCCTAAATTTAACATAGTGATTAAAAGCATCCAATTTGTTGCCTTGCATGAGCCCTAAGTGATTGCATGAACACAATTTTGCTGCCATTTTGACTTTGCTCATGGTCCTTCCTGTCAGATTTCTAGATTCAGCTAAATCCTTTCCCCCACCCAACCCAATGACAGTATTTGGCGGCGGGGGGGGGGGGACGGACTTGAATTCATGTTTACTCATATCTGTACTCAGCCATGACCCTTGTTTATATTTTCCCTTATCAGCTCTCAGAGTTGGACCTCAAAGGGTGCAAGTAGTTTTTTTCTGAAGAAAATATAAGTTTTTAAGGAAACAAGTTTTATCTTAGAGTAGCCATTTGGATCCTTTCTTCACTTATTACAGCAAAATTAATTACATGCAAGATTTAAACATAAGAAAGTGGAACCGTAAGAATAGTAGAAGAAAACATGAGATTTAAAAATACCAGAGTGGAGAAAAATAGGGTAACTACATAGATTTGCACTGCAAAAGACAAATGAGGGATAGAGGATGTTTGCAACAATACAAGAGTAATTTCCTTAAACTTGGAACTTGGCAGTCAAGAAGACGGCCTCAGAAAAATAGGCAAAGAGTAAAAAATGCTTCAGAGAAGCAAAAACAAATGACTAAAACAAAGAAATGCTTAACCTTGTTCCTAGGGAAATGTAATTAAGTTTGGTAAACACTTGCAGGGATGTGGGAGAAATGAGCCCCCGAACATGGTGTGTCAATTGATGAACCTCAGAGGGCAGTTTGACCATCAGTTCTGCCCCTGGGTGTTTATCCTGTAGATTTGGTTACAAATGTGTATGAAATGCGGTACACACAGGGCTATTCCTCTCAGTGTTGTTTGCCATGGCAAAGTGTTGCAAACTATCAAGGTTCTGGCTAAATATATCCAGGGAATACCCCCCCTGCTATGAAATACTATGGAGAATGAGACAGTTCCAAATGCATTAATGGAGAATAGTCCCCAAAATATAAGTGAAAAAGCAAACTGCAAAACAGTGGATGCCATTATATGGTATTTTATATATATAATGTACTGTGTGTGTATATATTTGAGTGTGCTTAGACTATTTTAGGAAGGACACGTGAGAAACTGATAGTAATGTTATCTCAAGGAAGGACCCAGATTGCAGGGGAAAAGGGGTGATACCCTTTGGTACCTTATGAGTTTTATATCATATGCATTAACAGAAAAGGAACAAATCTGACTCCATATTAGATCTGTTCCTTTGGCTTTAATCCTGTGCCCTGTTGTCTAGGCTTAGTCTTGCTAGCTCTGCACTCACGTAAAGATAAATTGCAGAATAGAGAATAACATTTGTTTTGTTGGAGGTTTTGCAGGAGCACCAAGAGCTGGCCCAGGTGGACAGCTGCAGGAGCAAAGAATCCTACACCAAGAAGTTTGCAACAACCAACCACACCCCCTCCCCTGTTTTTTTGTGTAAAAGAAGCCTGTGTGCTAACTGGTGGAGGAGGATTCTCCAAGACATTAGCCTGTCATCCTCTTGGTCTGCCAGCTTTCCGAATAAAGTCCTTATTCCTTGCCCCAACACCTCATCTCCCGATTTATTGGCCTGTCTTGCAGTGAGCAGAACAAGTTTGGACTCGGTAACATGCATATACTATTAGTCAAAATAATTTTAGGCTTAAGAAAAAAAGAACAAGAAAAAGTGCTTCATTCATCCAGATTCGAACTCCCTCCTTTGACAAATACATATTGCTTTCATATCCTGTTACCTAGGGTTTCTTTTCTCTACGATAAAATTGTGAGCTCCTCCAGGACAAGAACCTGTATACCTGGGGGCTCAATAAATATTAATAATTGAATAAAAGAACCCCCTGAGGTACGCGCTCTCTTCTACCAAATTCCTTCAAATTCCTCTCTCTGCCTTCCCTGCTACAGAGACATTTTATAGAGATTCTATTTGGACCTTGAATCCAGACATAATGCCCACTTACAGATAACTGTTTAGTGGGACCAGCTGGGTAGGAGAGGTTGCGAGTATGTCTGCAAATCCCGTCTGGGATGTCTTGTTTGCCAGCTCCGTGGGGGATGATGAACTCCTAACCTTTCTGATTCTATTCTCACTCAAGCCGAAATCTGGGTTAAGGGAGGCGGTCTCTTTAAGAACTGTTGTGATGGCCCCACCCTTTAAAGTGATCAGCTGAACCTGTGAGTCACATGACTAGCGTTTCTTCCGCCCTCTGGAGCTGGGACCGCATGAGTGGCTGTGAGGAGCCCTGCCGGGGTTGGGGGCACTGTGCCCCCAGCCCCGTGCTCCTCCTGAGTCTACTTCTGACAACAGCTCCATTTGGCCTGCTGGGGGAAGAGACCCGCCAGGTGAGGAGCTACAGCAGTAGGTGTTTCAGGATACGCTACCCTTGAAGGGTATTTGGAACCCAGGCAACCGAGGGGTGGTGTTAGAGGTTGCTTGCATGGAATAGAGTTTCTTCAATCTGAAAGTCGGGGCAGCCATGGATCATGGGACAGGACTGTGGAACAGGGCAGATGTGAGGGTATCCTGTCTTCCGGTGAAAGCTGGACCATGACTTAGCCCTGAGTGAGCCAGGTCCGGGCAAGTGTTGGATTTTTTTCTTCCTCTTGGCCCTGTGCCCTGATCTCTCCACCAAGGTCAGGGCACTTCTGGCTCTACACACCTCTCCTCCACCCCACCTCTCCTTTTACACCAGGATCTCCTTAGCTCCCACAAGCATTTCTCTTGCCTAGACCCCAGGGTCCCACCCTTTCCTCATCATTTCTGAAGCCCGGTCTCCCTGTCCCCAAGCATCTTTCCCCTGTGTCTCTCCCTGAATCGGTTCCCTTGACCCTCCACTACTCATGTTCCTTCCAGGTGTCTCTGGAGGTCATCTCTGACTGGCTGGATGCCCCCCAGAACCTGCTTCATGTCCGGGCAGTGGGTACCAACTCCACACTGCACTATGTGTGGAGCAGCCTGGGACCCCCAGCAGTGCTGCTGGTGGCTACCAACACCCCCTACAGCACCCTGAGTGTCAACTGGAGCCTCCTGATCTCCTCTGATCCTGATGGGGCCCTGATGGTACACCCCAAGGACAGCATCCAATTTTCTTCTGCCCTCGTCTTTACCAGGGTGAGGAGGTTGGGGGAGAACCAAGGGGAAGAGTGTAGAGGAGAGGGTTCATCTGAATTAGAGGAAGAAACTAAAGACAGAGTGGGTGAAGTAGAGTCAGGTATGAGAGACTGGGGTGGGGTCCAGTGTATGGGGGGGGTGGTGATTCAGGAGAAAGCTGGACTCAGGCAACCCAGTCCCTCCCCACCCCCACCCACCAGCTATTTGAGTTTGACAGCACCAACACATCTGATGCGGCTGCAGATTCTCCAGGAAAGTCATATCCTCCATATTCCTTGGCCGAGTTCTCCTGGAACAACATCACTGACTCATTGGATCCTGCCACCCTGAGTGTTACATTTCGAGGCCACCCCATTCACGACCCCACTGGGGCTTTTGCCAATGGCAGCCTGATCTTCAGGGTAAGGTTATGGAGAATCAGAATTCAAAAGGCCAGTTTATGAGGGTGGGAGTTAATGATGGGGGGTTGTCTTCAAATGCAGGTATCCACCTGCTTCCCACACCTCCTTTGCCTCCTCCATCCTAGGTGCAGGCCTTCTCCAGATCTGGCCGACCAGTCCAACCCCCTCGCCTTCTCCACACAGCGGACACCTGCCAGCTAGAAGTGGCGCTGGTTGGGGCCTCTCCCCGGGGAAACCGCTCCCTGTTTGGGCTGGAGGTAGCCACCTTGGGCCAGGGCCCCGACTGCCCCTCGGTGCAGGAGCAGCACTCCATTGATGATGAATATGCACCCGCCGTCTTCCAGGTTAGGCTTCCAGCAGAGAGACAGATGGATAGGGGGTGAAAGGGGGACCTTAGGATCACAGACAATCATTCAACCATTTACGATTTAGCAGCACTTTATTCAGCAATTTTGTGCTGGGCACTATGCTGATGAATTTAGCACCGTTTCTGCCCTCAGTGGGGAAGCCAGACAGAAGGCAGTCCAGTATGACTAGTGCTCTGGCAGGTGGGATATGCAAGGGTGTGGGGGCCCAGAAGAGGGAGCTGAGTGCAGGTTTGCTGAGTGTTGAGGCTGGAAAAAGACTCTGCCATCCAGTTCAGCTCCCCTTTCTGCAGAGAAGAGATAGGTGCAAACAGCCTGTGAGTTCTAGACCCAGGCCTAGGACTCAGGACAACTCCTGTCAGAGGCTGGGAAAGGGTAGGGGAGCAACACTGTTGGTTCTCCTCACCCTGCCTGTTTGCCTTTCTCCCCAGTTGGACCAGCTGCTATGGGGCTCCCTCCCATCAGGCTTCATGCAGTGGCGACCAGTTGCTTTCTCACAGAAGCAGGGGAGCCGGGAATCAGCCATGTCCTGCCAAGTTTCCCCTCTTTACCCCACCTTGGCATACCTTCTCCCCCAGTCACCCATTGTCCGAGCCTTCTTCGGGCCCCAGAGCAACTTCTGTGCCTTCAATCTGACATTTGGGGCTTCCACAGGCCCTGGCTATTGGGACCAACACTACCTCAGCTGGTAAGAATCAGGACATGGGCCGACGGTTGGGAGGGTGAAGTAGGGGAGGGCTGGGCCTCTCAGCCTTCCCTCCTAAGCCTACTTACCTCCCTTTCTCACTCTGCTTACTCTAGGTCAGTGCTCCTTGGTGTGGGTACCCCTCCAGTGGATGCCTTGTCCCCGCTTGTCCTGGGCATCATGGCAGTGGCCCTGGGTGCTCCGGGGCTCATGCTGCTGGCAGGAGGTCTGTTTCTGCTGCTAAGCCACAAGCGGCACTCAGAATACCAGCTCAT
The DNA here is from genome assembly GCF_036321535.1 of Camelus dromedarius. NCBI lineage: Eukaryota > Metazoa > Chordata > Mammalia > Artiodactyla > Camelidae > Camelus > Camelus dromedarius. The sequence goes on along the minus strand of NC_087458.1, from coordinate 7,638,804 downwards.
AAATTGAGGCTTGCTCACTAGACAGAAAAACATTACTGGACTTTCCTTGCTGGTCTACAGGTTTGAGGGTCAGTATTTCCAGCCAGCTGCTCCCTTTTCCCATCTTGCTTTTCAGCAGAACTTCAGAGACCAGCCTCAACTTCCTGTGGACCCAGGTGGAGCTTCCTTCAAACTCTGAGGAGGGACCAGGGACAGAGTGATTGGTAGTGGGAGAGTCCCCTCTTTTACTTCCCCGCCCCTCCACCCCCCATTTCCCTTGAATGAGACTCACAGGCCTAAATGAGAGGACTTCTCACTGATTGGCTGCCCTCAAGGGCATGAAATAGACTTATTTTTTCCACAGGGTTTGTCTCTCGGTGTGTGTGTTGTTGGGCTGGTTTGGGGCTGGTTCCAGGAAATGAGAGGGCTAAGAGATGGGCGTGGAAGGCAAGATCTTGTTTGTGGCCCCATTTCCTCAGCAGGCCTAGTTCTCTCCCTTGCCATGAGACCAGGCTTCTGCCAGCCACTCTTCAACATGTGGAGCTGGGAGGTTTCTGGAGCAGTCTGACTCAAACAAGGAAAGGACACTTAAGACTGAGGGGCAAACATGAAGGAAGAATCAAGGAAGACTGTGGTAGTCATTTATTGTTACACACACATTCACACAGGCTTCATATCAGCCACTGTGCCTTCCATCCATTCCCCAGTCACCACATGTGGGTGCATACACACACACACACACACACACACACACACACACACACACACACACACACACACACACACACACACACACACACACACACACACACACACACACACACACACACACACACACACACACACACACACACACACACACACACACACACTCCTCTTGGGAGGCAGGTTTCCCTGTCCGCTCGTCTTCCCATGGGAGAGGCATGACTTCTGGGCAGTTTGGAGGGGGGAGGTTATAGGGACATAAAGGGTAGGAAGGGAGGAAGCAGCCATTGTGGACTGGGGCAGCTGTAATCCTCTTGATTGAGGCTAAAGGGCCTAAGAGGCCAGTCATGGAGGGTCCTGAACCCAGGCCCCCTGGAAGATTTCCACCAGCCGTGAAAGTCCTATTTGATCTGATGGCAGTCTTTACCTTTAGGCATGGGCAAAATTTCTAGTTCCATTGAGGCCCTCTGCTTAGACAACTGGCACAGAAATGGTCCGAGTTTTGGCTGTGGCTCTGCCGACTGCCTCACAGGAAGCTGGAGAGTGAAACAGAGTCCAGCAGTGATGGGGCCTAGCGGCAGTGGTGAGAGGCTGCTCAGGAAGGAACCATGCCTCTGCTCCTGTTCCTGGCCCTGCGCCCTCAGCATCCTTAAGGAACATGGCTGTCAGCCTCTTTCCCTACAAGAATGTCTTAAGTCCCTCCCTCATAACTGTCCCAGGCTCCAAAGGTGAAAGGCAGCACCCCAACTTGGGGGAGAGCCGGGGACAGTCCAGGCTCTAATTGGATGGGAACCCTGTCGGGGCAGTCGCTGGGTTCATCCCACCCAGGTACCTGGGCTGGGGGCAAGGGGGCGGAGCCGCTCAGCCCCAGGGGCGGGGCCTGTGATCCGAGGCCGAGCGGGCGTGGTCGGGGTAGTCAAGGCGGCTCTCGGAGGCGGTGAGCATGCGTTCGGGCTCCACCAGGAACATGTAGTAAAGGTTCCACACCAGCATGGACAGCAGGGGCAGGAACGTCAGGCCGTAGCCAAAGCCTCGGAAGGAACGGCCCACGGCGAGGGTCAGCCAGTATATAAGCCTGGGAGGCAAGAAAAGATCGGGCTTTCCTTGAGGGAAGTGGGTCTGCTAACTGGCAACAGGCTGAGGATGGGGGGAGTAGAAAGTGAGGGAGCAGATAGGGGTTGGTGGGCATGACTGATGCTTCTGAAAACAGCCAGTGTTTGTGTACTTATTATGTGCCAGGCACAGTGCTGACTACTTTGGGGGCACTATTTAATTTAGACCCCCATATCTCAGAAGTGAATATATTATTCACTTCCCTCTTTTTTTTTTTCACTTTTCAAATTTTAATTTAAAATATTTGAATAGGCAATGTAAGTTCACATGGTTCAAAATTCAAAGTTTCCAGTGAGTATAGTAAAATGTCTTCCTCCCTTTATTGATTCCCAGCTGCCCCATCCTCTTCCCTCACTTCCCCACCTCGATTCCACTCCCATCCCAGACATCCAATGTTGTGGCTTCTTGTGCATCATGATGCTTTATGTATATATGAACAAAAAATGTTTGTTTTCTCTTTACCCCTTTTTTGAAATTTGGTAGCATACTATATATAAAGACTGTTCTACACATTGATTTTTTTCCCATTTACTGTATGTTGGAGATAATGTTGTATCAGTATAGAAACAGCTTTTTCATACTTTTACAGCTGCAGTGTATTCCATTGTATTTATTTCCCCTTTTGCAGATGAAACTAAGATTCCAAAGGGGTTAAGTAGGACTGGTCCAAAGTCGCACATTGGGGAAATAGTAAAACTGTGATTTGAACCCCTGCCTGTTCATCACCCTCCTCTCCTGCGATTTTAGACAAGCTGAGGGAAAGAAGAGAGGATGGAAGCAAGCTTCAAGAGAGCCTGAAGCCCAGAAAGATGGATCAGGCACAACCAAATTTCCTTTCTTGGAAGATCCACTCAGAATACACATCCCTTCATTGGGGGGAGGGCAGCAGCTTCCTCTTAATATATGAAGGACCACTTATTACAAAATTGACGTACCTTTTTTTTTTCACCTGTGAAACAGAGGTTAGAGTAACTGCAGCCTCTCTACTGTACTAGGAAGTAGTTTGGCATAATGGTAATAAAAGTTCATATTCAGTGAACCCTTACCAAGTACCAGACTATTGTAAGCACTCTACATGAATTAACTCATTTAATCTTCACAATAACTCCATTTTATAGATAATGAAACTGAGGCACAAAAGCTTAAGTAACTTGCCCAAGGTAGAGAAGAAAGGACCCTGGATGAGAGAGGGAAGGGACATGGGTTCTAGTTCTGCCACTGCTGCTGACTGAACTATGCAACTCTTCTCCCCAGTCTGTAGTGACTTCCTCTCTGTAAAATGGATGAATGGACCAGACAGTTGCTGAGTCTTCTTTTAGCTCCCTGATGATTCTTACTGCTTAAGCCAACTTCTATCTGAGACCGTCAGAGGGAGATGTGAGGTTGAGTTACATGAGCAGGAACATATTTATCTTTGGAAACATCTATCGGGAGAACATGCAGGGCGGTATGATGGTCAGGAGGCTGGTGGGAGAGATGACCACCAGACTACACTCAGAAGTGTCAGGAAGACAGATTTTAGCTCAATAGGAAGAATGTTTTAGCAGTAAAAGCTACCTGCTAATCTATATGGAAAGTAACAAAAGGAAATGTATTAGGAGAAAAAAATGGAAAGACTTGCATTGGGCTTCAGAAATTCAAAGGTGCCTTGTGGGTTAACAGTAGTTCACATGAAAATACCTCTAAGGATTTCATGTGATGACAAATTCTAAATGGAAGGAGAGTAATAAGGCTGCTGTGAGGCTTAACATGGCCTTGGTTTGTATGAACAGGACAATACTCTTGAACAGCCCCCCCTCCACCCCCACAATTGACAAGCAGGACAATTTCCTGCCCAGACAGGAGGACCCAGGACAGTGAAGGGACCAGAGCTACTTAGAAAAGTAAACACTGAGGGAGCAGAGTGCTGGAGTCAGGGAATTGAGAACTGTTGTCAATCAAATATCTGAATTTGTCTAGGCACTTTCAGAGGTCAGAATCAGGGCAGCAGTTTTTAGCACAACGTAAAGAAGAACCTTCTAATAATTAGGATTTTTGAAAAATGAAACAGATTGCCTTGTAAAGAACTAAGCAGTTGGTCACAGAGGGTGCTCAACTAGAGGCCAACAGCCACCAGACCGGAGTGCCACTGAGGAGTGCTGCAATGGGTGGGACGTTGGTCTAGGAGACACCTGAAAGCCCTTCCTGTTCTAGGTTTGCATGTGTTATATGAAAGACATATGAGCTGATCACCCGCTGCTAGGTGAGGTAAGGTACAATGGAGAAAGTGGACTTATATTTCCAGGGCTCATTTGGGCTGATGCAGAATCCAGAAAGCTCCCTGTCCCGGGCTCTCCAGACATTCTGATGTCCGGGTCCCTCTAGCACCACCACCTCCCCTGTGCCCCACCCCCATCCCCAACTCACCGGGAGATGGCAAAGAGACCAGTGAGCAGAGGGAGCAGTTTGAGGGTGTCTTGGGGCAGGTAGGTGGAAAGCACAGCCAGGTTAAAGAAGTAGAGGATGAAGAGCTGGACTGACTGGGCCACATATCGCCGGTGGAGCTCCACCTCCCGCCGTGGCTCCCCAAAGGGCCGTAAGGCAGAAAAACACAGCAGGCTCAGCCCGTGCACCAGGATCCCTGGGTGGGGTTGGAGAGCACAGAGGATCAGGAGAGGGGTGGCAGGCAGGAAGCGGGGACAGGGTTTGTAGTGGAGCATGGGCTCGACGCCGTGGGGCTGAGGTGGTCCTGGGAGGAGGCGGGCACACAGGGTGACAGGGTCACCTGGAGTCCCTGAGGGTCCAGGTCTAGTGAAGGGAAGCTCCTGTTCCCCAAGCCAGGCGGGCCCTGCCCTCCAGCCCAGCTCCCAGATGCGCCCTCCCATCTCACAGGGCCCAGGCTCACCCAGCACAATGGGGAAGGTGGCAAAGACCCCGCAGCGCAGCGTGTAGATGAGGCGGGAACTCATGGTGGGCAGGCGTGGGGCATCGAAGGGCAGGAAGGCATACGCCCCGTACAGCAGGCAGGGGAAGAGAACGAGGGCGGCTCCCACTGAGGCCACGGCCCTCAGCCCCTCACGGCCTCCACAGCCCCTGCAGCCCCCACAGGAGCGGCCAGGCGGCCTCACCACTGCCTCGGCCCACTTGCACTCTGGGGGCGCAGGGTGGGTGGCCCGGGGGGACAGGAAGGCCCGGCGGCGCTCGCCCTCGCTCGCCTCACAGAACACAACAAGGTCCTCCTGCGGCCGCCGCTCAATGCACTGTAGGTCGATGGGCACGAAGGCCCGGGTCGCCTTCTCAGGCAGCAGGCTGGCGTCATCTTCAGGCAACTCCTCTAGCTTGGTGGGTGGCTGTGACTCCAGGGGCTCAGGCTCAATGTCCTTCCAGCCGGGGGGATCTGGGAATGGGGCACTGGGCTGGGGGCCAGTCCCCCAGGGCAAGGTGGCAGCCTCACTTACTGTGCTGTCTAGACCATCCTCGGTCCCCTCTCCAGCTGTGGGAGACCCAGCTGAGGACCCTACTTTGGAGGACTCAGCTCCGAGAGACTCAGCCCCACCTTCTCCTTCTGGCTTCTGGCCATTAGGGACCAAGGCCTGGGGTGGGCTCTTCTCCAAAGCCTCAGGCCCCTTCACTTCCATCAGGGCCAGGGTCTCCGGTTCTGTCATCCTGGGGCACTTTGGGGGTCTACTGCAAGGTCGTGTCACCCTGAAGGGAGCAGAGGAAAGCTCTATCAGATGCTGCTGTCCTCTGGCCCTCAGGATGGGTTGATAGAATTGGAACTCTCCAGGACAGCTGGCCTCATGGGCTTTAGCCCCTTCTGGGTCATTAAGGAGAACATAGTCCAAGGGAAGGTGTTGAAACAGAGGGAGGCAAGAGGGAAGTGAGCAGCTGAAACGGAGGCACCGTTTCGACATTGAATACTATTCAGCAGCAGAGGGTGAGTTGGGGGCACAGGCTCTGGCAGCTGTGGCCTCAGCCAGCCTCCACCTATGCCTTCTACCCACCTCCACCAAAACCTCTGGGGTCATGGCCACCCTAATACAGGAATGGGAAAAAAAGGTGTCTAGAACTTTGCCAAGGGCTTTCTTCCCACTAAGGATCTTCTTGTGGCCAGAGAAGCTACCCTTTCACCTCCAAATCTCCCCTTCTCCCCACAAATCCCCAGTTAGAACTCCCCTGGCAATTGATACCACCATTGATTTGCCAACAAATCTATCCCAAAGAGCTGGCAGTGGCAGCACACCCTGTTCTTTCATCTCCAGTCTGGGTACTTGGTCAGTTTCCAGACTTCTCACTAACCCACCTCCTCCATCTCCGGAGAGTCTGGGTCTGTCCATTCTAACCTCTAGGTTAAATCATGGCTGTTTCCCATGCCTCCTCTCCTGTCTTTCTCCCCTCCCTGCCGCCCTCCACCTCACTGCTTCTGGATGGGGCTGATTCCCCTCCCTCTACCTCCTCAAGGACCTCCTACCCCTTACTGTTTGGATCCATGACACCCTCTTACTTTCCATCTGGAGAGAGGCAGAGGTTCCCCGGCACACGGGAAGGAGCTGCCTGGCTTCCTGCTGGCTCTGCAAGTATTCCTCTCGGTCTCCCTCCCTTTACCTGTGTCTCCAAACCTGTCTGACCAGAGCAGGTGGGGCCCAGATTAAAGGGGCAGGCCCCGCCCTGCTGAATCTGCCGACAGAAAAAGCAGAGGAGGACGTCGTCCTTTCTGAAAGTTGGTTAGGGGCTGGTGCAGCTGGGCATAGAGGTGTGTGTTCTAGGAACATGGGATGTGTAGGAACTCCCAGCACAGGAGACCAGAGTGGGGGAAGAGTGGGTTTGTGCATCAGAGGGTGCTTGGAGCAGGCTGGGATACCCCCAAAGAGGTGGAATTCACTTACTCATTCAATATTTATTGAGCACCTATTATTAGCTAGACACTAATCTAGGCACAGTCACAGTAAAGGACAAGATGACAGGCGAAGTCTTTGCATTTCAGGAGCTTGTTCTACTGGGGTAACATAATAAAGAAGCCTAGCAACTAACCAACAGGACAATTTCAGTAGGGAAAACCTCTTTGCCAAACTTGATGGGAAATTAGGAGAATGACTGTTCCAGGCAGAGGAATAGCAAGTGAAAGGCCAATGAGTGGGAAAGACAGGTTGTTTCAGAAACAGAAAGAAGGTTAGTGGCTGGAAAGGGATTTTACGTTCCCATTATAGTGTGTACACAGGCCCCCCAAACACCTTGTTTTTTAGGTTAGGTTTAAGAGTAAGAAAGCAATAGGAACCCAAGGTGATCTTTTCTGTGGGAGGACTAGGGGCAGAAACATAAGGGTGTAGCTTCTCATTCCTGTAGATCTTCTTCCCTGAAGTCATTTGAGCTTTATGAGGGGAGAGACAGTGTCTGGATTGCTAATCTCTGTCTCCAGAACCCAGGATTGTGGCTGGAAGACAGGAGGTGTTCAATAAATGTTTGCTAGACTGGTGAGAGATGAATATCCAAGTGGAAGTCTTTGGGCTGGGGTAGGAGAGCTTGGGGCAGAGGTGCTTGTACAAGAGCCTGTCTTGGAGGGCCCTACTCATATATTATTCTCTGCCCTTTCCAAGAAAATTTTCACATACGCGTTTTTTGCTTGTTTATTTAAATAATTGGGGAAAGGGAGAATTGGAATCACTATAACCAGTCATCTGAGAGAGACAAGGCTCAAAAGGGGGGGGACGGAAAGATGGACCAAATGACCACTGCTGGACAAAGCAAAGTCATGCTCCTAGCTGTGAGCCCGTCTGCACCGATCCAGCTTAGCCTCAACCCCCTTCACAGTCCACTGTTCGTTCTTTAGCAGCTTTGTCAATAAAGTTTTTCGCAAGAGCTTGCAGAAGCCGGAAAGAGGCCATGCCGCCCAGAGTTAGTTCTGGCAACTTCCGGGGAGGGAAAACGAGTTTCGCGAGATCTGGTAGCAGCAGGCCACTGGCCCGCAACTGTGCGACTGCTATCGCGAGATTTGGCAGGCGGAGGAGGAGCTGTCTCGGGCAGCCGCCTCACAGCGATGGCGGCCGAGCAGGGCCGGCGGCGGTGGCGGCTGCGGCGGCTACGGCCGGAGACGGCAGTGGTGGCAGTAGCGGCGGGTGGCGGGGGCCTGTGACCCGGAGCCGCCCCGGGACCCGGGCACCATGAGCCAAGGCCCCCCCACAGGGGAAAGCAGCGAGCCCGAAGCAAAGGTCCTCCACACTAAGCGGCTTTACCGGTGAGAGGGGCCGGGGCGTGAGTGCAGTCGCCGAGGGAAGTGGGGGGGACAGTGAGGGGCGGGGCCTCCCCGGCGGGCGGGGCCCGCTGTGGACTGGGGTGCAGGCGAGCGAGAAGGGTGCAATTTTGGAGGGAGCGGGGGGGCGGGGCCCGGTAACCCGGGATGGAGCTGAAAGAAGGAATTGGGTGGGTGGGAGGTTTGGAGGGAAGCACGTGGACTATTCCCTTCCGCAGTGAGCTTGGGGCGGGCACCGTGCTTTGCGGATTTGGGGTAAGAAGGTGGAAATTGGGGACTGCAGGGATTGGGAAGGTGAGAGTGGGGTCACAGATAGGAGAAAAACCCGGAAGGGAATGCTGCTTAGAACCCTGTAGGATTTACAGGGAAGAGCCCTGGACTGAAATCAAGAGAGCCTGATTCATGTCCTTGCTTTGCCATTCTCTCAGTGTGACCTTGGACCTCAGTTTTCTCATCCTTAAAAGGAGAGATTTGGATTTGATACGCTTTGAAGTCCCTTATGGGTCTAGTTTTTGGGAATCTGAATGAAAAGAAAGAGGCTGGAAGACTATTTGTGTTAGACTGGAAGGGCAGTGAAGGACTTTGAATCCAGAGTGTTCTTAGGTCTTAGGAGCCCATTTCAGGGCACCTGGGGACTCCTGAGTCCTGCTTGCCTTGCAGCCTCATGACTACAGTCTCTTGCCAGGCAGCTTCCATTCCTGGTTTCTGATTTCCACAGTGCCACTCACACTCCTCAACATCTTCAGCCTTTCAGCCCTCTGTTGGGAACAGGCCATTTTGAGCTCTTCCCATCCTGGATCAAGGATTTTTTTGTGGGGGGGGGGGGGCAACTGGAACATGGGCTCTTGAACTAAAATAGGATGAAGCGTAGAGACCAAGTTGAGTTTTCTTCTTTCTAATGGGGAGTAGGTTTGGGGGTTCATTTGGCTCAGGCTCTGTAGAACAGAGGTGTGCATGAGAAGACCTCCTTCAGAGCCATGGACCCCATCTTGGCAGTGAAAGAGTCAAGAGCGTGTTGTCTTTTCCTCTCTTGAGTAGATATCCTGCCTGCTCTGGGTCCCTAAGCCAGAAGGCAGAGGGGAGTACAGGCTGCTCCAAAAATAGAAAAGTGATCCAATCCACCAGCCCCTGGGCTCCTACTGTGGGCTGCCCGGAGCGGTCTCCAGGTGCTGAGGAGTTGGCTGGGGTGGCACGTGTGCCTCTTCAAGCTGCTGAGTGTCAGCGCTGCCTGTCAGACAGAGCGTGGGCAGTGTCTGCAAGATTCCTTACTTGTCTCCAGCTTTTGGTAATGGCTCTGGTCATCCTTCTAATCATTCTCAAATCCTGTTCTTTCTCAGGCTACTGCCCTCACAGGACTGACTGACTTACGCTGACGTGTTTGTGTGTGTGGCTTACATGGGTGCACATGGGTGTCTCTGCCTGTAGTTGTGTATTGTTGGCTTTGAGCAGAGTGGAAATTTGAGGCAGCAGATCTCTTTTTATTATTTATTATAGCAATGGTGATTGGTGGAAAGAACTGGGGGAGGAAGGTCTGATTTCTCAGCCCAAGATAATTGTATTGTTAGACTATGAAACTGTCACTCCAAGCTTCAGTAAATTTGGGACGTTCCCACAATCTGTTTACAGAAATGAAATACTGAAATGTTTTAAGCCCTTCAGAAAAGACAGCTGGAAAAGAGGGTGCTAGGACACAAGCACCAATTAATTATGCCAATTTTAATTTAAAAATTTGTTTTTGTTTTTGTTAATGGAGGTACTGGGGATTGAACCCAGGAACCTTGTGCATGCTAAGCATGTGCTCTACCACTGAGCTATGCCTACCCCCCAACTATTTTTTAAAAAACATAATTTTCTTTTTTAACACTGCTAGACCTGGGATAACAGTAGTGAATGAGACACAAGACTGGTTTTTGTAGTTTTTGTTCCAAAGGAGATTACAGTTTAGTGGAGGTATTTATGTTCTAATGGGGAATGGAGAAGAAAGTGCAGAGTCCTCTCTGGTTTAAGAATTTGCAGTTAAAACTACTGAGAGTAGTGGTTATTAACATTTTTTGGATTGAGAATCTAAGGAGAGCTCTGAGGCCTGTCCATAAAAATGCATACACATACACACCTTCCCGTAGATATGTGCATGACACTGAAGTTAAAAGCTCTTCCCTGGGGACTAAGCTGGCGTAGAGTATATCACTTCTGGCCTCCTGATGCTGCCCTGGCATTGAGGGCCAGGCTGGCTGACAGGCTTGACTCCTGTCTCTAGGCAGCCCAGGAGGTATTTGGAGAAATGCTGAGTTCTTAAGATTGCCTGTGAGAAGGCCTTGATTACCATCTCACCCACTCAGCTGGTGTTGGCAGTCACTTTGTCCTGTACAGAGCAGCTTTTAGTGGTGTACCACCTGAGCCATCACAGGATGCTCGCCTGCTGTGGCCCACTTTCTCCAGCCCAGGAGCAAGTTTCAGTGTTCTGAAACAGTTTTAGATTGTTTGGGGAATCATCGCTCCCTACTCTTTGGTTACTTTGTGTCCAGAGCTGTGCCTGATCTGTTCTCACAGCTGCTAACATCCTCGGGGTTTCACCCTTCCAAAGATGATAATTACCTAAGGACCTCCTAGCCAACCATTGTAGAGTTTCCTTGGACTTCCCTCAGAGTCTGGAATCTCCTCCTCAGGATGAAGACTAATACTTACTGAGCATTTACCATGTTCAAGGCACTGATATGAGTATTTTTTGTATTAGCTAATTTAACCCTCACAAAGTAGGTGATAATATTAATCCCATTTTATGGATGGGAGAACCGAGACATAAGGAAGTTAGATATTGCCCAGGACCACATAGCTGGTAAGAAGTAGAGCTAGGATTTGAATCCAGGCAGTCTGGTTCCAGAGCCTACACTCTATATTAAACAAATGGTTCCTTCAGCAGAATCCAGGAGACCTTATGACTAAGCAGTTCAGGGATAACCCTCCCTCACTTTCCCATGCCCCATTATTCCAAAGCACAGTTTTCTACTAGGAATGCCTTTCCTTTATGTCAGAGATAATAAGCCCTTGTATAATAATCATTCATTCATTCCACCAATCTTTATGATTGCCTACTATGTACCAGTGATGTTATGTAAATTATTTCATTTAATCCTTGCAACAGCCCTTTTAGGTAGCTGCTATTATTTCTGTTTTTATGGATGTAGTAACTAAAGCTTAAAGAGGTTAGGTAATTCGCCCAAGGTTACAGAGTTAGTAAGACACAGCCAGGTTCAAATCCTAAATTTTCTGCCTAGCATCACAGCCTGTGCTCTTTCCGTTGAGAGAGTCTACCTTCCCGTGTCACAGAGTTTCTCTGCCTTGACAGTTTTCTCTACTGTTGACAGTTGGGGCAGGATAGTTATTGTGATAGACTGTCCCATGTATTGTGCAGTGTCTAGCGGCACACACTAAATGCCAATAGCAACTCCTCTTCTTTCCCTCCCACAGGTTGTGACAATTAAAAATGTCTCCAGCATTGCCAGGTGTCCCCTGAGGGAGCTGCTATATCAGGATGAAGACTATTCATCTTGTTTTGTACAGAGCTCAGCCTGCAGCCTTTTTGTTTCCCCACCCCTAATTCTTTAGCTTTTCTTCTAGGATCAGTGTCCTAGCATTGTGGCTGGACCATACAGATGGCTCAGGGGCTGTTTGCCTATATTTCCTTGCAGGGCTGTGGTGGAGGCTGTGCATCGACTTGATCTCATCCTTTGCAACAAAACCGCTTATCAAGAAGTGTTCAAACCAGAGAACATTAGCCTGAGGAACAAGTAAGCTGAGACTCTAAACTACACATCCTATGGTTTCTCTGTTCCTCTCCACCTGAATCCTGTCACATGTAGACACATGTTCTCTCTTATCTCCTAACTTCATGGTACAGTAGTGGGCTGTGAATAATGGGCCTTTCTGAGAGAGGAGATGGGGATCCCTCACTCTCTGCAGTATCTACCTCTAACAGACTGGTGCCATAAGAATGGCATTTGAGTTGGGGGAGTTGGCCATACTGCCTAATGAAGGAAAGAAAGAGGAGATAAAAAGGCTGAGTAAAAAGAAGAGAAAGGTGCAAGGGAAGAAAATGAAGATTATTAAAATTCTTACTTTTCCTCTCTCTGTCTTGTGGGGCTCCCACTGCCTTCGAAGACTGCTGTTGTCTTGGGTCCTACTAACTGACCTTGGATGTCTATTGGGAAGCACAGAGATTTGTCAGTCAGGGTGTTGGCAAATGCCTTCTTGCCTTCAGTTCTTCTGTCCCCCACCACGGGATGGGCAGTCTCTCTCATGCTCCTCTGCACCCTCCCAGGCTGCGTGAGCTCTGCGTCAAGCTTATGTTCCTGCACCCGGTGGACTATGGGAGGAAGGCTGAGGAGCTGCTGTGGAGAAAGGTGTACTATGAAGTTATCCAGCTTATTAAGACTAACAAAAAGGTAAGGGAAGGTCATAGATCTTCGGAAGAAGTTTGTCTAAAGAGGAGAAGCTAAGGAAGAAGAAAGCTAGGCAGGTGGGCCAGAGCATGGTTGGAGACGGGAACCAAGGAAGAGATGGCAGAAGGAGGGAAGGGGGAGTCATATATAATTAGGAATAGAGAAGGAAGGGGGACTGATCTCAGATGGGGAGACCAGAGTAGACTTAAGGGTGTGGGGGTAACTTGTGAGTAAGAGGCAATGCGGATAAAGTTTTAGAACCAAGAAGATAAATTTATTTCTTCAGTGAGATGACTACAGTTAGAGAAGGTGGAATGGAACTCTGAGAGTGTTGCTTAGCTAGCCCTTCCCTCTCCCACTCTCCAGCACATCCACAGCCGGAGCACCTTGGAATGTGCCTACAGGACACACCTGGTCGCTGGTATTGGCTTCTACCAGCATCTCCTTCTCTATATCCAGTCTCACTACCAGCTAGAACTGCAATGCTGCATCGACTGGACCCACGTCACCGACCCCCTCATAGGTCAGTGAAGTCTGAAAGGTGGGCTTGAGGAGCAAGTTCATGTGCTTCCACCTCTGGCTTTCTTACCCCTCGGGATTTGTGTACCTTGTGACCCAGCCAGGCAGAGAGGATTCTAGCAAGACTTACAAATTCTTCATGAAGTTTGGATTTATCCAAAAAAGCAAGTGAGACTCTGGTTTGGGAGTGTAGCCCCATGTCAGGAGGAATGGAATGGATCTAGAGTAGGTCTGGCACTGGAAGATGCTATTAATAGCATTTGTTTTTTTTCTCCCAGTTGAATTTGGCTGACACTGTTTCTTTTAACTTTAGAGATTTTTTCCTAGTATTTGATGACAGTATTAAAGTTTTCATAAATGTTGGGGAAATTATGGATTTTCTTTCAAGATAGTACAAAACTCTTTTCGGCATTCTGAGGTACTGGCAACTATGATTTATCACCTTTTCTAGCTGGTAGTTTTCCCTTCAGTTTGGCTACCCTTTAGAGCTCCTCTCCCTCTTCCTCCAACTCCTCTTGCTCTTTATACCCTCTGCGCTACCCCAGCCCCATGCCCCTGCCCTCACCAGGACAAAGACATTCCTGGGTCAGAGATGGAGTTTTTGTGTGTGCGACTGCACCGTAGCATTCCCTGGTAAGAAGCACAACACTATATTCTGTGCACTTAAAAACACTTAAAAGTAAAACAACGTTAATCCAAGACAGCATTTGTAGGCTTTATACCAGCTCACCAGAGGGGTCCATAGTCTAAGCAAGGATTAAGAACCCTTATTTCAAAGAATCAGTTCCCTTTAGTTTTTCTCTGTATCTCTATTTCTCATTCACACAACTGATAGACATTTCTATAGAGATGTCTTGGTAGAAAACATTAGGAAGGGCTTCTCAGAATGGGAGCTACACAGCCAGGAGAGTGGCTGCAAGGTGTAGTGGATACAAGGATGGTCTCTGAAGCCAGACTGCTTGTTGAATACCGGCTCTGTCACTTCCCTGTTGTGTGACTTTGATTTCCTTAACTGTGAAATGGGAGTAATAAGAATAACTACCTCATAGGGTTGCTGTGAGGATCACTTAGGTTAATACTGTACTGCACTCAGACCAGGATCTGGCACATGGGAAAACTGCCTCCCAAGTAGCTAAGGCTCTCTGAAGTTACAAGGCTGCCTGGATGAAGGGAAAAGTGAGAGCCCAAGCATATTTGGCTCTGGCCACCACCAGTCCTCAGGTCAGGCTGACCTTGTCTCCTTTATGGGTAGACTCTCCAGTAGGCTGCCTTCTCCATGGACCTCCTTTACCAAGCAGAAGCCAAGAGCATTTACCTTGACCTTTTTCGCATGCCATTCTTCCTGGGCAAGTTTCCCATCTTTATCCAAACCTTTTAGCTTTGTGTGGGGAGCTGCTACCCAAGGCACCTGCAACTGTACTGACGCTTAAGCCTCACCTCTTCTTTCTGGAAGCCTTCCTATGATGAGCTTTCACATGACCTTCCCCCAGGGAGCTGTCCTAGGTTGAGGACTCTAGCCCATCTCTTCCAGTTCCTTCCTGTCCTGTAAATGACTTCTACCTGTGAGTCTCTGTGCCTCATCCTGTATGGATGTCTTCTCTGCCCCATAAGACTGTTCCAAAACTAGCCCTCGATTCTCGATCTTTCTTCACCTAGGAAAGGTGTGTCCCCTTCGGTAGGGGCAGAGAAGTGGGCTCATAAACCACTCTGTCTTTCTTTCTCAGGATGCAAGAAGCCAGTGTCTGCCTCAGGGAAGGAGATGGATTGGGCACAGATGGCATGCCACCGATGTCTAGTGTACCTGGGGGATTTGTGTAAGAATCTGAACCTTTCATTTTCTCTGTTTTGGGCTATAGGACAGGTTCCAGCTGCTTCAGTCATTGGTATTATCCTTTATGTGATTGGAGAGCAGGAGAAATAGTTTGACCTCTGGTAACGTTTTCCCTGCAGACTGCTTACATTGTTTCCTCCTTATCACTGCTCTTCCATGAATCAAAAGGATGAGTGAATACAAGACAAAGAAAAATGTCTTTGTGATTTAAGGAAGTCAGGGTGATGACTCAGTTTCAGTAGTGGGTTAGGAAGATTTTAATTTGATGTCTTTCTCCTTTGGGATTTTCTTTTCTTTTCATGGACTCCTGGAGGAATTGCAGTTAGACCTCAGGGAGGACTTGCATGTCTGAAAAATGTTTCTCAGAATGGAAAAGTACCCTCTTGCTTTATGGCCCCTGGGTCTTAGTCTTAATAGACAAAGGTTCTGTCATTTGGCTGCCTGTATGTGACTGTTGGATGCATTCGCTTTTATTGACCTGAGGCTCCTTCTCTCCCTGCCCCCATTCCACTCCTGGACCTCTCATAGGCAGCGGGACATGGAGGGAACCTGCTGATATTCAGTAGACTGACCAAGTGTCCTTAGTAATGTCTTCTCTCTAGAGCTGAGCAGTTGAATTCCAGAACCAAATATCAGAAGTGTTTTCAAGCATTTATGTATGCTGCAGCTCCCTTTCATTGGAAAGAGATAATCAAGAAGAGCCTCTTTACTTTACAAACACTAAATAGTGTTTACATTTTGGACCTACCAGCAAGGAAGAGAGAGTTGAACAGTTTGCCCATAGTCATGCAGATTTAAGACTGTGCCAGAGAGTCAAGCAGCCTGCCTCCTAGCTCAGGTATCTTCCTCCCAGGCTCTTATTACAGCTCTATAGAGTGGACTCCCAGATGAGGGGAGGTTTCTCTTAAACATGGAATCATCACATTTCTCATCTCTCTTACAGCACGATACCAGAATGAATTAGCTGGCGTAGACACCGAGCTGCTAGCTGAGAGATTTTACTACCAAGCCCTGTCAGTAGCTCCCCAGATTGGTAAGTGGACCCCCACTGGGGGCTCCTAAGCCAGCAGCATTTTCCAAAGGGAAGACGATGCTGAGGTGGCAGACAGGCCATACTCATCTCCCCTTAGGTCCTCTCCACTCTGAGTTCTTCCATACTTCACCTTGGTTCTGCAGTCTCCTTGTAACACACACTCAGAAGATTGTGGGAGGGGAGGAGAAATGGAAAAGTCTTGAACTAAGAAGAAGGGAGGCAGAAGAGAAGGGAGAGAGAAGACGACTTCTCTATGCCTGAGTTCTTTGTAGAATGAGGAGACTGTACTTTAGCTGCCCCCATGGAGGCACAGTGAGAGAAGGGGCTAGGCTGCATTACAGGGAGAGATGGGGATTAGTATGCAGGAAGGAGAACTCAGAGGTGGGAAACTGAGCCGGGATAGAGGAGCGGGCTCCGTGGAATTCAGTCAGCGCTGGCAGAGCCACAGCTGCTGCTGAAGGAGTGGCGCCCATCAGTGCTGAAATCCAGGGGGTTGGTGGGGGCAGGCAGGATTAGACTGATAAGAAGTGAGTGTGTAATCAGTAATCCCCCGGGGGAGCAAGATTACGCTGCTTATCACTGAGACACCAGTGTCACCTGCAGACCCACTTTTTTCCCCATGAGTTCTCTGATGTTCAACATTGGTTGGGCCTGGCAGATTTCGGTGAGTATTATGGCTGCAGACTGTGTGACTTCTCTTTCTCTCCAGGAATGCCCTTCAATCAGCTAGGCACCCTTGCAGGCAGCAAGTACTATAATGTGGAAGCCATGTATTGCTACCTGCGCTGGTGAGTATCTGCTAGCTCTTTCCCCAGCCCTGCTTTCATGCCCATACCACTCCTGCTTTGTTTTCTCTCTTCCCTCTCTCCCTTCTCTAGCTCCTGCATGAGATAGGAGAATGCTAAGATTGAGGAGGGGTCCCTCCGCTCAGGGGCATCCTCACATAGCCCTGCTGCTTTTCACATAGCCACCTGGATTTGTAGGTGTTCAGGCAGCTAAAATAGCTGTCCAGTATCATGCAAAATAACAGGATTGCTGCCTTCCTGAAGAAGGAAATAAATTTGATATAGTTAGTAAAATGGTACCAAAGTAGCTTCTGACAAGAACTTCAGAACTGTAGAGCTTCAGTGTTTTGAGGTGACAGATGACAGCATGGGGGGACCAGCTTAGCAGCAGGGTGGATCACTGCTTCCCTGGATCTGACACTTTGGCTCTTAGAATGAAAAACAAATTTTTCAGGGCACCCAAAGTTGGTTAGGCTTAGGTTACTAAGTCACCATAACCAAATGCACATGAGACTGATAGGTAAACCAGAATGCCACTGATGAAATTATAGGGAGACAGAAACCCACTGTTGCCACATAAAAAGTCTACTTGAGAAGCTGAATCATCCTCAGAAGTTATACAGTGAATTGGGCTCCAAAGGAAATACAGTAGTGTTCATAGCTTAAATGGTCAGATGCTAGAGTGTAAAGTGAAATACCTAATTCTGCCTTGTAACTCCATGTGCTGTGATCCTTGGTTCACCTGGTCAGATTTCTCTGTATCAGCAAGTATTTGCTCTTGTGGTGCCCCTTTATTTCTAGATCAGTACAAACTGCCCTCCTATCCTCTGTCTTCATTCTTAAATATGATTACCAGGTTTATAACCTCCCTTTGCATCTTTCCTATTCCTCACATGCCTTCCAGGGAATGCCCCCCCTTACTTGTCCTGGATCCCTCAACACACTCATAATCATGATTTAGGATGAGTCACTTGCAAAGAGAGCCAAGCATATCCAGGTTTGGGAGGTGCCTACTAAGGTCCTCCTCTACTGTGCTTAAATAGTTGTATCTCAGGGTTTGTGGATCTGGCATGCAGGTAGGGCTCAGTTGGGCAGTTCTCCTTGTAGCATTGTCTAGGGTCAGTCAGTGGTATCCAGCTGTCTGGGGGTCTGATACGTCTGGAGGATTGCACACCTGGACCTCTATCCCTCTCCATCAAGTCTCAGGGCCTCTCCATGTGGTATCTTCCTCTGGATAGATGGACTTCTTACACAGTAGCTCAGGACTCCAACAGTGAATAATGACCCCAAAAATGTGGAAGTAGAGCCTGCCAGTCTCTTAAGGCCTGGAAACTGGCAGAGTCACTTCTGCAATATTCTGATGATCAAAACAATTGCACAGTCATTGTCCCCAACACCCCATCAAGATTTAAGGGAGGTGATGTAGAACCCACTTCTCAGTGGAAGGAATATCAAAGAGTTTGTAGCTATATTTAGTTGACCACAACATGTATTTCTTTTCTGTACCTTGCCCTTTATAATTAAAAGATGTTTTTTAAAAAATGAGACATAAAAAAATTACAGTGCGCTGTTTAGGTCATAGGCTTCATGGTAAGACAGACTTGGGTTGGAAACTCAGCTCTACCATGTGGTAGCTATGTGACCTTCGCATTATTCTTGATCTCTCAGGCTCCATTTCCTCATCTGTAGATGTGAACAGTATTAAGGGACAGTGCCTGGCACAGTATGGGGAGCTCAGTACCTTTTTGTGTTTGAATGAATAATGTGAGGATTAACTGAAGTAGTGGGTGTAAATATCCTTACATGTAGTAAATGCTTATTAAATGCTATCTATTAAGTGTTCTGTGCTTTAAAAAAGATGAAGGATTGTGTATTTCAGGGATGGTAACTAAGTTAAGTTTGTAACATACAGTAGGATTAATTGTCCCATTTATAGATATAAAGGAGATGCAGACATCATCATTGCCCTGATTAATCTGGAAGTTGTGTGTGTATATTTTATTAGGAAACATAGCTTTCACCCTGAGTATATACATGGAAGGGCAGGCTGGGGAAGCCTGTATTTACTAGAAGTGTTGCTCCTTCAAGTCCCAGAAGACTGACATTTCCCCTTCCGACCTATGCCTCTACCATGTCTCAGTAGTTTACCTCTGTCTCCTTCAGCATCCAGTCAGAAGTGTCCTTTGAGGGAGCCTATGGGAACCTCAAGCGGCTGTATGACAAGGCAGCCAAAATGTACCACCAGTTGAAGAAGTGTGAGACTCGGAAACTCTCTCCCAGCAAGAAGCGGTGAGTGGGGCCTGTGGGAGGAGGGAGGTCTTTCTACAGTCAGTGCAGTAGGACCACAGGGATTCTGGAGCCATTCACTGTATACCTTGGGCTCCTCTCATTTCAGATGTAAGGACATTAAGAGGTTGCTGGTGAACTTTATGTATCTACAAAGCCTCCTGCAGCCCAAGAGCAGGTGAGTGGAAGAGCATGAGCAAGAACTGACCCGTGAGCTCCATCCATGATGGCTCCCTTATGGCCGGAGACTTGAAGAGAAGGGAGTGGGCTGTTGAATTCTGCCTCTTGGTTGGAAATTCTTTAGCTGGTTGGTTAGTCCTTTCTTGGCATCATTTACTGTCTCACCTAGATTCCGTGCCCATTCTCCTGGTAGCTCACCCTCTGGCACAGAGTGGGTGCTTACTAGATGTTGAAGGAGTGGCTGAATGGGAAGCCCACCCACATCCATTCTACTGTGTGTCTGCCCTTCCTGTGTTATTCTGTCTGCTTTGGTGATCAGCCCAGCCCTGAGTCCTCCTGTACTCTCTTTGAAGTCTCCCTTGCAGGATCCTGTAGTCTTTCCTCTGAATCCTGTATTCCCAACTCTTTCCTCCTGCCCCAGCCCCCATCACCGATCTCCCCTTTTGCTCCTATCCTTGCGTAGCTCCGTGGACTCAGAGCTGACGTCGCTTTGCCAGTCAGTCCTGGAGGACTTCAACCTCTGTCTCTTCTACCTGCCCTCCTCACCCAACCTCAGCCTGGCCAGTGAGGATGAGGAGGAGTATGAGAGTGGATATGCTTTCCTCCCCGACCTTCTCATCTTTCAGATGGTCATCATCTGTCTTATGGGTGTGCACAGCTTGAAGAGAGCTGGTAAGTCCCCTTGTGTCCCTCTTTTCCCCCCCACTGAGTTCTAGGATCCTCACTATCCTTTTCGGCAGCTCCTTATCTGTAAACTTGCTTCCATAAGCAGTCCCTTGACTACCTGTGTCACTGCCTGGCTGTGGGAGGGAGGAGACAAGGAACCCTGCCCTGAGGAGCTCTTAGAGAACAAACAAAAGGCAGCAGCGTATTCCCTCCCCCTCCCACCAACACACACACCCTTGGCCAAGACCCGGGCCAACGAATGCTTAGCTGATGATCCAGACAGAATTCAGTCCTTGCTGGGGATGGGGGGGAGGGAGCAGTTAGGCAGTTTTGGAAACCTTTCTGGCAGAGGTGTATGTAGAGCAAGGTTGGATGGAAGGGTGGAGGAGGCAGGGCGAGGTGTGAAGGTGCTTGAGGTATGGGGAGGGGTTTATGTGAAAGCCACGGAGGATGAGATGGGACAAGAGGATCCATGAGCTTACATGAGGAAGCAGGGTGAGCCAGCACATTCTACATTATAGGATGGTTGTGCAGAGACCTGAGAGATCTGTTTTTCACCTTAGAAGAAGCTTTGAGTGGTAGTTGGATCCTTGAAAGGGCTGAGGACAGGTGAGATGTGGTTGGAATTAATGATGCATACTCCTCTTCAGGGCCCTGGGCCTCTAACGCCTGGCTTTCCTGGCTTTAGGATCCAAGCAGTACAGTGCAGCCATTGCCTTCACCCTAGCTCTCTTCTCCCACCTCGTCAATCACGTCAACATACGGCTGCAGGCTGAGCTGGAAGAGGGCGAGAATCCCGTTCCGGCATTCCAGAGTGATGGCACAGGTGCAGGAAAGGGGGAGGTTGTGACTGGAAAGGTTATCTTGGGGTGTGGGGGTCATGG
Organism: Camelus dromedarius; assembly: GCF_036321535.1. NCBI lineage: Eukaryota > Metazoa > Chordata > Mammalia > Artiodactyla > Camelidae > Camelus > Camelus dromedarius. Next base: position 7,618,158 of record NC_087458.1, on the reverse strand, counting down.
AAGGGGAACTCAGGTGTGGTGTGGGAGGTGCTGTCGAAGAGCATCTTCCAGTGTTCCGGTTCCAGTTTGTCCCTAGGCCCCCTGACCATCCTCTTTTCACAGATGAACCAGAGTCCAAGGAACCGTTGGAGAAGGAGGAGGAGCCAGGTCCTGAGCCTCCTCCTGCAGCACCTCAAGTGGGCGAGGTCAGAAAGAGCCGGAAGTTCTCCCGCCTCTCCTGTCTCCGCCGCCGCCGCCACCCCCCCAAAGCTGGTGATGACAGTGACCTGAGTGAAGGCTTTGAATCAGACTCCAGCCGTGACTCTGCCCGGGTCAGCGAGGGCTCAGACAGTGGCTCTGACAAGAGTCTTGAAGGTGGGGGAACAGCCTTTGATGCTGAGTCAGATTCAGAAATGAACAGCCAAGAGTCCCGATCAGACCTGGAAGATATGGAGGATGAGGAAGGGACACGGTCCCCAGCCCTGGAGCCGCCTCGGGCCAGGTCAGAGGCTCCCGAATCCCTCAATGGCCCACTGGGCCCCAGTGAGGCCAGCATTGCCAGCAATCTACAAGCCATGTCCACTCAGATGTTCCAGACTAAACGCTGCTTCCGACTGGCACCCACCTTTAGCAACCTGCTCCTCCAGCCCACCACTGAAGCTCCCACCTTGGCCAGCCACAGGCCCTGCGTCAACGGGGATGTGGACAAGCCTTCACAGCCAGGTATTTGGGCCTGTCTTCATCTGGCTCTGGTCCCCATCTCCGTACCATCAGCACTCACTGAGAGAGGCTTCTTTCCTCTCTGTTCTAGTACGTCTCACCCTCACCGCCTTACCTTTGGCCTCTGCCTGTAGTGTGGCCCAGGAGTTTTCTGTGGGACTCCCCTCTCCTGCTCACTTCCTCATTCTCAGTTCCCAATCGATTTCATGGTCTTCATCCTGTCCGACTCCACCTTGCTTGTGGGTTTGGGGCTTTCCTCCCACATGACACTGCAGCTGCAGCTCCCTTCCCTGCCATCCCAGGTCTTGCCAGGGCTCGTGGAAACTAGAAAAACCAGCACCCACCAGGGCAGGCGGATTAGAGTGAGACTTACTTCCTGAGGTACTTCCCTTAAGGTGCAAAGCACCTGGTGAGCAGCATCGAGCATTTGCGATGTCTGCTCTTTGCCAAGTGCAAGGCTGGACTTTTTTTGAGTCTTGTCGTACTTAACTTTTCACAGCAGTCTTGTGGTGAGTTATCCCTATTCTAAGTGCTGTCCTTTACCTCCAAGCTTCTGTGCATGGTGCTCCTTTGGTCAGGAACATATTTTTCCTCCTTTGCCCTGAAGCTGTTGCTTGGCTAATTCTCACTTGCTGTCTAGATCTTAGCTTAAAAGTCGCTTGTTCTGGGAGTCCTCCAAGGGTAGGCTTCCTGTGGGCTCCTGCAGCCTGTGCACGTCCACAGCTTCCAGCCCTTTCCCACTCAAGTGACAATGTCTGTTAACTTGTCTGTCTCCTCACCTACACTGTGAGCCTCTTGAGAGCAGGACAGTCTGTGTTTTGTCTCTTGCTGTATCCTCAGTACTTACAGTGCCTGGCTCGTGGGTGGGACTTAGGAAATACTGAATGAATGAAAGCAATGAGGAAGCTGATGCTCAGAGGTGAAGTAAGACGTGCTCAGTGTTCTGACCTGCAGACTGGAGGAGCTAGGAGTTGGAAGTAGTTCTTTTCATCTTGTACCCCTTTTCTCCCTCCCTATAGCCCCCTTCTGTCTGTCTGCCTTGCCTTTTGCACAGAATAAGCGCATCATAAATATCGGTTGAGGGAATAGCTGTAGACCTCACAAATTAGCTTGAGTCTGAAAGAATCATATATTTTTTGTTGTTGTTTTTGGTTTGGGGTTTTTTTGGGGGAGGGTGGCAATTAAGTTTAACAGAGGTACTGGGGATTCAACCCAGGACCTCGTGCGTGCTAAGCGCTCAGTCTACCACTGAGCTATTCCCTCCCGTCTTGAAAGAATCATATTTTAAAAGGCACCTGGCTCTTGGCTTAAAAGCAGTCAGTGGGCCTAGAAAAATTAAGCAGGGGCCTAATTCCTTTCTTTTCACATTAGAATTCTTCAGAAAAGTCCAGGCAGTTTGGGGCATGCTCCCTGCACAGTGTCATTCATCCCAGTTCTCTATCACCCACCCCCAGCCTCTGAAGAAGGCTCTGAGTCAGAAGGAAGTGAGTCGAGTGGGCGCTCCTGTCGTAATGAGCGCAGCATCCAGGAGAAGCTGCAAGTCCTGATGGCCGAAGGCCTGCTTCCTGCTGTGAAAGTCTTCCTGGACTGGCTGCGGACCAACCCCGACCTCATCATTGTGTGTGCGCAGGTGTGTCACTCTGCTCCAGCTGCCCTCTGTCAGGTGCCAGGGTGTTAGGGAAGGGTGCCAGCCAGGATGGGGCATGGGAGTCCCCTCAGATGGTCTAGTCAAGCCAAAGTTACTGTCAAGCACGTGCTCTGTGCTGGCTCCTTAGGCTTTTTCCAGAACAAGGATTAGGCATAACCTTTGCCCTCAAAAAGCCTGTGGCTGGGGCTGGGATACAAACTTTGTGGACTGGGAAGGTGAAGGCCCTGCTTATTCTGCTTTGTGTCCCCCACGCCAGGCATAATTGCTGCCATCATGAGTAATGTTGTTGAAAGTATGTGTTTGAGGGTTAACCTCGGTAGGTAAACACTGGAGTCCCGAGAGGGGAGAGCACTGAGTGGTGACAGGAGAGATGGGACTAGGAAGTGCAGGATGTTCAGACAAGGGGTCTGCACTGTGGGCAGGGAAACGGCTTAAAGAGACTCCTGCCGCTGGAGGCAGTGGTGTCAGGCAGGCTGCAGTGGAGGCTGGCTGGGGCGATGGTGGCCTTCTCCTCCTCCTCCTGTTCTCAGGTTCAGAGTCTCAGTCTTGAGCCTCTGGTGCCCTGAGGCTTTTCTGTGATGTTGCTTTATTCCAGGGGCACAGCTGTCTGCTGTGGAAGACCCTTTTCCCTTCAGGTCACCCTCTTCCCTAAACGAGACAGTTTGGGTCAGGGCCAGGCACACCCTTGGGTGTGTGCTTGTGCCTGATGACAGCTAGTTAATCATTGTTGGTCATCAAGGGGTGTGGTGAAGATGGAGGTGGGGGGCGCGTCCCTGGAGAGGCGGCCCAGTGTGGGCACGTGAGGGCCGAAAGGAAAAATTTGTGCTGGATGGGGAGAAGCCTCCTGCAACACCAGCTTTTTCCATTACCAAGATCCAGAGAGTCCTTCCTGCAGTCTCACCCCCTCCCTTTACATGAAGCCTTCAGCTGGTGATGAAGTTCAGCAAGGCTCCGTGGTCCTCCTTCTTTCTTCCTTATTTTCCAAGTCCTTCACGAGCCCCCCTTGGGCTCTTTTGTTAATTTTTGTATCAAATGCATCTAGGCCTGTGGCCATAGCCAGATGCCCCCCAAATATAATGTTTTTCTTGCTTGCTGCCATCCTCTAGCACTGCCCCAGCTGAAGGCCTCCTCTTTTTGTTCCCCAAGAGCTCTCAAAGTCTGTGGAACCGCCTGTCTGTGTTGCTGAACCTGTTGCCAGCTGCTGGCGAACTCCAAGAGTCTGGTGAGTGAGTTCCTGGCACTGCCCTCCCTTCCCCTCTCCCTCACGGGCCTCACGAAACCCACCATCCCCCCTTCCTGGTAACCTGGTCCTTGGGGTAAGGAGGTTAATGGGATTCACTGCCCAGCCTCCCTGACACACAGCAGTCATTGTGGTCTGGGCCTCTCTGGTTTCCACCCCTGACACTGCCCCACTGTAGGCAGGTAGCCTGCTCTGCCAGGGAGTGTGCTCCCTGGGGAAGGCAGTGGAGTGGACAAGAACGAGGGAGGGGAGCCTGGGAGCCAGCACCAGTTGCCGATGTGGCACCAGTACCTTCGTCACTGAGAATTGGCCTTGACCGTCAGAGCTCATCTGTCTCATTCATCTCCTCCTACCACCTTCCAGCTGGAAATCTACCTTCTCCCACCTCTGGGCTCACCCGAGGGTGATCCATTCCTTTTCCTCCAGAGTCCCTCCGCTCACAGCCATCCTAGTGTGATTGTCTCCACTGTCAGGGAGCCGTCCCCGTGTAAGCTGTCCTTACTCTCCCCACCTGCTCTGCTCCTCTAACCCTTCCAGCTCTGGGCTCCTAGAGTTCTGCCTGATGGCCTGTGAGCTGTCTCTCCTGTCCTCCCCCAAACCTCCCCCTACCTTCTGTCCAAGGGGTATGTCCTGTCTCACAGCCTGGGAATTCCCAAAGGGAAGAGCTGTGTACCTCTGACTGGGGCTCCCACAAGGCAGGTAGGTCTCATGTGTCCTCTTTCTCCCCAGGCCTGGCCCTGTGTTCTGAGGTCCAGGATCTCCTTGAAGGTTGTGAACTGCCTGACCTCCCATCTAGCCTGCTGCTCCCAGAGGACATGGCGCTCCGCAACCTGCCTCCCCTCCGGGCTGCCCACAGGCGCTTTAACTTTGACACGGATCGGCTCCTGCTCAGCCCTTTAGAGGAGGTGAGGAGAGCATTTCTCATGTCACAAGCTCTGTTGTTAGTCAGACTCAGCGGCAAAGCAGGGCCTCGGGGCTGCAGAGGGCCAGCAGGCACCCCTCCTTCCATCCAGATGGGGAGTGTGTCCCTGGGGCTGCAGCTGTGAGCGCTTCTTCACTCAGTGGGCCATTTGGGCTTCCTTTCCTTCTTGGCAGGGTGTCCTCCCACAGGTCTGCCGTTGGTGTCTTCCTTTGTAGAACAAACTTCCTTCCTTTTCGCCACCTTTTGTAGAGGACAGAAGAAGCAGATTATTAGGACTTTGAAATCTTTATCGGTCTTTTCTCTCTTCTGGGCCCAGCTTCCTCTAAGCTGACCACCAAACAATCAGAGAAAGTTAGAGCTGGAAGGGCATGTGCTACCCACTTAGTCTGGTGACCTTCACCCTTGAGTCAGTGTCACCACATGGGCCATCTGGGGGCAGCAGAGGAAAGCCAGGCAGACAGGCCTCCCTGCCCCTGTCCCTGAGACACACATACACACCGCCGCCGCCGCCCCGCCTCCCCCTTGGTTTCTCTCTCTCCAGCCAGAGTCGCTTGGCTTTAGTCTGTTTCATGTTTTAGGGTTCTAGATAAGATTTTTGTCTGTTGGAAAAAGAAGAGCTTTGCTGATCAAAAACGTAAGCTGGAAATAGTGATCTGGTTTGTCCTCTCATTTTACACATAAGGAACTGAGACTCAGAGGAGAGGGACAGCATAAGGACCCAGGTCTCATCACTCCCAGCCCAGTGCCCTGCTCTTCTCAGCCCCGAGTCCTACTTCTCTAGTCCTCGTAGGAGTCTCCTTGCCCTCCTTGCTTGTGCCTTTGTGGCAGCTGGAGGCTCTGGGCTGTGGTGCTCCTCTTTTCTGCCCCACAGACCAGAAGCCTTTCCGAGGAGCCCGTTTGCTGAGGCAGCTGGGCTGGCGGAGAGGCAGGTGGCGGGGAGTCCCGGTGGGCGGGTGGGCCTGCGGCGCCCTGCTCATTGGGCTGCTCCCATCTCTCCCCACAGACGGTCGTGCGCATCTGCTGCATCCGCAGCTTTGGCCACTTTGTTGCTCGCCTGCAAGGTAGCATCCTGCAGTTCAACCCAGAGGTCGGCATCTTCGTCAGCATCGCCCAGTCCGAGCAGGAGAGCCTGCTGCAGCAGGCCCAGGCCCAGTTCCGCATGGTGAGTCAGGCCTTCGCTCCCTCCACTCTGCTTCCATGGGCTTAAGTGTGCTGGTGGGCCTCGACTGAAGGTCAGTGGGACTAGGGAAACAGCCTAGGGAGAGGAGGCCAGGGAGGGAGCTAAGGGCTGATAGGGAGTGAGAGGTGCTTTGAGCAGGGGCAGCCTGGCACTGGGGCTATATCTAGACTGACTGGGGGTGGATGGCCATCTCTGTCCTCTACTAGTCTGAGTTGAGCAAGTTGCTTAACCTTGCTAAGCCTGTTTCTTCATCACTTATGTAGGAATAGAGTCAGCTTTATGGGCTTGTTGTGACGATGGAATTATAGCAAATGTCAGGCTCTGCATGTTGCATTATGGAGTGTGTGTGCTCAGCAAAAGCTTTTCCCTTCCCTTTTAGAAGGGTGAAGCCTGGGGAGTGGAAGGGAGTGGAGGGATCCTGGCATTAGATACCATGCAGGAACCCTCCCATCCCACGGAAGCCCCAGAGAATAGGAGGTGGCATGTGTTACCTCTTACCCATTCAGTCACTCATTCCACAGATGTTTATTAAGAGTCTGCTGCGTGCCAGACCCGTCCGTATCCTAGGCATGGGTCACAGCAACATACAAGATAGGTCTTTCTCTCGTGGGGCTAATACAGTATACAGCAACTTGGGTTCTGCAGTGGGGCCTGCAGCCCTGGGCATGTCGTTCTTCCAGGCTGAGTGGCACCAGCGCATTTGAGGGAATGGTGTCTGGCACGGGAGGCATGTCCCGTGTGTCTTGGCAGGCCTCAGGGGTTCTTCATCTCATGCCCCGTATTCTTCCCTTCCCCAGCCCCAGGCTCCCCTACCTCTCTGAGCACCCGCTTCCTGCGGACGTTCTGCTTGATGGGAAGGGGCACAGACTCCCCAGAAACTCCCTTCCTTGCTGCCTTAAAAGTCAGCACATTTTGTTAAAAACTAACCTTTTGTGTTAAGACTTTTATTGCTGTTCCATAGGGGAAAACACAGGGGGTTACAAAAATAATTATGGGGAAGTTACACAGCTTCAAAAAATGTTAGAGTTTGCAGGCATTTCCTCTGGCCTAAAGCTCCCGAAGACTCCTTTCTTGCGGGTGGGGGAGGGAACACCTGAAGCCCCTCTGGTGTGGTGCCGGACGCCACAGGCCGTGCTGGACTCGGGCCACACTGCCTGCCGGGGCTGCCGCCTGCCCTCCCTGAGTCACGTTTCCAGCCCGAGGAGCTTGTTCCCCAGCAGCAGCAGCATGGTCCCTGCCTTATAACCATCTCCTGTCATTTAGCAAGAGCTTTCTCTCTGTAAAGCTGCTTTGCATGTGACACCTCATTTAACCCTTGCAGCAGCCCCGTGAAGGGTGCTTGCACCCTCAGTTTACAGATGACGAAGCTCAGAATGACAAAGGGAGGTATCAGTGGTAGAGCCAGGGCTCTGGAATTGGAAGGACCAGGCTCTTGTCCTTGTTCTAAGCTGTTGTAGGAGTTTAGCTTCTCTGCAGGCCAGGGGGGCTCTCTGGGCTCTGGTGTCTGCCTGGTTTAGGGACCCTGTCTTTTCTGATGAGACCTCAGGTTTTCCCTGAGGAACACAGAGGCCCACACCTCTGAGCTGCTGGGTTTCAGAGCCTAAGCTTAGTGCAGCTCTCCTCCTGTGGGTCCAGGTGATCCCCACTCACCTGCACTGGTTCTCTGGGGGCACTTACCCAACTACACCCATCCCCCTCTCTCAGACACAGGCTTCACGATTCCAGTTGTAGCCTCAAAGTCAGATTCCTGGGCTTGAGTTCTACAGTGAGAAGAGGGGAAGCTTGTCCTCGGTGCTCCTGTTCCTTACCAGTCTGCCAGTGGGGCCTGTGAGAAGATGGCTCTCACCTGGGCTCTGGTCTTCTGCCTCCCTTTCCTTCTTCTACCAGAGTTTCTCTAAGGGGACACTCCTGGCATTTTGTGCAGGACCATTCTTTGTTGTGTAGGACTCTGCAGGGAGGTAGCAGGTGGATGTTGCATAACCACAGTATAATTATCAAAACTAAGAAATTAGGATTGCTACAACACTATTAACTATAGACTTTATTCGTATTTCATTAGTTTTTCTACAAATGTCTATTTTATTTTCCAGGATTCCACATTACATTTGATAGTTAATGTCTCATTATTAAAGACTCCTTTCCTTGTCTTTTATGATCTTGACATTTCTTAAGAGTATTGGTCAGTTGTTGTATAGCGTGTCCCTCAGTTTTGCTTTGTCTGGTGTCGTCTTATGAGTACAGTGAGATTATGTACTCCAGGTGAATATTTTAAAGCATCACTTTGATGATGCCACTTTGCTTGTCAAAGAGCCTTTAGTGGCTCCCCATATCTTTTAGGATAAGTCGCCATTCTTAACCTCATCTTTTAGATTGTATTAAGGAATTTGGACTTAATAGTCCAGAAGACAAAAGAAAACCATCAAAGGACTTTCAGTCAAGGCCATGGTAGACATCAGATGGCTTTTGAAAGCTTGCCTTGGTTGCAGGCAGAGAAAATGGATGGGGTTAGAACCAGAGGCCAGTCAGGAGGTGGTTATAATAGTCAAGGTGGGAGGGGTTTGAATGATTTTTTTGAGGAACTACAACTGACAGGACTGAGAGGCTGATAGCTTCTGGGGCTGAGAGAGAGGGAAAAGTCAAAGCCAACTAGCTTCCTGACTTGGGCAGATGGTGGTTTATATAGCAAGTTGGGGAACAACAGAGGACGAGAAGCCAGTTTTGAGGAGCAGATGGGGCTGTCAAATAGGCAGTTGGGTATGTAGGTCTGGAATTCAAGGGGTCAGGTCTGGGCTGAAGCTGTAGGTTTTGGAAGAAGTTGATAGGTAGATGGTGATAGAAAGTGAGGGGGTGCATGGATGGTATCCCCTGGGAAGGAGGACGGATTGAGAAGAGCAGAGATGGAGCCCTGAGGCACAGCCATGTGCTGTCACTTCTGCTGATGGAACGTATTTAGATGGCACCCATGCCTCCTTTCTCCTCACTTAGCAGGAGTGGTAGAGAGTTGACTTTATATGAAGCTGTACCTATTTCAGACCCTAGGAATCCCTCTTGGTCTTCTTGATTCCTTCTGGAGAAAGGAATATTCCCCCAGCTCCTTGTCCCGAGCTTAGCACCTGGTTTCCCCTCGCAGGCACAGGAGGAAGCTCGGCGGAACAGGCTGATGAGAGACATGGCCCAGCTACGACTTCAGGTAGGAAGTCTGGAGCCAGCGCTCCTTCTGCTCTTGATCTGGTTATTGCCTAAAGCCCCTGGCACATCCTCACCCCTCCAGCTGCAGCCCTCGCTCTGTCTATTATGTCCCTCTGTCCCTCCACCTTGCCCTCTCGGTGCTGACTTGTCACTGAGCCTTCATGCTCTCTTTCTGCCTTCAGTTCTCTTTCTCTTCCTTCTCTTTCTCTTTCCCATATCCTTGTTTCTGTCTACTTTTCCTACGAGGCCATTTGTAGAAGGGGCCCCCTGCTCCCCTTGGCAGCAGGAGGAGCCCCATAAGAGCCACCTCGAGTACAATTCTTCCCCTACTCAGGCTGCGGCCCCACACGGCTCTACCCACTCTGCCTTCTCTCACCAGCTCGAGGTCTCCCAGCTGGAAGGGAGCCTGCAGCAGCCCAAGGCCCAATCAGCAATGTCTCCCTACCTCGTCCCTGACACCCAGGCCCTCTGCCACCACCTCCCTCTCATCCGCCAGCTGGCCACCAGTGGCCGCTTCATTGTCATCATCCCAAGGACAGGTAAGCACATTAGAGGGGTGGGGTGTGGGCAGAGAGTATGTTTAAAAGAGACTCTGGCTTGAGATTGAGACCTTTACTTACGGCCCAGTTTATACACAGTGGCCTTGGTCAAGTCCTACCATCTCTCTGAACCTCAGTCATTTCATCTGTAAAGTGGGCATGACAATCTCTGTTAAACCCTGACTCAAGATGGTTGGGAGAAATAGATGAGAAAATCTAAGTGACAGTAGTTGGTAAGGTGCCAAATACATTCGTGGCAGAAGGTCAGTCTTTGCAGGAACTTCAGGATTCCTGTAGGAGCCATGGCCCCTTCTTTTCCTGCAGCGTGTCCTGGAGCAGGTGCAGATGTTTCTGCAGGGCCCCATGTCACAGCAGCCCGAGCTCATCTGTTTTGTCCTTCCCCCACCCCCACCTTGCCCACCAGTGATCGATGGCCTGGACTTGCTGAAGAAGGAACACCCAGGGGCTCGGGATGGGATTCGATACCTGGAGGCAGAGTTTAAAAAAGGGAACAGGTGAGTGCAGGCTGGCTGGACCTGTGCTCAGCCCAGACAGCAAATGCATATGTGTTCCTTGTGTAAGACACATGCTCATGGTCCCAGCTCGCAGTTGGCTCACTGTCTAGGGAGGGAGGCCAAAGACTATTAGAAATCAAGGTCTTAGGTGCATAAGTAGATGGTGATTGGAAGAGCCAGGAGCCCTGTCAGGGAGCACCAACCTGCCGTCCATTTACCTTTGGGGCAAACATGAGATCATTGTCACTGGGGAGAGGGGAGCAAACCACTGACTCCATGCTGTGGGCTCTTTTGCAGGAGTTTCTCCTCCTTTAGGTGATCAGGTTGACCAGGGTGGGAGCGCCTTCATCGGGGCTGTCCAGGGGCTTCCTACCTCCCATGAAGCCATGTGGGGGGAACGGATGGCAGTGTGTAGGTGCTCAGCCTAGCAGTCTATAGCCTTTGGGGCCAGAAGAGGACTAGGCATTCGTGTCCCATCTAGGGTGCCAAAAAAAAAAAAAGAAGAAGAAGAAGAGGACTAGGCAGTCTGTGCAGGGAAGAGAGAGAAAGCTTCCCCTCTCCCTGCTGGCCGGCCCACCCCTCTCTGCATCTGCCCTTGCCTGGCCAGGAAGCTGCACAAAGCCTGCTTGTTTGGACCGTGTCTCCAGAAGCACTGACTTGAAAAGCATCTGCTGCCTCTCTCCTCCCAGCTCCTCCCCCGGGAGGAACCAAAAAGTTGATGTTATCAGGAGGAAAAGCGAGCCGGGCTCAGCAGCCAGGAAGCCACTTCAAAATCGCTCCAAACAGACCTGTGTTGGGGAAGATGCACCCCCCTCCACCTCCCATAAAACTGGGTCCCCTGCGCCACAATGGCCCGCTTTATGTGAGGTGCCCTCCCTCTCCTCTGCCCCCCACCTCCACTCTCTTGTCTCCTTTGCAGGTACATTCGCTGCCAGAAGGAGGTGGGGAAGAGCTTTGAGCGGCATAAGCTGAAGAGGCAGGATGCAGATGCCTGGTAGAATGTCAGCCCCTGCCCCTCGAGCCTCTGCTGGGCTGCCTGCCTCACTCCTCTGCGGGGACTCCCCGGGAGAGCGGGACAGGAGCGGACGGTTCTGTACTAGGCGGCCTGCCAGGGCCCTCCTGCTGGTCTCACCTTGGATAGAGTGAGAAATTGCTCCAGTACCAGAGCCCCTGTGGCCCTGGACACTCGGGCTTGGCGTCCTCACTCATTTGCACTTTTGCCCAGTCCCTGTAGCACGTCCTCCAGGGCCAGCTCCCAGGACCCACTGCTCCTGGCTACCTGGTCTCTCTTGCTCTCTCCCAGGGCCCTCCTCGCCCCCCGCTTCCCCTGTGCCCTGGAGATGGGTGTTCAGTCTGTGCTAATGCTGGGGCTTGGCCCGCCTTCCCTCTCCTCCCCACCAGGACGCTCTATAAGATCTTGGACAGCTGCAAACAGCTGACCCTGGCCCAGGGGGCAGGTGAGGAGGACCCGAGCGGCATGGTGACCATTGTCACAGGCCTTCCACTGGACAGCCCCAGCACGCTCTCAGGCCCTATGCAGGTGGGTCACGGGGTGAGGTGGAGGCAGAGTGTGGAATGGGGAATAGGTACCAGAGTCGACTCCCTGAGACCAGACAGCTGCCCTTCCCCAACCCCTCAGTGACTTGTCCCGTAGTTCAGGAGGGCAGGCCTGCCTCCATCTGTCCTCTCCTCAATTCACAGGCAGCCTTGCAGGCCGCTGCACATGCTAGTGTGGACATCAAGAATGTTCTGGACTTCTACAAGCAGTGGAAGGAGATTGGTTGAGACCGACCCCCAGGCCCTGCAGCGGGGCTGACTCCAGATCTCTCCTGCCCTCCCTGGCAGCCAGGACCACCACCTGTAGTCACCCCACCACACACAGCCTCACGCACGCACGCAGGAAGGAAGCTCAGCTGCGCACGGGCTGCAGGGAGGGCCCAGGAGCCGGCTGGGAGGGCAGGGCCCCCTGTTGCCAAGACGACGTCAGGAAAGCAAGGAAAGTGCTTGGAGCAGGAGAGGCCTGTGGGCCCCTGGCTAGCCTTCCTGCCTCAGCCCCCCTGCTTTCCCCAGGGGCAGGGGGCAGGCGTAGGTGTCTGCGTTTCATTGGAGTGGTTCCTGGACCTCTGAGGGGAAGGGACAGCAGAAGGGGCCCTTCTTCCTCACCCAAGAAGCAGGGTGGTCGGTGCCAGGAGTTTGGGCCCTCTGGCCCTGGGGGAAGAGCTGGGTAACACAGGTGTCTGGGTGGTTCTCCGCAGACCCTTCCTCTCCTCGAGGACCACCCGTCCCCCTCTACCTCCCTTTGCAGGGGCTGGGCAGCTCTGGAGCCTTGGGGACTCTTGAAGAGGGGCCTGGAGCTGCCTGCACTGAGAGCAGGGCAGGGCTTAGATCCCCTCCTGCTGCTGCAGGGGCCACACACCTGTTGCCCCACTTCTGTTTTCTGTCTCCCTCCATCTAGCTTCCAGGGCAGGCAGCAGGACCACGACGGCTGCAGGCAGTCTGGCTCTTATGCCAGTGAGGGTTCCTGTGCCCACCAGCACGGTCACTGTGCTTTGTGCTCTGGGCTGCTTTGCTAGGACAGGGTGGGATGCCAGTAAGAGGAGAGGGGGGCACAGTTTGAGGCCACCCCCCCCCTTACTACTAGGGAGGGGACTGTGTCCGGGTGAGCAGCAGAAAGGAGAGGCGCCTTGAAGCTGCCCTGCCAGGGACCCTCTACCCTGGTGGGCTTCCCTACTTTTGTTCTTCCCCAGGACTAGCGGCCTGGAGGAGCTGAGCATGGGGCTAGCTTTTGGAGTGTCGAGGTGAATGTGGGAGCAGAGATCATGAATAGCTCAGGGCAGGGAGTGGAGCGAGAGCAGGGCTGCGTGGGGGGTGGGGGGCTTTGGCCAGAATTGCCTCGGTCCCTCCCCTTCAGGCTGCACGTATAGCTCGGGCTGGGGGTTGAGGGTGGGGGATCTCAGCTCTGCTGTCTCCTGCCCCAGCGCTAGCCTAGCTTCCCAGGCTGTTCTCAGAGGAGAGCAGGCTTCCTGCCTCCTTCCTCTTAAGACAGAAAATCTGGGACAACCTCGGGGGAGTGGGGTTGCTCCCACTTCCAGTCCCTGGCAGAGACTGAGACTAAAGCATCACTTAATAAAGACCCCCAGAGCCTACTCCTTGTCTCCTGATGCCTTTCTGTACAGTTTTATTGGGATGTCGGAGATTACATGCCGAGATGGCGTTTCGGAAAGGTTTCTTTGAGGTGGACCCATTGAAGCAAGAAACCAGCAACTGAAGCACAAACTCCAGAGATGGTTTTGATAGACACTGTCAAGTTTATTGACTCTGTGAACTGAGCTGGTGGCTCCACAAGGGTGACAGGTGAAAACAATACATAGTTTGACCCTGCATGACAGAGTTTGAGTGCTGACCCCCATGCAGTCAAAAATGTGTACATGAGTTTACAGTTGGCCCTCATGCACGATACTTGTTGACCACAGTACTGAGTAAACATTTAATGGAAGAAATCTGCATGTAAGTGCAGTTCAAACCCATGTTCAAGGGTCAAGTGTATTTTGAAGGCAACAGTGCTGCTTAGGGGAGGTTTGCTGTCTCAGCTGGGTCCTCTGAGTTGGGGAGAAACTTCCTCAAAGGAGAGGTGAGAGTGGGCCTTGAAACCAGCCTCTTGAGTCTTCAACTCCTGTCCCTCTGCAAGGACAGACAACTCAAGTGTGTGGAGAGTGGAGAAGCTTGGTGAGTCCCCTCGTGGTTGAACCAACACAACCAAGTGCATTTGCTCTGGATCTTACCTAGTACCAGATGCTAAGAGGCCGTGAAGCACAGTGAGGAGTGGTTTCGGAAATCCAAAGTCAGGGTTTGGAGTCCTCTGCCCAGCCTAGGGCAGAGCCACCCTCAGCTGGGAGAAACTGGAACCCTGGCGCCAAGGGGCAGCCCAGTCTGTGGGGGGCGCTCTGTATCACCCTGGCTGCATCCTGGCTAGGGCCCCCGCCTCTTCCGGCCAGTCTGCTCTCTGTGGGGTGGGGTCAAGCTGGAGGGGCTGGCTGTGTGCTGGAGGCTGAGTGAGCTGCCTGCTAATGGGGCTGGGCCACCCTGCGCTGCTCCCTGAAGGGTGGACAAGGCTGGGATTGTTCCCCGGCTCTCCTTTGTCTCCCACTCCCCGCCCAGGCCTGGCCCGCCTGTCTGCCACTCTCCTCTCCCTCCGGTTGGCCCGGCTGGCAAGAGCCTGGGACTCCGCCCGTGGAGCCAGGGCCGGTCACCCACCGCCTTAGGAGCGCCCATCAAGCCCTGGGTAAGGAAGCTCACCTGGGGCCCGGATGCCCGTGCTGAGAAATGAGAGGCAATGCGCCTGCTCCAGCCTCCTCCCCTATTTCCATGGCTACAGCACAAACTCTACTCCAGAGACCCTTAGACCCTAGTGCTGAGGGAAGGGACCCTGAGGGGAGCTAGACCCCCAGCATCGTCCTGCCTCACCCCTCCCCCAGGCAGCTGGGCAGCACTCAGGTTAGGTCAGAACATCCCCATCCTGCTCCCAGGAGGGGTCATCTATCTTAAAGCTCAGTCAGGGCGCACGGACTAGGGGCCAGGTCTGCCTTGTGCCCAGCTGGGTCCCCAGCACCCAGCTCAAGAGCAGAGGGCCCCAAACTGTTCAATCACAGGAGCAGAGGCTTGGGGTTCCAGCTGGTGGTGTGAGGCCCACAGTGCGTGCAGCACAAACACATGCAGACAGTGCGCAAAGCAGCGGCAGGAAGATGGGTGGGGCTAGGCTGGAAAGTTTTGGCTTGGGGACTAGGGGAGTGTCCTGTTCTCTCTCCTCCCCGGGCGGTTCCACCCTCCTTGCTGGCTCAGCCCCTCCACTTGTGCCAAGGAATGTGCCTGGGAGAGGCGGCCTGAGAAGCAGGCAGGGCAGCAGAGCCGCAGCCACCCGGAGGCAGCACACAGGTCTGGGGCTGAGGGGCACGGGGCTCAGGAGGGACAGGGACCCCGAATGCCCTCAGAAGGTACTAGGGTAGTCCTCAGAGAAGAGCCAGGCATCCCTCTAATTCGCTGTCCCACCGGTGGCATCTGGCCTCTCCAGAAACTCTCCCCAGTGCCCTGAATTTTCTGTGCTCAGCCCAGGCACCACGGGCCAAGGGGCTTTCTGGTGGTGGCAATGGTGGGGTGTGCTTGGGCTCTCTCTGTGCTGCCTCCGTAAGTCAGCGTTCTCCTGAAACAAATTGGGGGTTGGGCCTGAATCCAGGGTCCAGGGTTACCGTCCAGCTGAGGCAGCCTTCTGAGGGGGACCCTCTATCACTCCTTGCTGAGTTGAGGCTGACCAGCCCCTCTCAGTGGGGGAACTGAATGCCCTCGGGCTAGGATGGGGAGGGTTGGGGTTATGTGATATGGGGGCCAGGCCAGCCTCCCCTGGCCTGAAGGAAGCAGCTTGGTGGCCAGCTACCACCCACACGTATGTGTGTATGCGTGTGCACACAGCCCACTCTGGGTCTCAGTGACCGGGTCCAGCCTAGACCTGGGTGAAAAGGGACCCGTGGATGGGGGCAGATACCTAATTTCCAACCCCCTGCCCTTTGTCTCCAGGTCAACGTGGAGGTGCCGGGCCACCATGCTCAGTCTCAAGCTGCCCCAGCTCCTTCGAGTCCACCAGGTCCCCAGGGTGAGGGCCTTAACTCACTGACTCCTACCTCCCAGGAGACTGACTGGGGCAGATGTTCTCTTTTTGCAAGTGCAGAAGTCCCTACTGCAGGCTAACTCTTATCCCTGCCATTTCGGTGTGGGACTCTTATGTTCTCTAAGGAACAGGCTATGACCTGCTCCCTAGAGCCCAGAACGCTCCTTCATCCAATGTCCCCTTCCCCAGAGCACTCTGCGTCCAACTACCCCATCCTATCTTGCCCCTTTATTCTGCCTCTTCTGTTTCTCACCTGCTCTCTGGGTATTGGAACCTGTGGTGTGATGAGGTCGGATTTTAGCTTGGCTTTGGGTCCTTTGTGACCTCCAGCCCATTCTCTTCAACCCTGCCTCCAGAGATCTCTCTTGGACAAAAAGGCTGGGGCTCAGTAACTCCCCTCCTCTCCCCTCCGCCCCCACTCCACCAGGTGTTCTGGGAAGACGGCATCATGTCTGGCTACCGCCACCCTACCAGCTCGGCCTTGGACTGTGTCCTCAGCTCCTTCCAGATGACCAACGAGACCGTCAACATCTGGACTCACTTCCTGCCCACCTGGTGAGGGAAGCTCTGTCCCAGGCTTCGGTCTCGAGCTCAGAGGGGGTACTCAGGCGGGCCGGGACGGCCCAGGCCCGCGGGCTGCAGCGGGAGTCGTGGGGCTCCGGCGACCTGAGCACGTGCCCGCCGCAGGTACTTCCTGTGGCGCCTCCTGGCGCTGGCCGGGGGCCCGGGCTTCCGGTCGGAGCCCTACCACTGGCCGCTGCTCGTCTTCCTGCTGCCCGCCTGCCTCTACCCGTTTGCGTCGTGCTGCGCGCACACCTTCAGCTCCATGTCGCCCCGCGCGCGTCACATCTGCTACTTCCTGGACTACGGGGCGCTCAGCCTCTACAGCCTGGGTGAGCCAGGCGGCGACGGCGGGCGCGGGGCGGAGCGGGGCGTTCCGGGGCAGGGCGGGGTGTGGCGCGGGGGTCTCCGCCCAGAGCGCGTCCTTCGGGCCTCAGCTCCCGCCCCGCGTCCCCCTAGGCTGCGCCTTCCCCTACGCCGCCTACTCCATGCCGGCCCCCTGGCTGCACAGCCGCCTGCACCAGCTCTTTGTGCCCGCCGCCGCACTCAATTCCTTCCTGTGCACCGGCCTGTCCTGCTACTCCCGGTAGGTTCTCTGCCAGGGGTGAAGGGGAAGGCGGCGGGGGCGGGGGCACACGGGGCAGGGCACTCACAAACATTTGGACTCCCAGGATTTGTGGGAGACCAGCGATCGTGTGCCTCAGCCTCACTGCTCTTGAACAACAGTAGTAACAACAGGACCATTTATTGAGGACCATACTGTGCCCAGACTCTGCACTGTCTCTAATTCTCACAGCCACCTAAGAGGCAGGCTTCTAGCCCCATTTTACAGATGTGGTCACTTACAAAGGAGTCATGTACCCTAAGGGCTTTCGTAGCCACTAAGCTACACTGACATTCTATCTTGGTCAAAGGTCCCTTGCCCTCCTCTGACCCCCACCCCAGCACAAGGATGGTGATCAGCCTTTCCCTCCCACCTCCCAGATTCCCAGAGCTAGAAAGGCCTGGACTCAGTAAGATCCTTCGCACAGCTGCCTTCACCTATCCCTTCCTGTTCGACAACCTCCCGCTCTTCTATCGGGTAAGGCTCCTGCTTTCCTGCCCTGACCCCTACAGTGCCCACTTCCAGTCCTGCCCACTCAGTCCCAGCACCCAGTCCAGCTGTGTCCTCCCCTCCACCCCCCACCAGATCTCAGACACATGGTGTCCACTCCCAAAGCCCCTCCCTGCCAAACTGCCTTTTCCTTTGCCAGCTCAGCCTGTGCTGGGGCAGGGCCCACAGCTGTGGACAGGAGGCGCTGAGCACCAGCCACGGCTACCACCTCTTCTGCGCACTGCTCACTGGCTTCCTCTTCGCCTCCCACCTACCTGAGCGGCTGGCACCAGGACGCTTTGATTACATTGGTGAGAGCAGGCCTGGTCTGGCCCGGGAGGGGAGCATTTGGGGTGAGTCTGGATTAGTCAGCTCCTCAGAGCGCAGAGTGAATTGAGTAAAGGAGCGTGTCCCTGGCAGGGTCCTCAGGGTCCAGCCCCAGCCCTCAGATACAGCAAAACCAGTAGCATGTCTGCTGGGGCTCTGTGCACCCCAGCTCACTCACTCCTGTCAATAATCCTGGGAATCAGGTTTCTTATTCCCAGTTTTAGGAGAGTAGCAAGCCCAGAGAATGGGGTGCTTGCCAAGGGTCACAGGATGAGTCGGGGCAGCCCTGGGGACGGGGTTTGTGCCCTGACCTGCCTACCCTCCCCACAGGCCACAGCCACCAGCTATTCCACATCTGTGCAGTGCTGGGCACCCATTTCCAGCTGGAGGCGGTGCTGGCTGATATGGGATCTCGCCGAGCCTGGCTGGCTACGCAGGAATCGCCCCTGGGCCTGGCGGGCACAGTGGCCACACTGGGCTTGGCGGTGGCCGGGAATCTGCTCATCATTGCCACTTACACAGCTTCCCTATTCCGGGCCCCCAGTACATGCCCCCTGCTGCAGGGCGGCCCACTGGAGGCGGGTACAAAGGCCAAACTACAGTGAGGCCCCAGCTCTGAGCCTGCCCTGGAGGGAGGCAGAGGCCAGGCCCCAGTGCTGGCAGGAGACCAGACCCAACCAGGCCTGATAAGGTGCGGGCACATCTGAGCCTGGAACCAAGAGTGGCTGAGGAGAGAGTGCAGAGGTGAGAAGGGAGAGGAGAGGAGAGGGGCTGGGGGGCCGGGTGAGAGCAGGAGGGTCAGGGAGGGGGCTCTTGATGGGGTGGAGGAAGTGCTGAGGGTCTGAGAGGGGAGGTGCGTGTGTCCAGGCTGGAGCTGCCCCACCCACCTCAGAGGCTGGGATAGGGAGGTGTTGGACCCTTTTATCAGGTCCCATTTCTGGTGCTCCTGGAGTCTCTGCTCAGCCCAGGGAAGAACTAACATGACTAACCCAGGCCCACCCCAAATGCTCTGTAACCAGGCCAGGAGGCCTGCTATTGCCCCCTACCCCTAAGCCAGGCAGTACCGTCTGCCGGCAGCTGTTTGCCTACAGAGATAAGGCCTGTCCGCTCATAGCCATGCACTCCAGGTGTCCAGGAGTGCATGGGGTCTGGCCTATTTGGGTGTGTCATGGATGGCGCAGTGGGTTGAGGTGGGGAAGGTTCTGGCCTATAGAGGGGAACCCTAGTTAGACTTTAGGAAGCCACCTTCAGTGCTTCTGGAATGAGGCAGGGACAAATAAATAAATCAACAACAGACTTTGGGGAGCACTTTCTGGGACTGAAAAAGATAAAACCTCCTTTCCACTCCCCATCCTCCCAACACCTCCTCCTCATACTCCATAGATGGACAAAGAATCAGTTCCACCACTAGTTCCTCTTCTGGAGTTTATTCTGGAGCAGCTGGAATGATGGGGACCTCACACTTGCAGGGCAGGGAGGTCCGGGCGAGGGGAGGGGAAGGGGTCCTGGAGAGGAGCCAGCGCTGGGGGCTGCCAGCCAGGCCAGCAGGGCTGCGAGCTCTAGGTTGTGCCGTAGAAGCGCCGGTAGGCCTCCTGGAAGCCCATTTGGTCAGCCAGCTCATCACAGTCCGGGTTGAGCTCACACACCTCCCTCTTGGGCTCCAAGGGATCTACGTAGGGGGCTGGGGCTCTGAGAACCCAACACACTAGCATCAGCCTCCAGGCAAAATGCCCACCCCTCCTCCCACGGCACTGGGGCTCCAGAGTCCTGGCCAGGAGGCCTGCCCTGACCCCCCCACCTGGAGATGCAGGGCCCTGTCCAGCACCTCCTTTCTCTCACCCCAGCCCATGATCCAGGTAGCGTCTGAGTCTCTTCACCATCTCACTGCCCTCCTGCTTGGACACGAAGGCTGTGGAGCAGAAGGGCAGGGGTCAGGTGGCTCTGAGTTTGGGTGGACAAGGAGGGGAGTAGGCTGGCCTTCCTGATAGCCAGGTGGGAGTGGGCAGGAGGGGGGAATGGGACTCGGGACGGGGGGACGGTGCTGGGAGTGGGCAGCACCACTGGGTGATACAGGGCACAGCCCCCACCTCATACCTGCACCTTTGCCAGACTCTGCACCACTGGGCTTCGCATCTGTAAAGAAAGGGGGCCCAGTTCACCCCTGCTTCTCCCTACGGCCCTCCTCCTGTGCCTCTCTGGCCCCTTACTCTTCCCTTCTCTCCCTCCACAAGGTCAGATCTGGGGGTGAAGGGACTGAGCCCACAGGAAGGTGGTTAGACTGCCACGGGACCACCAGGGGAAGGGATGAGGAGAGGCGAGGCCATGGCACTCTCCCTTTGCAGCTCCCACGGGCTGGGGCGGGGGCACTCACCTACCCGGCCAGCGAGGCAGAGCGTGGCCAGGGCCAGTAGGGCGAGGAGCGTGAGGGGCCTCATTGTGTGTCTTGTCAGCGGCTGCGTTGGGGCTGCTGCTCAGGACTCAGCTGGTCTGCCTCTCCCAGCCTCCAGCACTGCTTTATACTCTCTGGGCTGTGCCCCGGAGGCAAGGGTTCAGGAGGGTCACGGGAGAACCTGCCAGGGCTATTTGGGGGTCATCCGCCCCAGCTCTGTAGGCCAAACCCCAAAGGATGTTGTGGTTGGAGCTGCGGCTGCCTGGGCAGGGCCCTGGGAGTGATGGAGGAGGGTAGGCCTCAATCAGACTGCCAGTCTCCAGACATGGAGGTCCCCAGCCCCTCCCTAAAGGGGCTGCCCTGGGTCCCCCAGCCCCTACTCACTCTTGCTCGGAGCCCCAGCCCCAGCCTCAGTTTGAGCACCAGCGGGACAGGCTAGAAGGGTAGGAGAGGGAGCCTAGAGAGGAAGGGGGCCCAGAGATCTAAAATAGGTTGGCACAGAGCTGGGCTACAGCCTCTTGCAGACTGTGATTTCCACCGTCGGCCCCATGGGCAGGAGCCAAACCCCAGGGAGGGAGGGCCTGCCGCTGCCCTCGTTCACCCCGAGGGGCCCTGCCCCAGAGAGACACCAACAGCAGGCCTGGTGTTGGGGCAGCTCGACTCTGCTCAGGCCCTGGGCATCAGGACTGGAAGGGGTTGGGGCAGCACAGGGACAAGAGCCGAAAGCCAACACAGGTGGGGCCAGGTATGAGGTAAGGACAGCCCTTCTGTTTGGGGCCGGCCAGGTGAGCACTGCAGTGGGGATGCCCTTCCCCGTGGCCCTTGCAGGTGGGGAGGCAGGGCCCACGAGGGGCAGGGAGGTGGAGAGCACCTCTGGGCTCCTCACCCCCCATCCTCTTCCTGCCCTCACAGCCTCCCTAGTGCCAACAACCAAGGGGACGTGTCCCCTGAGGGTCAGGACATCCAACCTGAAACCACCCCCAACACTTAGAACCGCTTCTGTCTCAGCTCAGCCTGGAGAGGAGGGAGGGTGTCCTCACCCACCACCCACTCACCAGGTGGAAACCTGCCAGACAAAGCACTGCCACCCCACAGCCTGCGGCTCGGCAGGAGGGGCTGCCTGATGTTTGGGTGCATTCAGGAGGAGGGAGGAGCCGCTGGGCACAGTTTGAGGGGTGGGGTTGGTGAGCAGGGACCACCCTGACAACTTCCCAAGTGTCTCCAGTGCTCCTAGACAGACCCCACTAAGCCTCTCTCCAGAGTTAGGGTGAGGACCTCACCAGGGAAGAAAGTTCTGCCCCCATTCACCCCCACCCCCTTCCCCCTCCAGTCTGGAGGATGCACCCACCCTGCCTTTGGGGAAGTCCCTCCTGATACCCTGTGGCCCTGGCTGGGGAAGAGGAAGGCATGAGAAGCAAGGGGACAAACTGCCCAGCTATTCAGAGGGCCCACCTGCTCCGTATGTGAGCGCTCACCAGGTGCAAACACCGAAGGAGGGCCACCATGGTGCCTTTAAGGGCAGGCTAGGTTGGACAGTGACATCCCCCTGGCAGCTTGTCTTGGCCTCAGGGAACCCAGGCTCCTGGTTTCTGTGACAAGGGGCTCCACTGCCCTTCCATACATGATGGTCAGATACACCCCCCACCAACCCACGCCAGCCTAGAGGTTCCCGGAGCCCTACAACTGAGGCCTCAACTGGAGCCAGGACTCTGGACTCCAGGGTGGGATCTTGGCCCAGGAGAGGCCTGGGAGAGGCCCAGGCGGAGGAAGCATCCTCACAGATTACAGTGCAGTGGAGGAAGTTTATTTGCGGATGTGGGGAGAACATGGCAAGAGCCCTCGAGCTGGCCAGCAAGGGGGCAATCAGTGGAGACTGAAAACAGATTCCCCATGCCAGGCCCGAGGTGGGGCTCAGGAACTGGTGGTACGTGTTGTGACGGGGTAGGGTAGGGGGTTGGCTTGAACCTAGAGAAGAAGGAGCATGGTGCCTGATCCCAGGGCTGGGAGCCGGCCACGGATGCTCAGGTTAGGAGAAAACGGGGAGAAGCCTGAAGGTAGTGTGTGTTTACGACCTCAAGGGACTGCCAAAGGCACAGTGGCAGTGGAGACGCTGAGGCCTCCTCCTCCAGCAGATCCCATCACTGCTTAGGGACTGGGCACCGATCTGGCTGTTCTCAGAGGCAGCTCACTCAGGCCCAGCATGCTGGACCACAGGCCCTTGACCTTGACTGCCCTCTGATCCTGGGCCCGGCTCTTGCCTCCTCACTCAGGCTCCCTCAGCACGGCCACCAGCTCCTTCTGTTCTCTGTGTAGAGCCTGACATCAACAGGAGAGAGCAGACAGATTGAGAGGTGAGAAAACCCAACCCTTTCCCTCCACTGTCCTTGACTCCAGGCCTGGGTTTCCCCCCGGACGACGTGGAAGTGTCTGTACCTCATGTAACAGGCCCAGCAGGGCACTTTAGGAAATCCACCCCAATCAGCAAGCGTTTGTGGTAGGCTGTGTGCCGGCCAACTAGGCTGGACCTCCCCAGAGCAGAGCTGTTCCTCAGTAAGGGCCCCTAGGGTGTTCCGTGATCCTCTGACCTCACTGGGGATTTCTAGCAGAGAAACTTTCTTAAATTAAGTGGACTTTCAGCCAGGCTATAGCCATGGAAGTTGTGGTGAAAAAGAGCTCTCTGAAGCTCCCACACAGGGCTCAGCACTGAACAGTCAATCCAGCTGACCCACTTCAAACAATGGTTCAGATCTGCAGCTGTAATGGGAGAGGTGTGGCTATAAGAGCAGGGGGCTTCCTTCCTCCTCTTAAAATAGAAGCACCAAACAGAGCCGGCAGGCCCCGGGGATCACTATTTAGCCACTTTGGCAGCCAGGGCCCAGAAGGGAGTGAGGGACACTCATGGTGATGGAACAGCAATGGCAGCGCAGCTCCTTGCCTGAGGACTCAGCAGGGCGGCCCTGAGAGTCCCCGAGACGTGGCTCTGAGCTGTGGAACCTGCCCCAGGAGACAGCAGCAGGCCGAGGGCCTTGGTTACACCACCTGCATGCCTGCTGTGTAGAGCCTGGGCCGCTCCACTACACCGCAGACCCCCAGGGCCAGTGTGTTACAGGAGGAGGCTAAGGGGGTGAGGACAAGGGGAGGCAGAACAAGGCGCCAGCCTTTCTCGTACTGCTGCCTCTCTGAGGCTCAGTGCCTTGCTGAGGCCAGAGCAGGGCCTTCAGGCTGCAGCTGACTGGTCTTGGGAAGAGAAGACCGGGGGACCCAAGAGCCATAGATTTGGGACCTATTCCACTCAGGATCAGGAAGGTCTGCCCCAGGGAGGGAGCTGTCAAGTGGCCATAGGTAGACATAGGCTGGACATTTAAATGATGGAGAGAACCTGACAATGGGCCACCTTTCAAGCCCCACTAGAGACCCTCTTCTGGAACTGCACGTTAAGCCAGTGAGAAATCCATCTCATCACTCTCCGGCTACACTTGCTCTGTGTGTCATCCAGCCTGATCACCCTCTTTCCCCTTATTCACCATCTTGGCCCCAAGTGACTTTCAGAAATTCATCCTCAAAGGACACACATTTGTTGCACAGAGGGTATGTTTTAGATATGCTGACAGATCAGAGGGAGATACAGCTCAAGTGGCAGAGTGCCTGCTGAGCATGCACAAGGTCCTGGGTTCAATCCCAGTACCTCCTCTAAAAGTAAATAAATAAACCTAATCCCCCCACCCAAGAACTATATAAATAAATATTTTTTTAAAAGAAAAAATAGAGCAACCTTCGTAGAAAAAAAAAGAAGGAAAAAAAACAAATATGCTGATGGACTAAAGTCATTCTAATGTACACATTTTAAAGGTACTGGGCAGTATCGCATGAGGTAAAACCTCCCTGGCTACAGAGGGTTAACCCTGACTCTGACGCGGAGAGGTCCGCGTCAGAACCCGGGCAGCATGTGCCTGTGGGCAGGGCCGGGACACTCACCTGCCAGGCCTGCTGCCGGGCCTGAACCTGCAGCTGCAGCTCCTCCACCTGCCTGCGCCCGGCCAGGACGGCATCTGCCAGCTGCCTGTTCTCGGCCTCCTGCTTCTGTACACGGCGCTGCAGGGCGTCCCGCTGCTGCAGGAAGTAGGGCACCAGGGTGCTGCGCAGGTCCTTCTCCGGGATCCCACTAGGGCGCCTGCAGGGCCGCGGAGGGCACAGGGGATGGGGACAGGGAGGGGTGTGTGGGCTGAGGCTTCTCCCTCCAAACCCAGTGGTGGCATTCCTACCTTCAGTCTCAAGCTGGGCTGGCTTCCAAGGCCTCTCCTATGGTCTCTCTCACTCCCAAGACCCAGCTGCATGGCTCCTGCTGCTGATAGGCATGCTAAGCCCTTACCTCTCAGCTTCAGCGCCCAGGAATCCACTTCTCCCTTTCTCACCAGCCCGTGTCTTAGCCTTCCTCCTCTCCCCACATACAGTGCCCCCAGCTGTCATGCTCCAGGCCTACAGGTGACTTTTTTGGCTCCTGTCTCTGTCCTTGTGACCATGGGCCTTGCTGGTGCATCTGCTCCATCTGACTGTGAGCTGGGGGTGGGGGTGGGGTGGCGGTGGGATGAGCCATCCCAGATGGAGTGGTGGCCCAAGAGCAGGCCCAGACCCTGAGAGACCCTTGCTGGCTAAGGTGGGAAGAAAAGGGAAGGCAGGTCTGAGAAGGTGAGACTGTAGAGGGTTCTGAGTGTCCAGAGTGAGGAGATGGGTCAGTTCTGATGGGCAGGGGGCTAGAAGCCACTGTAGGTTCTTTAAAAATTCTTTTTTGGTTACAAAAGTTAGTTCTCTTACATTACTAAGGTCACAAAGCATTAACAAATTGAAAAGCACAAAGGTTTTTACTCCCTCTGCCCCAGGATTCTACTCAGGCAGGGAAGGGTGGCAGGAGGCAGGAGCTCAGGCCACTTATGGTCTCGGTGGCCTCAACTCTCCACTCCTGTCCCCAGGGCCCCTTGCTCCGCGCTGCACAGGAGAGCCAGGCAGCAGAGCGGCTCACTGAAACCACAGCCCTGGGAGAGCAAGTCTTTCATGTCTTACTCACTGCTGAATCTCTGGCATCTGAGACAGTATTGGGCGTATAGTAAGTGCTCCTAAATACTTGTTGAATGAACAAATGAATAAAAACCAGATGCTCAGGCCAGACTAATCGACCTAAGATTCCACACCTCGCTGTTCTACCTCGTCTCACACTACCTACCCTCTCTCCTGCAGGCTAGATGGGTCCTGAAATGAGCTCCCCGGGAAGATTTCCCTCATTCCAGTCACCTCATACCCCTGGACAACATGGGCTTGCCCCTGGCTCTCCTCCCTAGAGGGGACTATGCACTTGTTTCTCTGTTTTGGGTCACTGTTTGGTGTTGGTCCTCTCCATCTGTCCCTGTCACAAGGTCCTCTCAGGGGCTGAGAGCCCAGAGTCTCATGCATATGGGTCCACCATAGACGCTCCTGCAAGATGCGGAAGTGCTGCCTCTTTCCCCGCCCTCGGCCCTCCCGTGGGGAGCAGGCATTGCCCTTCTCACCAGGCCGGCTCCCTGCGGTCTTTGCCTTCTTCCACAATCACATCCAGTGCATTCAAGACAGCTTCCAGGTTCCCCTCCTCTTTGATTTCAGAGATTTCATCCTGAAGAGAAATGAGGAAAGAGCTATTATGATACTAGACTGTTCC